>NC_091364.1:9846386-9956386 GCF_038502225.1 Cherax quadricarinatus | reverse complement strand
GCTGGTCTAGTGGCTAACGCGACGGGCTGGAGTTTTGAGACTATGACCGCGGGTTCAATCCCGGCCGGGGGTATGGTTTGATATAAATATATATCGTGCCGAATATGTAAAACTGGTCAATTAGCAACAACTCGTTTAAAATCAAGTCCTTTTTTTTAAATTCTTAAACGTTTAAAAATACATTTTTTTCATTAATGTTAATGTAAAAATTTATAATTTTGCAATAAAAGAATCTTAGAAAATTTACCTAACCTTATTATAAGAAGAGTAATTTATTTTATCCTAACTCAACTAAATATATTTTAGATTTGTTTACAATAATTTAATACTAAACAAACACAGTGAAATATATTTTTTTTCGTTAGGTTAAGAATGATTTTGGCGAAATTATTCCATACACAAATTTTAGCTTGTCCTATATGGCAAGATGAGCGTTGCTATTTAAGCCAAGATCGCAAGTTCTGCCTATTCGGCATGACACACACACACACATATATATATATATATATATATATATATATATATATATATATATATATATATATATATATATATATATTTAAGGACACTTATTGAGTTTTTACTTAGTGTACTCAGACCTTGAATCTCTAAGAGGCCTGGTCTGGGACCCGGCCGCGGGGGCACTGGCCCTAGGAAGCGTCCTTCAGGTATCCTTCAGGCACCCCTGCTTATCAATGGAGATATTTTGCACACACTGCCAAGCCTCTTACTTTCATGGGGTATGATTCGCATGTGCATATTTGGAGTCAATCCTAGAATTTTCCAAGTGTAGATAATAATGTATATGTTTCGCCTACGTTCCAAGGAGTACAGATCCAGGGACTTCAAACGTTCTCAGTAATTTAGTTACTTGACTAAATCTAAGCGAGCATTTAAGTTTCTCTGTACGTTCTCCAGGTCTGAAATTTCACCTGCATACAGATTTTAGTAGTTTGCAATGGATGATGCGGTGCTATGATTTATGCCTCTATATCGGATATAAGCATGAACGAGATGTTGGGCGAGTACTATGCCTAGGGAAACAAAGTTTTTCATTAATCAGACTCTGATTTCTATCTTTTCACTATTACATTTTGGGTACTATTTATTAAAACAATAAATATCCATCTGCGCACTTTTCCATTTGTTCCTCTTGCACGCAATTTGTGTACTATTGCACGATCGTACTTATTAAAGCCTTTGGCCTTTGATAAGACCATATATATACTTTACAAATTATTCCTGAGCAACTTCTTTCATATTTGTGACCGTTATTCACTGTTACTGCGCATCTTAGTACTGACCTGCAACAGAAATACTAGATTCGCTGAAACCAAATACACGAGAAATATGGAATTCAAGCATGCACAAAGTGCATAAAATAAAAGACCAAATGAGAGAGGAGGGCGGAAAGTTGTTAAGAGTTTATGAATGTAGATGAGGACAAACAAGGCAGTCATTATGCAGTAGTCAACTGTGCTCTAAAGCAGTGTTATGGCAGCCGGGCATGAATGTTGCCTCTCTCTCTCTCTCTCTCTCTCTCTCTCTCTCTCTCTTTACACAGGCCTTGACAAGGTTAGGTTAAGGATTCCTAACTTTATTGACAAGCTAAGAGCTGTTACCTACATCATCTCTCTCAGTAACACAAAGACATCTAAAACTACTTAATGGATGAATGTACGATATGACACTGTTTACGGGATATAAGTGAATAACAAAAGAATCCTCAGGCCTCGTAGAGCAGTTCATCGTGTTGAATACCATGTTAGGATATCGTTTCAGACCATGGAGGTGAATCTCTTCTCTAGGCTGTGGGACTAATCACCTCAAACATTATTTCTCTAAGGTTGATGGACTGTTGACATTATCTTCATTTCACTACTATACGTGCTGCTTCTGTATCTTACTTCAAAAGCATACTGTGTAGGCGAAACGTTCCATCAAGAGAGATACCCAACTGTTGCACATGTCTTAATCAGCTCATCAATAAAGCAAGAATCAATACGAAAAAGGTATCTCTAGATACTTAACGCCTAAAACATAATGAATAAACAAAAGGATATATTTAAAAATATATGAAAGTAACGAGTCATAAAAGCGATGCTGATCTTGGTAAATTATTTATGAAGAAATGAAAATGTTTTGAAAATAACTCACACGTATATCTAAAGTGTTAATAATATACAACGCAAGAGAAGTACCAACAAAAAAGAACATTCACTTGAAGTATCACTTTGAATGCTCATAATTCACCAACTTGTACTCTCTGGAGTACATGTACTCTCTGGAGTACATGTATTCCTGGAAAATAAGCGGTGCAATAAAAAGCAGGGTTCATATGCACTAAGATCAATATAAAGGGTCCAAAGATTTTCAACATCTTCCCTTCAAATAAAGTTAAATTATATTAATGTTGGTAGAATTACCCACAATATGTTAAGTAAATGAACACAAGTTGCAACTAATGTGACATTTTATTGTGGCAACGTTTCGCTCTCCCGGAGCTTTTTACCTAACAACGTTAAATTAACAATAAACCTTTTTTTTTTTCAACCTGATCATTCGAACTACATTCGTTTCGCACTAAGGCAGAGTGACAAGAAAAAGAAGAAACACTTTCATCATCGTTCACTCCATCACTGTCTTGCCAGAGCCAAACCTACACTACAGTTAAAAAATATGCAACATATCAACACTCCTCTTTCAAAGTGTAGGCACTGTACTTCCCATCTCCTGGTTTCAAGTCCGGCTAACCGGTTTCCCTGAATCCGAGAGGAGTGGAGGCAAATGGTTTTTATGCCTTGACGTGCTGTTGGCGTGTGCTCCAACAGAACGTCAAGTCATAAAAAGCATTTGCCTCCACTCCCTCCTATCGAGAACGCTCACGCACGCTTGCTGGAAGTCTAAGCTCTTCGCAAACAAAACCACCTTTACCCTCTCCCTCGAACCTTTCCTAGGACGACCCCTACCCGCCTTCCACTACAGATTTATACACCCTCCAAGTCGTTTTATGTTTTATGAATGTTTTATAAAAACATATATTAACACTTCAAGTAAAACACTAACGGGAGGAAGGAGTAGCAGGGAAGTGGAGGAGAGAGAAAGGAGGGAAGAGGAAAGACGAAAGAGAAGAAAGGAGGGAGGGAAGATAGGCAATGAAGAAGGGAATAAAGAGGAAGTTAATAGGGGAGGATGGAGAAGGGGGAGCCCCAAAAAAATGGTTAAGGGAGTGAGGATGCGAGAAAGAATGGAAGGAAGGGTGAAGGAAGGAGAAAAGAGGAAGAAACACTACGTTATTGTTCACACTTGACACTAAACCATTCTTAGTACGCTGTTTTCATGCTTGTATATACACATACGCACAAACTTGAACACAACCCGCGCACGCTAATGTAACATTATCCGTTGAGCACTGAATGTCATTACCACAAATTACATACAAGAAAATTCCTTTAGAAACAACTGTTTATTATGCCAAACGTCCAGAACATTTTTATGTTATGATGGGGAAGCTCTAAACCCGTAATTGTCGTACCGTGCCTGGGTAATGAGAAGGAATCAAGTTCGATGGAAGGAGGGGAAGGTAAGTTCAGTTCCTTGGATCAAGAGCCCTTCATTAACACCAAGATTCTTTTCTTTCATTCCCTGATAAATATACTCTTGGTGACTTACCTTCTGTTGTTGGTAAATCCGTCAAGCTGGCCATCTGTAACAGAGGAACAGAGACGTCAACGGTTGTACACAGATTTTCATGTAAAGTTGTTACTCCTTAATGGTTAAATTAGCGAATAAAATGGTAAAACAGCAGTTTTACTGACAGCCTTATCCTCTCGCACGACACTGAAATTATACGGTCGTCGACTGTGTCAGCTGCCAACTGTTATGTGCACTCCACACACACACTCATCCCTGCTACACTGTATTTATGCTCACACGTCACACTAACCCACCAGTAACTCAGCCACAGGCTTCCAACGAAGCTTTTGCTTTCTATCCATGGGCAAGTCTCCTTCCATCTGCCTCTTTTCAACTAGCAGTATATAGCTACCTAGATTTGCTCCTGTAATTGTAAATAATCACAAACAGGTAATCTGGGAAGCACACGGCGATATCTACCTATTCACTCAGGAAACAACAGGCAGCCTGGGTGAAAGGCAGACACAACAATGAAGAAGTAACAGGTTACAAATAAAGTATTGTGATCCTGCAAATATATACGAGTGAGAAACAGAAAGAAAGAGAGAAAAAAGGTGGAGGATGAGAATGTTAGGATCGTGCAAGTATGAGAGAGAGAAGAGTGGTAAGTTGAGGATGAGTGCGAATCTGAGAAAATATAAGTAAAGGGAGGCTTAAAACAAGTGAGAAAGAGTGGGAAAGTACCGAATAAAATACAGTAAAAGAAAACTTTAGAATCGTACTCAAAGGATGATACAGCACCATGATTTGTGTTCATGTCTGATAAGAGACTGAGAAAGAGAATCAAGGAGAGTACTGTGCCTTGTGGAACAGATTTCCTTTGGAAGGCCTCTGATTTTACTTTGTTTGGCCAAATTAATCAGTAAAGCGAACAACCATCTAACTGCTCACTATTAACACAATGATTAAACTTGTCGAATGTTTTTGCATAGGCTATGTTACATAGTTATTTTGTAATGTAAGAGTGAACCAAGTGCCAGACGCAGGAGCGATCTGTAATCTAATCTCATGTTGATCTTGTAAGCATTATACACAGTTTAATATTAGAGTATGACGAAGCCCTAGTCATCAGAAACCCGCAAAGCCCGTTGATAAGGAGTTTCAAGGCAGACCAGGAACTATAATTCGACTCTTACTCCCCCCCAAACACACACCCTGAAAACAACTAGATAATGCAGAAGGAAGAATAATGCACAATACTGTGACTAGAACAATACACGCACAACCCTAACATAGAGAGGAACTCATGACGTTCCGGTATGACTTGGACCATTCACAAGTCGTCATCAGCTTCTGTCTCCTATTTGCGTGTTATTTGTGTTTTATAGGTAACTGAACATTTGACCGCTGCTCGACCCAATAATCTTTGTCTTGACAATCTTAAAACCCGAATTTTGTGTTAGAGGTACTTGCTACTGGTTCAGCAGAGTGTGTGTGTGTGTGTGTGTGTGTGTGTGTGTGTGTGTGTGTGTGTGTGTGTGTGTGTGTGTGTGTGTGTGTGTGTGTGTGCGCGCGCGCGCGCGCGTGAGCGCGCAAGAAAAATGACCACTAACGAGCTGACTCGGGCGTAGGTGCAAGGGACCAAGCTGACACTGCTACAAACTTCCAATACAACTACACAGTTTTAAAGCAAGCTATTTTTCTCATACACTAAAATAACATCCCCTTCACTCCCTCTCCTTCCCCCCCCCCACAGGCGCGCGCGCGCACACACACACTACGTGAAGAGGTTAGGGAAAACCAACCTGACGACAGTGGAAGACAGGAGGAATAGTGGGGGGGGGGACATAGCATATAAAATGCTTAGAGGAATTGACAAGATAGATAGTGACAGAATGTTTGAGATGGGACACAGCAACAAGGGGTCACAGCTGGAAGCTGAAAACTCAGACGAGTCACAGGGATGTTAGAAAGTATTTCTCCAGTCAGGAAGTGGAACAATCTGGAGAGTGATGTAGTAGAGGCAGGATCCCCATACACAGCTTTAAGAAGAGGTACAATAAAGCTCTTGGAGCAGGGAGAGAGTGGACCTAGTAACGACCAGCGAAGAGGCGGGGGCCAGGAGCTATGAATCAACCCTTGCAACTACAAATAGGTGAGTACTCACACACATACACACAAACGCACACACACACACACACACACACACACACACACACACACACACACACACACACACTGAAGAAGCCTACTGTGTAGGCGAAACGTTTCGGAATAAAGATACCTAACTGTTGCACATGTGTCTTACTTATCAACTTCTCGGTATTGTATATCATTATCATATTCAGACCCTTGGTTGTCTTAAGAGCTAACTGCATAAGGTGAAGTTAGTTCCTGATCAGCCGGGCTGTGGTGCCTATGATCAACTACGTGAGGCTAGTACCAACAACCTGATTGACCAGGTCATCAACCAGGCCTAGTCTAGGACCTGGCCCCGTGGGGCGCTAAGCCACTGGAATTGTCTTCAGTTAACTTCAGGTAACAAGCTTAACACAAGTGCCAGTGACCCAGTTCTAAACAAAGTCTTCGTTGGCATATTTCAACAAGGTTCCTCTCTGCTTGTATACATCAGTTCCATGTGGATTTGTGTAAAAATACACAGTATATAGGTCATGTCATTTTACTTACGAGGAAGTTTCGTTCACTAGGCGGACGAAAAGTCTTCATAAATCAAATATGCCATATCCCTCATGTTGTCTTTTGTTTACATAGTGTCGATATATTCTACCACACTATTACCTCCAGGTCCTCCTGGAGACCTCCAGCTCCTAGGAGTCTCCAGCACCTTGGAGATCCCAGCTCCTTAGAGACCCTAGTTCCTTTTTGCAGCAGAGAAATGAAGATAAAGAAAACTCATATAGGTGTAACCCTTTGCTGGAGGGCAAGTTACGCCTCTATGCCTCCGTCACATGGGGTCGCATCTCACCTGAAGCAGGCAGCCATTCCCCGCCAGCAGGAGTCGACGCGGCTTACAAACTCACAACATGTGCATCTTTCATGCAGTCAACACTAGCTGAAAGAACCACTGGCTCCTCCACCAACACCACCAGTGCCACGTTCTGACATCTATCCATCCCTTCTCCCCTTTCCCAGTCAGTCAGTCTCTGTGTCTCTCTGTCTGTCTGTCTGTCTGTCTGTCTGTCTGTCTGTCTCTCTCTCTCTCTGTCTGTCTCTCTCTGCTGGGAGTTAACATCACGCCGAACGTCCAAGTGCCTCTGGTTCAATATATCAACATTCTGACATTCCGCTGAATTGATGCACATGCTGGACCTATATTGAATTTTACATTAAATTTAGCCTTTAGTGCTTCTGGAAACCGGCCAAACTTACTAATGCTTATATTCACAGCTTCTGACATCCAGTAGAAAGCAGGGATGGCACAAGAGTATTGCAATCATGGGGAAGCGATAAACCCACAAGTTATACAACATCTAACCATTATTAAAGATAACTGTCACCCGGTGGTGCAAAGACCCTTCAACTTTATACCAATAGTTATCAGAAATGATGCTGAAAATTATTAAAGGACTTAAGAAAACATTTCACAAGTTCCTGATGTGTCTACGTCAGACTACAAGCCACAAGCACCTACACTGTCTGACCACTGTCAACCTGGAGGTCTCGATTAAGACCAGGTCGAAGAGGTGATGATTCCCGGAACCATCACCAGGTCATTATCAGGTCACGATCAAACCGTGACCTGATGATTAAGGAAAGAGCGAAACGTGGAATGAAGATTAATCTCCAATTTATGGATTAGTCCTTAATTCTTCATGACTATGTAGGCCTGCTGGTATCAACAGCTTGGTTGATCACCAGGGTAGCCTGGCCTGATTCTCGGATGCCAGTAAAGAAAGAGCTGGAAACCGGTCAGTGTTAAGTTCATCTATCAGCATATACCAGACAGACACATCTTAGTGGTGGTGTCCTTGTATAGTCACTTATTCATCAAAATCTCGTCAAAACTTTTAAATGAAGCTGTAAACCCGTGTGGATCATTCAGCGCAGAGAGAGTGGAGGCTCGAACTTCGGTCCGCTAGCTCAATGTAGAATAACCGAATGCAAAACAGGTACACTCGATAAGCATAAAAGAACCGAAGTTAAAAAAAAAGTAAACAAACAATAGGGGAATATCAACATACTGTCTACAACAGGGAACTGATCGGCTTGGCTGTGAAGCTTGCTTCCGACTGGGTGGAGCGAGCACCAACGGCCTCACTGTTCGGGTTATCAGCAGAGGCTTCTTCTAGGCCAGGACAGTACGGCTGATAATCCTGGCAACAATCTTCAGGTTCCAATTTGGTAATGATTCCGAGGACCATCATCTCTGCGTCCCGGTCCTAAACCTGTCCACCTGGCTCTACCAGTAAAGCTGTTGGTGATAGCAACACGCAATCCAACGTATACCTGGAGTATACATGTTGTGTCCCAGGGGTCAACGCCCCCGCAGCCCGGACCATGACCAAAGCTTTTTGAAAGTCAACTTCAGGTACACCTCAAGCGCCGTTGGTTGGCTGAAGGTCGTACTGCAGACAGAAATGAATAAAAAAAAAAACAAGTGACAGATAGATTTATCAAAAATTCCAAGTAACGTAAAACGTTGTCTTAACGAAGTCTTGCTCTGCTATGTGCGTGTCTTGACCGTACCACGGTGCTCCAATTCAATCTATTACGGCCTTTTACCTACGCAAGTCTCCCCCCCCCATATTTATTTGCGTCTCCTAGCACGGGCTGACAGATTGCAACTATGTATGTAACTTACCCTGTGTCGTGGAATACGAAAGAGAAATATAGCTTCTGTTCCCAAAATGTAACCTGACCCATCCTGTGTGACAGATTATGACAGGGAAACAGCTTTTGTTCGCACTATATAACCATCATATAGAATAGCGTAGGAGCACACTGTGAATGTATTCAATTTACTAAGTTGCTGTTGGTGAACCTGCTATGAACCGTGTGCGTCTCCTCCACCACCCTTGTGTGTATAATATTCAAGAGCTCTTAAGATCATTCCTTTTATCTCCTGAACTCTATCGAATCTACACAGTCACCGCCATCTGCATCTCTCCCCTCCACTCTTATTCCCTCATCTTTCACTATTTTCTATCCTCGTCCATCCGCTTCTCTCGCTTTCCTTCTCTTCACTATTCTTATCCCGTTCTTTCCCTCTCTCAACTACTTTACTCTTCCACTCTCTCCTTTCTTCATCTGCTCCATCCTCCTTGCTTTCCTACGTTCTCTTTCCTCTTCCTCTTCCCTCCATCTTTCCTTTATTTCTCATCACCGTATCAATTACGCCTCCACCATGTTCCTCTGAGTGAGGGCTTCTCCTTTGCTCAAAAGGCTAATTTAAATTTTTACTTAGTCCTCAGATCGAGGCTAATTTGTATTTTTTGTATTTTCTTTTTCGCTGATAATCCCCTTGACCTGATAATTACTAGACGGATTATATGTGAAGTTGTTTACAACGATTGGCTTTCCTGTTTCTTTATTCTCCCCACTGTTTCTTCTATTCTCCCCAAACTGTTTTCTGTTTTCCCCACTGCATCCACTTTATTCACCCAAAACTGTTTTCTCTATACATCTCACACATTTATTTTTATTTACCCGTTCACTGTTTACTCAACCCGCACAGTTTCCTCTATATACACTACACTATTTCATGTTTATTCACCTAACACTCTTCACTCTCAATCCCCAGCCAACTTTGTGAGCTGAGGATGAAGAGAAGCAACAGCAGAGTGAGGCGAGGAAAGCACACACTATTAGTAATTACATAGAAATGAAAGAGCTCCTGAATGAAATACAGTGAGAAAGGAAAATAAAGTGCATGAGAGTAGTACATGAGATGGCAGAGGTTACTAAAGATATTACAGGAAGCTACAGAAAAAAAATCACAATACCTTGGCTGGAATAATTTACAAATAACAGCTGTGACTTAACAATACTCCAGGGTCTTTACTACAAAAAAAAGAAGGTGTATACCAAAGTAGTCAGTATTTGGGGGGTATCGACCAATTTTCATTGTATCGGTATCAGCCTAAAATTATGTATCTGCATCGGCAAAAATTCTGGTATGGTCCCATCCCTAAGAAGAAATATCATCTATAGTTTCTTTTCCAAGGTGTGGATGACTTGTGAAGTTACTAAGAGTTTTATACCAGCAAGTATGAGAAAGTTGTTAACAAGAAGTGTGTCTTCTCCCATGGTTTACACGATAGTGTAGTGAGCAAAGAATAATGGAAAACAAAGAAAAAAGATAGACGGCAGAAAACAGGAACTAAGCAGAAAGTTAGGAATGACCAAGCAAGGGGAATTAAAGTATTAAGATAATTCGAAAAGAGAGGCTTAATTAAAGAGCGTTCAATCTGATGGATGGCTAAATAAGGAAAACAGCATTATAGGACCAGGTAATAAGACTCAAGAAAGGTGAACCGACAAACTATGGTAATTATGTGAAAAAAAAATTAATATTAGGTTCAAAGGAGCTTTTACGGAAGAATCAAGAGATGCCAGAAGCAAGGAAAGTGGCAAGCAGAAAGATTCCATCAAATTTCAACGACAATTAAGTGAGAATACTCCTAAAGAATTTAGCCAAGATGAAAGGAGAGAGATCAGAGGTTACATCACCTTGGGTGTTGCGAGAAGCACCAGAGAGAGACTGTGTAACCTTAATTGCAAAGATTACAAGTCAATGTAAATAGGATATACATAACTAAGAAACAGATGAAAGCCTGCTACTTATGATCCTAAATAACAACAAAAAAAAAGAAATACGAAGCACTAAATCATAGATCAGTTTTATTGCCACGTATACTGGCAAAAATATTAGAATGATGATTAAGAAAATATTTAACCCTGAGGAAAAAATAAATGTAAGAGACAAGCAATTCCTAAAATATTTAAGTGACGAAAATAAAACAGGAGAGAATGTTGGACAGGCCATCTGCTTAAGTGGCTATAGTGGTATTTAGTGAACAAAACACAGTTGGTAATAGTAATTAATGAGTGGCAGAGGTGACGTGAGGAATCCATCAAACATCAGTGCTTGTGCCTATAGGACTGAAGACGATATGTCATATGATAAGGTAGATAAGGTACACAAATAACCCGCACATAAGAGAGAGAAGCTTACGACGACGTTTCGGTCCGACTTGGACCATTGACAAAGTCACACTAACAGAGGTGGAGCAGTCACGGTATTGTGCCTTTATTTATTAGATAAGGTAGCAATGTAGATGATGTTGCAAGAATAACAAAAAAGACAATACTGTGACCGAAACGTCGTCGTAAGCTCCTCTCTTCTATGTGCAGGTTATTTGATGTTGCAAGTGTATGGAAAAGTTGGTACACTATTTAAAGCAGATAAGAGTTTTTATGAGGATAGTAAGACTCAGGTTAGGTTATGTAGGAAAGAGGAAAAATATTTTTTTAGTAAAAATAGTCCTTAGACAGGGATGTGTGAAAATATTTATAGCTGGGGTTGTTAGGTGTTGGGAAGAGGTGCAGGATTAAAAGATGAAGAATCTAATACAAAGTGGGAGTTGTCACAGTTGCTGTTTGCCCATGACACTATGCTTTTGGGAGAGTCTGAAGAGAAGTTGCAAAGGTTGGTGGACGAATTTGGGAGGGTATGTAAAACAAGGAAATTAAAAGTGAACATAGGAAAGAGCAAAGTGATGCGAGCAACAGAAAAATCAGGTAATAAAATACTGGATATCAGATTCGAAGGATTATAGAGAAAGTGAATGTATTCAGATATGTGGGAGTGGACTTGTCGGCGGATGGGTCTACGAAAGACGAGGTGAACCATAGAACTGACGAGGGGAAAAAGGTGGGCGGTTCACTGAGGTATCTGTGAAGACAAAAATTTATCCACGAAGGCAAAAAGGGAAATGTATCACAGTCGTACCAACGCTTATATGGGTGCGAAGCATGGGTTGTGAATGTTAAAGTGAGGAGGCTGGAGGCAGTACAGATGTCATGTCCAAGGGAAGTGTGGTGTAAATATTATGCACAGAATTCATAGTTAGGAGATTAAAAGGTGCGGGATTGCTAAAAGTATTATCCAGAGGGCTGAGGAGGGGCTACTGAGATAGTCTGGCCATTTAAGAAGGCTGAAGCAAAATAGGATGACTTGGAGGGTGTGTAAATCTGTAGTGGAGGGAAGAAGAGGTAGGGGTTATTCTTGGAAAGGCTGGAGGGAGAAGGTATAGGAGGTTTTGTATACGAGAGGCTTAGACATCTAACAGACATGTGAACATGTTAGACTGGAGTGCAGACAAATGTTTTTCATGACGAAGTGCTGTTGGAGTGTGAGCAAGGTACCATTTATGAAGGGATTCAGGGAAACCATTTAGCTGGACTTGGAGTCCTGGAGATGGGAAGTACTGTACTCTGAAGGACGGGTGGGGATGTTGTAGTTTGGAGGGGCATCTGAGTGGTAGCGCTGGCACGCCTCTGGCAAGACGGTGATGAAGTGAGTGATGGTAAAAGTGTTTCTTATTTTATTCGGGTCACCCTACCTCACTGGGAGACAGCCAGTGTTAAAAAAAAAAAAAAAGTTGAAGCTGTTGGAGATGCGAGGGGAGGGAACCAGGAGACAGATGTCAGTACAAAACAGGCGTTGTAAACATCCAAGCCATCACCAACAGCCTAACTGGTCCGAGGCCTCGCCACGATCGAGTCTCCACCACTTTTTGCTTTGGATGACCCACCCAGGTTTAGCTTTGCCAGAAATACAATATAATGCAAACACCATAATGTAACAAAATTGTTCCCGGTCAAACATTTCGTAGCATATCATACTGAATATTTTGTTCCACTTTCTACTCCTCTACTGTGTTTAAATTTTCACAATTTGTAACGACGAACAGAGAATAGATGATAACAGCTTCGGAGAAATTGTTTAGCATGTCAAGGGCTAAGTTACTAACATAAACAAAACACTTTCCTTGAATATCGGCATCAACTGAAGTGAAGATATTGTGGCTTGATCAGCTTGGACATTGTTATTTGGCAAGAGTTAGCTCACTTTTATCCTTCAGTTTCTAGAAGCCAGGGTGAGCACATTTGTACACCATAAGAGGTAATAGCTAAACCTCTATAGGTTATTGGCTTCTTGAACTTTGCCGTACCTACTCTTGGCCCTGTTACCAGTTAGTGATTCAGGACACATCGCCTACGTGGTGCGGTCTTGTACCAGACCTTTGATAAACCTTTGAAGAATTTTGAGAGGATATCTACTCTCTGAGCCCGGCCATGGGCCAGCAAGCATAAGATGAGGTGCTTGCTGATGACAGTATGCTGCACCACAGCACGGCTGAATAGGAACAGTCTGAATGAACTTTTCAAATTCCGTTTTGAATAGTTGAAAGTTTGCTATTTTTTAATCAAACTAAGGGAGGGAAGGAGGAAAGGGATGACCAACTGAAGAAAGGAACTGACAAGAATGAAAATAAACACACATAAGAAACGGAAGGGAGAGACAAAAGGAAGGGAAGGCAATGGAGAATGCGGAGAGGGGTGCACTTCCCTGTACGTCAGCACCATCTTGGGAGGGCATTCCGGTGTTTCTCTCCCGAGCATTAATCAATAACGACACGTGAGGCCCTACTGGGTGAGGATCCGGGCACCACCACACTACTACAGTACCACACCACCACACTACTACCGTACCACACTACTACAGTACCGCACCACACTACTACAGTGCCACACCACCACACTACTACAGTGCCACACCACCACAGTGCCACACCACCACACTACTACAGTACCGCACCACCACACTACTACAGTGCCACACCACACTACTACAGTACCACCACAAACACCACACTACTACAGTACATCACACTACTACAGTACCACACCACCACACTACTACAGTACCACGAACACCACACTACTACAGTGCCACACCACCACACTACTACAGTACCACACCACCACACTACTACAGCACCACCACCAACACCACACTACTACAGTACCACACCACCACACTACTACAGTACCATACCACCACACTACTACAGTACCACACCACATTATTACAGTGCCACACCACCACACTACTACAGTGCCACACCACCACACTACTACAGTGCCACACCACTACAGTACCACACCACCACACTATTACAGTGCCACACCACCACACTTCTACAGTACCACACCACCACACTTCTACAGTACCACACCACCACACTACTACAGTACCACACCACCACACTACTACAGTACCACACCCCCACACTACTACAGTACCACACCCCCACACTACTACAGTACCACCACCAACACCACACTACTACAGTACCACACCACCACACTACTACAGTACCACACCACCACACTACTACAGTACCACACCACCACACTACTACAGTACCACACCACCACACTACTACAGTGCCACACCACCACCACTACTACAGTACCACACCACCACACTACTACAGTACCACACCACAACCACTACATTACTACAGTACACCACCACCACCACGCTACTACAGTATCACACCTGTGGAGCAAATTATTATTCCTCCAACCCAGAGACATGGATGCCCCCTGGGGAAATATACCTCCTGGGGCAGATGCCCCCTGTAAAGGGGCTATATTAATCTCTCACTCATTGTTATCTGGAGATGAAGATTGATTATAATTATAATCATGAGGGAGCGTTAAACCCGTAGGATTATGCAGCGCATGTGGGGGGATGGAAGGTATTCAGACTCAATTCAGGGAACCGGAGCACAGATCCAATTCCTTAGATCAAGAGCCCCTCACTAGCGTCAAGGAACCTTCCTTGTGGGGAGATGAAGACTGAATGTACGACAAACAGCTCAGCTTTACGTGTCCATTACCAAGCAAGACTGCAAACTGATCATAGATACACGTACGTCTCATCGGCGTCATGAGACCATTTCCCTCCTTACGACAGTCTCCGCTCGATTGTACACTCATGTGTTAGCCTGGGAACTGCAGTTTCCCCAGACCATTACAAATTCAAAATAATTTGCCTCGAACTTGATAATTTAGTTAGGGGCATTATTCCCTCCAGCTCTCATTTAACTGAATCAGTAATCCTTGACTGTAGCCATTGGCAAATACTGGCATCGAAAGTCTGTAGACTTGTCAGCAGAACATCTCTTGAAAGGGGATTGCAGTGGCTGGAAGGGCAGATTGCAGCGAGTCTTCTGCTTGGTAATGTAACGAACCGGGCGGTGTCCACACTGGACATCAGTGGCACCTTGCGTTGACGAGCAGAAACATTTCGTGACTGGTTTCGGGTACGTTTTCCATATGTACTAGAAATCTCCAGGAAGAACTGCGTACTAGCGTAAGACTTCATTCCTACCTACCTGGAGTCTACCTGGAGGGAATTCCGGGGATCAACGTCCCCGCGGCCCGGTCCACGACCAGGCCTCCCGGTGGATCAGGGCCTGATCAACGAGGCTGTTACTGCTGGCCGCACGTAATCCAACGTACGAACCACAGCCCGGCTGATCCGGCACCGTCTTTAGGTATCTGTCCAGCTCCCTCTTGAAGACAACCAGGGGTCTTCCCGTAATGCCCCTGCCGTGAATTATTACGAATCTGTTTACCTGTACCTGCCTGAAGAATATTCTTCAGGCGACGTGTGTCAAGCAGAGACTCGACAGTCAAGAACAAGACTGTTTTGACGAGTTTCGTGCCGTGTCAACGGGTGGAGCAAACCACGAGGGTGTTAGCCTCATGTCGCTCACCCATAGTCCGGCAGACGGAGTGAGGCTTCGAGCATTCTCTCTTCTCACCTCTTTAATAATAATAATAATAATAATATCTTTATTTACTACAAGTACATGGTATGCAGGCCTAGCTGACATACTACTATATAGAAAGCCGCTTGTTATGCTGAGCATTTCGGGCAAATTAGGTCAGTTTTGTCCCAGGATGCGACCCACACCAGTCGACTAACACCCAGGTACCCATTTTGAACTGATGGGTGAACAGGGACAGGGACAGCAGGTGTCTTATGGAAACACGTCCCTAATGTTTTCCAGGCGTACCGGAGGAGATTCGAACCCCGGACCTCAGTGTGTGAGCTGAGTGCGCTAGCGATTGAGCTACGGACAGCGTTTCCGGCCTCAGTCACGTCAACAGTGTCACAGGCTCCAGGTATATGAGCCGGGTAGGTACTATCCTATCTTACATCCGCCATCTTATAGTACTGCAGCGCATAAGTGTTCGCAATAAAGCGAACGGAATCCTTGGCTTCATTATCAAGAAGCATAAATAATAGGAGTCCTCAGGTTGTTCTTCAACTCTATATATCCTTGGTTAGGCCTCATCTAGATTATGCTGCACAGTTTTGGTCACCGTATTACAGAATGGATATAAATGCTCAGGAAAACGTACAAAGGAGGATGACAAAGTTGAAACCATGCATCAGAAATCTTCCCTATGAGGATAGACTGAGGGCCCTGAATCTGCATTCTCTAGAAAGGCGTAGAATTAGGAGAGATATGATTGAGGTGTATAAATGGAAAACAGGAATAAAGGGGATGTAAACAGCGTGCTAAAAATATCTACCATAGACACGACTCGCAGCAATGATTTTAAGTTGGAAAAAATCAGATTCAGGAAGGATATAGGAAAGCACTGGTTTGGTAATAGAGTTGTGGATGACTGGAACAAACTCCCCAGCACCGTTATAGAGGCTAAAACATTGGGTAGTTTTGAAAATAGGTTACATACATACACGAGTGGGGGCGGGTGGGTGTGAGCTGGAACTGACTAGCTTGTGCTACTAGGTCAGATGCCGTGCTCCTTCCTTAAGTGAATGTGACCTGACCAGACTAGGTTGGGGCACTGGCTTAAGCCGGTAGGAGACTTGGGCCTGCCTCGCATGGGCCAGTAGGCTTACTGCAGTGTTCCTTCTTTATGTTCTTATGTTTTCGAAGTGGTCATATGTGGGCCATCGCCCACATATGTTCTCATCTTATCCAAAATCCCACACAACACCACCACCACACTGCTACAGTACCACACCACCACACTACTACAGTACCACACCACCACATTACTACAGTAACACACCACCAGCACAATGTTACAGTCCCCACATAATAACACTGCCACACTGATAGACCGGACTACCAAACCACCATACAATACCTGCACCACTAATGTAATGCCAGACCACCAAACCATGGAAAGCATACATAAACCAATGGCTACTTTATCAATTCTAATATTATTTATTAATGATTCAAACTTCTCTTCAATACTCTTGAGGCCTAAATCTATTAAAATACTACACCAAATTCATGGTTCCTTTAAGGATTCCTAGAGGGTTCGTTTTAGTCTCATACGACTCTCGCTCAATGTCAACACAACACTTAAATATATACACAAACCGACGGTGGTAATCTAGTTCAATAAATTTCCACCAGTTTCCGAATTGTTAAGCATTCAAAAATATCTTTAGAATTTCACTGCATGTAGCAGTATTTCATTAAATAACTTATCACAAGCCTGGTGTTTCGGGGTACAGGAATGACCATCTAGGCGCCCATACTTATCTGGGATCTGGCTAAAGTACTTTGATGCAAAATGTGCAGGTTCGAATTCTGCTGTGGACTGAGACAATGTATAAATTATATATATATATATATATATATATATATATATATATATATATATATATATATATATATATATATATATATATATATATATATATGCGCCAAACAACCACTGTGAAAGAATAGAGAAATTCCAAGAGCTTTCGTGACTACTCACATTATCAAGGAACATTTATTCCTCGATAATATTAGTCACGAAACCGCTTGGAATTTGTCTATTCTTTCACAGTGGTTGTTTTCCATATTCTGAAATCACCTGTTTACTGTGATCTTATTGTGTGTGTGTGTGTGTGTATATATATATATATATATATATATATATATATATATATATATATATATATATATATATATATATATATATATATATATATATATATATATAGGTAAAATTGGTCAATTACAAGAACTCATTTAAAATTAAGTCCTTTCTAAAATTTTCTCTTATACGTTTAAATATATATTTTTTTTATTTATACTAATGCAAAAATTAATAATTTTGTAACAAAAGTACCTTAGAAAACTTAACTAACCTTGTTATAACAAACGCAATTTAATTTAGCCTAATCCAACTAAATATATTTTAGACAAGTTTGCAATAATTTAATAATAAACAAAAACAACGAAATATATTTTTTCGTTAGGTTCAGAATGATGTTGGCGAAATTATTGCATACACAAATTTTAGCTTGTCTTATTTGGCAAGAAAAAGAGCGTTGCTATTTAAGCAAAAATCCCAAGTTTTACCTATTCGGCACGACATATATATATACACACACATATATATATATATATATATATATATATATATATATATATATATATATATATATATCGTGCCGAATAGGCAAAACTGGCCAATTAGCAAGAACTCATTTAAAATTAAGTCTTTTCTAAAATTTTCTATTATACGTTTAAAGATACTTTTTTCATTAATACAGATGTAAAAATTTATAATTTAGCACCAAAAGAATCTTAGAAAACTTACCTAACCTTATTATAACAAGAACAATTTATTTTAGCCTAACCCAACTAAATATATTTTATATAAGTTCACAATAATTTAATAATAAAGAAACACAACGAAATATATTTTTTTCGTTAGATTCAGAATGATTTCGGCGAAATTATTGCATACACAAATTTTCGCTTGTCCTGCATCCTATATAGCTTGTTTGCGATTAATGTGCGCGTGAGTATGTATAAGGCTAAAAATGATTAGATTGCAACTATCTTTGAGTGTGATGACATTGCGACTCCATTTTTTTTAACTAGATATTGAATGTAAACTGATTTGTAGTTTACAATGAGAGACGCTCACTGAGGGAGCAGCCAACGCATACCATTGGCAGAAATTCATATACAACTGTAGTGGCCCAGACACAAAAGCACACAACTCTGATCCACTAACAAGGACTTACATCTGGTGTGTCGACACAACGCTGATGATGCTTTAACTGAGGTGAGGACAGCACTGATACTGTTACTGAAGTGTGGACAATACTCATGATGCTGTGCTGTGGGCAGCATTGAGAATGCTGCAAGATGTAGACAGCACTGATGCTGTAAGTGTGGTGTAGGTAATATTGATGCTCTTAGGTGTAGACAACATTGATGTAAATCTACGCAGCAGCTGTTAGGAAATGAAAAGTTAACAAAGGCCTGCGGAACGAACGAAGCATTACGAGAGAGCTGAGCGGCTTAGCCACCTCTGTTAACAAACGGAAACAAAGGACACAAAGAGCTTTTAAATGGAATTAAACAAAATAAAACTATCAACAAAAAAGAGAGGCACGAAATCTTTGGCAAAGAAAACATAAATATCCAAAGATAAAGTGAGAACAAGAGAGGGAAGAAATAAGAATGATGAGAAGCAAGTGCCACACAAGATCCTCAACATCTGGCATCACCCCCAGGCGAACAAATAAGACAATTTTAAGAACAGGAAATAAAGTATCATCTTAAAGAGAACAGGAGATGAGACGAGGACCGGAGAGATGCATGAACGATGTCGTTACGTTTCCATAATGAGTAAGAGAGATAAGATTTGGCCTTTTAAGGACAGTATTGGGCAGTGCCACTCGGGCTGTGAGTAAATGTATCTCTGTAACGACAATCTTGGGCAGTGTCGCTCATTCCGTGAATGAACATATCATTACAAACACAACATTGGAAAGCGGAATTCATTCTGTGAGTAAACATGCCAGGACTGTGCCACTCATCCTAAGCATGAACCTACTGCCACAAACTTTCTTATATTTCAATGCATACCATTGGCGATACGAACTCCATCCTGTTACAACATACAGATATCACAGCCTTTAAAATTATATTAGTCTAATTACAGCAATTCCTGTTGTATATATTTATAAATTGTTAGGAACCTTTGTTAAACGTTTATATTGTTTTTAAATTTTAAGCGATAATTATAAATTCCTACATAGTGCCGAAGAATGTGTTTATGCTTCTCTCCGGCTCTAGTGGCCTGGTGGTTAACGCTCTCGCTTCACACGGTGAGGGCCTGGGTTCGATTCCCAGCCAGAGTAGAAACATTGGACGTGTTTCTTTCCACCTGTTGTCTATGTTCCCCATCAGTAAAATGGGTACCTGGGTGTTAGTCGACTGGTGTGGGTCGCATCCTGGGACACTGACCTAAGGAGGCCTGGTCACAGACCGGGCCGCGGGGGCGTTGACCCCCGGAACTCTCTCCAGATAAACACACTTAGACACTATTGTTCCTCTCCTGGACACCAGTCTCTATTCTTTTATTTCCACCTTTCTTACCATCAACATACTTGGAGTATACCTGGAGAGGGTTTCAGGGATCAACGCCCCCGCGCCCCGGTCTGTGATCAGGCGTTATGGTGGATCAGGGCCTGATCAACCAGACTGTTACTGTTGGCTGCACGCAACCCGACGTACGAACCACAGCTCAGCTGGTTAGGTACCGACTTTGGGTGCCTGTCCAGCGCCTTCTTACCTGGAGGTTACGTGGAGGTTATTCCGGGGATCAACGCCCCCGCTCCCGGTCCATGACCAGGCCTCCCGATGGATCAGGGCCTGATCAACTAGGCTGTTACTGCTGGCCGCACGCAGTCCAACGTACGAGCCACAGCCCGGCTGATCCGGCACTGACTTTAGGTATCTGTCCAGCTCTCTCTTTAAGGCAGCCAGGGGCTTATTGGTAATTCCCCTAATGCTTGATGGGAGGCTGTTGAACAGTTTTGGGCCCCGGACACTTATGGTGTTTTCCCTTAGTGTACCAATGGCGCCCCTACTTTTTATTGGGGGCATTTTGCATCGCCTGCCCAGTCTTTTACTTTCGTAGGGAGTGATTTCTGTGTGCAGATTTGGGACCATTCCTTCCAAGATTTTCCAAGTGTAGATTATGATATATCTCTCCCTCCTGCGTTCCAACGAGTACAAGTCAAGTGCTTCCAAGCGTTCCCAGTAGTTAAGGTGCTTGACAGAACTTATACGTGCAGTAAAGGATCTCTGTACACTCTCTAGATCTGCGATTTCACCTGCTTTGAATGGAGATGTTAATGTACAGCAGTATTCCAGCCTAGAGAGAACAAGTGATTTGAAAAGGATCATCATTGGCTTGGCATCTCTCGTTTTGAAAGTTCTCATTATCCATCCAATCATTTTCTTTGCACGTGCGATCGTGGCACTGTTGTGATCCTTGAAAATGAGATCCTCAGACATTACTACTCCCAGGTCCCTTACATTATTTTTCCGCTCTATTGTATGGCCGGAGTCAGTAGTATACTCTGTTCTAGTTATTATCTCCTCCAGTTTTCCATAAAGGAGTAGTTGGAATTTGTCCTCATTGAACATCATATTGTTTACCGTTGCCCACTGGAAAACTTTGTTTATATCTTCTTGGAGGTTAACCGCGTCCTCAGAAGATGACAACCTCATGCAGATCCTAGTATCATCCGCAAAGGATGATACGGTGCTGTGGTGTATATCTCTGTCTATGTCTGATATGAGGATAAGGAATAAGATGGGGGCGAGTAATGTGCCTTGTGGAACAGAGCTCTTCACTATGGCAGCCTCCGATTTAACTCTGTTGACCACTACTCTTTGTGTTCGATTTGTTAGGAAGTTGAAGATCCATCTCCCCACTTTCCCAGTTATTCCTTTAGCATGTATTTTATGGGCTATTACGCCATGATCGCATTTGTCAAATGCTTTTGCAAAGTCTGTGTATATTACATCTGCATTCTGATTTTCTTCCAGTGCATCCAAGGCCATGTCATAGTGATCCAGTAGTTGTGAGAGGCAGGAGCGACCTGCCCTGAACCCATGTTGCCCTGGATTGTGCAGATTTTGGGAATCCAGGTGATTTGCAATCCTGCTTCTTAGCACTCTTTCAAAGACTTTTATGATGTGGGACGTCAGAGCTATTGGTCTATAGTTCTTAGCTAATGCTTTGCTGCCACCTTTATGGAGTGGGGCTATATTCGTTGTTTTAAGTGACTGGAATTTCACCCATGTCCAAGCTCCTCCTCCATAGTGTGCTTAGGGCACGCGAGAGGGGTTTCTTGCAGTTATTAATGAAAACAGAGTTCCACGAGTCTGGGCCCGGGGCTGAGTGCATAGGCATGTTGTCAATGGCTTTTTCGAAATCTATCGGAGTTAGAGTAATGTCGGAAATCTGGCATACATTTATGGAGTTTTGAGGCTCATTCATGAAGAAACCATTTGGGTCGTCGATCCTCAGACCGATTAGTGGTTCACTAAACACAGAGTCGTACTGGGATTTCAATATTTCACTCATTTCCTTGTTGTCATCTGTGTAAGTCCCATCCTGTCTGAGTAAGGGGCCGATACTAGATGTGGTATTTGCCTTGTTTTTGGCATATGAAAAGAAATATTTTGAATTCCTTTCAATTTCACTAATAGCTTTAAGCTCCTCCTGCCTCTCCTGGTTCCTGTAAGAGTCATTTAGCTTAAGTTCGATAGTTTCCACTTCCCTGGTCAGCGCCTCTTTTCGTGTATCAGATATTCTAGCACTCCTGAGGAGCTCAGTGACTCTTCGTCGTCTTCTGTAGAGGGAGCGTCTTTCTCTCTCCAGTTTACTCCTGCTCTTCTTCTTTCTTAGGGGAATATGCCTAGAACATGCTTCGGCTGCCAGGAAGTTGATCCTTTCAAGGCACTGGTTTGGATCCATGTCATTTAAGACATCTTCCCAACATGTTTCGTTTAGGACATGGTTTACCTGGTCCCAGTTGATTCTTGAAGACAGCTATTTCATCAATACTGTAATAATGTACAGATTCATTACTAAC
This sequence comes from Cherax quadricarinatus, assembly GCF_038502225.1. Taxonomy (NCBI): domain Eukaryota; kingdom Metazoa; phylum Arthropoda; class Malacostraca; order Decapoda; family Parastacidae; genus Cherax; species Cherax quadricarinatus. The sequence goes on along the minus strand of NC_091364.1, from coordinate 9,933,756 downwards.
ACCCTTCCCTCTATGAGCTCGTCTAGGTTTTGTCCTCATAAACTGCTACAATATTTTTTTCCAAACCTCCCGTCTGTGTTGTTATCTCTCGCATTAATACCTACTATTTCATCAGCTCTCTCATTCCTTGTGATGTTAACATGAGATGGTAAAAATAAAAAAAATGAAAGAGTGCAGATGGAAATAATTCAGTGTGTTGTGAAGAGGAAATTTCATACTCTTGTAAGAGCACTAGGGGATGCAGAGGCCTCGCCCAAGAGTCATTATAACAAACCTCCAGAGGGCAGTTTTGAAATTTAAACAATTTGCGAGTTATTACATATGATTACCGGGGGCTTTATCCGGAGGTGGTTTAGGGGGGTTAACTTCCCCCCCACAGCCCGGTCTCAGACCAAGACTCCTGGTGGATTGTTATATCAACCAAGCTGTTAGTGCTGGCAGCACGGAGTCCAACGTAAGCAGCACAGTCAGGCTGATCTGGAAACGACTTGAATTTATCAAGTTAATTCTTGAAGACAACTAGGGTTCTGTTGTTAATCCTCCTTAAGAATGATAGGAGGATGAAATCTTGGCCCCCCTTACACTTAATTTCCTCCTAGTGTACTAACTGCGCCTCCTGCTTTTCAGTGGAGATATTTTGCTTCGGGGTGGGGGGAGGGAGTAGGTTTCAGCGTGCACATTTGGGACCAATTCTCCCAAAATTTTCAGGTTTCAATTATAATATAACGTAGGTGCTCTTAGCTAGTTGGTAAGAGGATGCACACAAGGAAGAAGTGTGAAAATCTAGAAAACCCATGAAGTTGAGAAGGAGTGTAAAGGCCAGAAAACAGCAGGAGAGGCAGCAAGGAAGAAAGGGCAAAAAAGCACAAGTAGGTATGGGGAGGGAAGAGAAAGAAACAAAAAGTAAGAGACAAAGAAAGAGAAAGAGAAATAAAGAGAGGGGGCAGAAAGCAGCAGGGAAAGAAGGGGGAGAGCAGACGCATGCGGGGAGCCCCATCTTAAAGGAGACGGACTAAACAAATCTTAAGAACTTTACGCCCTCAGGGGAGTCTGCCTTGAAAGTCACTGCCGTCATCCTCACCCTAGCCAGCACTGCAAGTCATCAAAATATAACTACGCATAAGAAAAAAGTCATCACCGTCTCACCTCACCGTAGCCATCATTTTTACAAAAACATTACCATACCGGTACAAGTCACCACCAACACTATCACAAGCGCTGCTAGTAGACTGCATGTATCAGACATCTTCCCTATGAGGATAGACTGACGTCCCTGAATCTGCACTCTCTAGAAAGGCGTAGAATTCAGGGGGATGTGATTGAGGTGTATAAATGCTAAACAGGAATAAAGGGAATGTAAATAACGTGCTAAAAATAGCTACCCAAGACAGGACTCGCAGCAATGGTTTTAAGTTGGAAAAATTCAGATTCAGGAAGGATACAGGAAAGCACTGATTTGGTAACAGTTGTGGATGAGTGGAACAAACTCCTGAGTACCGTCATAGAAGCTAAAACGTTGTGTAGTTTTAAAAATAGGTAAGATAAACATACGAGTGGGTGTGAGTTGGACCTGACCAGCTTGTGCTAATAGGCGTGATGCGGTGCTCCATTCTTAAGTGGATGTAACCTGCCTAAGTTGGGTCATTGGCTTAAGCCGGTGGAAGACTTGGACCTGCCTCGCATAGGCCAGTAGGCCTGCTGCAGTGTTCCTTGTTTATGTTCTTTATGTTTTTAGGTTTGACTTTGCTCCTAGAGGCGAATGTACTGGGCAGCAGCAGTAATTAATCACTTGAGTGAGCATAAATCTTGAACCTTACAACACACAGTTGACACTCACCTTTGATGAGTTCCGAGAGTCTTTCTAGCCACGGAGTCCGGCCATGGGCCAGGCTCGTCTGGTGCTAGCCTGGTCAACCAGGCTGTTGCTGCTGGTGGTCCGCTGCCCCACATATCCATCACAGCCTGGTTGATCTAGCACCTCAACTAGCGATATCAACATAATCCTTGGCTGTTCCAATATACAAGTATCATTACATTTAAAATTTAAGAGTATGTATCTAAAGTTATTACCACTTTTTCAAATTACCAGTAACTAATTTCCGCAAACACTTCACATATTTTTAAGTAAAATGCCAGCAACATTTGTTACAGCGTGCTTTATCTGATCATACGGATCAACAGCATTAAAGCTATTCTTTTGTATTCTGTTACATTCTAAGGTGGTCTTGGTGTGTGTGTGTGTGTGTGTGTGTACTCACCTAGTTGAGGTTGCGGGGGTCGAGTCCGAGCTCCTGTGTGTGTGTGTGTGTGTGTGTGTGTGTGTGTGTGTGTGTGTGTGTGTGTGTGTGTGTGTGAGATTATCCTGCTCTTCACTCTACAATGTTGCTCCTTCCTTAAAGTTACCATACCAACCCCCACCCCCCCCACACACACAGGTCTCTAAACTATCCTTATCCTCTACAACCTTATCTGTAATATTTCCGGAGGTAAAACTAAATATGGCTGACAGCCAATCTGAAAATACACCGTTGTTTTTATATAACTTCGAAAGCCAATAAGGGACACTAATTCAGTCAAGGTCGATGATATCTGGTCTCCTCCTAAGTTTTCAAGATGCTTAACAAATTTTTGGTTTCAAACTACAGTCCTCGCTGATCCAGCAGCACCACTCGGCACATTAGTCTTACATTCACCATTCCCAGCTCTGGCACAGTATCTTCACATTCCATATCCTCAGCTGTGATACATCCTTAGTGCACCAGTCTCACATTCACTCTCCCTAGCTGTGACTCATTCTTAGCACACCAATCTCTCATTCACTCTCCCCAGCTACGAGACATCCTTAGCACACCAGCCCCACATTCACTTCCCAGCTGTGCCTAGCATCAGCATATACCATTCACGGCGAGTCTTCATATCACCGTCTCCACAACCCAGCCCTCTCACTAAAATGCTCTCCAAATATTGGAAATTCTGAATCGTCCTCAGTCGATCACCACACAGCTGTATTTGATAGTCGTGACTCTCCCTTCCCAAGCACCACCAGCTGTCACCTTTAACAACACATACTCTCTTCTTGAATATTGCAATCCCTAGAAATTTACTTGTCTGTAAATTTATTAATTAAAGCAGCTGTACCTCACCCAAATATTGTACTTTTCTTCAGTCCGGATTTTTCTCTCCGTACGTAGCTTCCCGCTCAACATGCCATCAGTATGCTCGTTTGTTACTGCAGTCTTAGGTGCCAGCGGTAGCGTAGTGTTGTGTTCCATGTGTGAGTTATCTTGTACTCACACTCGTTAAAATTTTAAGTACATGCTCGCTCTCGCTAGCTCACCCTGTCTGGTGCTCTCTCGCTTGCCCTCTCTCTCGTTCTCGCTTGCTCTCCCTCTTCCATCTCCCCCTCGCGCTCACTCTGACAGAATGCTAGTAGAAACTTGGAGCTCAAAACACCAGACGCCACACTGACTCTCCATACAGCACTTTTTGGACCGCAACTTGAATATGCCGTCCAGTTTTAGCCTTCCAATGAAGCAAAGCGATGAAGATATACTGGAGAAGCACAGAGAATAGCTCGTAACACATACTATCACAAAGAAAGATCTAACCATATGCTGCACTTTCATCAAAATTGATAGACTGAACACGTCGATTCCAGGCTGAGGGACTGATTACTTCAAACTCCTCTCTTTACACCGTTCTTCTTCTTTGTATTGGACTGATGAAGCCAGTGTGTGGCGAAACGTTTTTTCTATAAAGATTCCCATATGTAGAACAAGCGTCTCATTTTTCGGCTTGTCGGTTTTCTAGACTATTTTTCACAACTATGTGAAGTGCTGATTGAGTTCATGATTGGAAACTATGGAATGAAACTGCGAGGCAAAAGATGCATCAAGAATGTATACCAAGTTTTTCTGAAAACAGAATTATAGCAGAATGAAATACACTACCAGCTAATGCTGTAAGCTTGAAGTCAATACAATCATGTAAGAACCAACTGGACAAACACTATGCATGTATACGATTCAACTAGATACACTGTGCTCTAGTAGGGGGAGGGAGTTTTAGTGACCAGCAAGGTATAAGAAATGTTTAGGGAGAACAAGGGCGAGATGCTATCTCGGTGGCTCACTATCACTCAGTTACACACTAAACCTTCAGTTGTCATTCTAAAACCAGCACAGACCGTCATATGCATATAACGACTGGGCAATCCTAAGTCATTGGATTCTTGATGTTAGTAGAGCGGCTGCATTAGAACGATCAGTTGACAGAGGCAACAGTGGTAAAAGTAGAGGGTTATGATAGTCTTAACAGAACAGGTGGTAGACAGAAGCAAAACTGCTATACATACACTGTGAATGGAATAACACAAAAAATACAAGATAGAAATAATTTATCAGAGACAGTTGTAACACACGCCTTCCAACCACTTCCATCCCTAATGTGAATGCTAGGCTATTTTTCCAATATGGTATGGTATATTCCCACCCCTCTCCCTCCTCGTTTTTCTTGCTGGCAGTGACTGCAGGTAATGGAGAGTTAGAAGATATAAGATAAGAGAGAAGATTTTGCTCGGATTTTTAACCCCGGAGGGTTAGCCACCCCAGGATACCCCAAGAAAGACGGTGTCATCGAAGGACTCTGTCCTATTTCCACTGGGGTGCTCAATCTTATCCTCCAGGAAGCTACCCACACCAGTCGACTAGCACCCAGGTACCTACTTGCTTGCTAGATGAACGGGGACAACAGGTGTAAGAAAACATGCCCAATATTTCCACCCTTGCCGGGGATAGAACCACGGACACACTATGTGAAGCGAGAGCGTTCCCTACCAAGCCATGGGACACCTTACAGAGAGCCTTCAGCTTTAATATCCTCGTCTCATACACAAATACATGACAGTCCTTAATAGTCTTTAATCTAGATAGAAGTAGATAGTTCTCAGCAAATAGCCTCGGTGCGGACTTATAAATTTCCTGCTGTCTTTTCCATGCACTGCCTCCATCCCTTCCCTTCTCTTCCTTCCTTCCTCCCTCTCGTAAACTCAGTATTCTACAGGTCAGAACTATTTAAAATTTGATAAAAACTAACTTCTCAGGGAGCAGTCCGTGACCAGTCGACCAAACTGTTATTGCTTACATCCCACATAGCTGCGTAGCCCTGCCTTAATTAGTCAGTTCTATTTCTGAAGACAATTTTCCAGTTCTCTATGAAACACATCTAGATGAGTTTCACTGACTTTCCTACTCTTGTTGGCAATGCTAAAAACAAAGGCTCAAAATCAAAGGTTATTCTCCTGATCTTCCCAAATGCATTCAATGGCGTCGTTCTTAATGGTGGTCGTTTTCTCACGTTACCCCAGTGGGTAATTTCTGTATGCAGATGAGGGCGAACTTTCCAATAGCTTCCATGTATAAATTATAATACACTTCTCGCGCCTACTCTCCAGTGAGCGTAGTTTAAATGCCTTTAGTTACTACCTGCTGTTTGGACGCTTAACTGAGTTCAAGCGAGAGAATACATGTCTTGACATTTTCTAGTAGCCTGTGACTGGTTTCGAGAGTTTTCATACTCTCTTAGCCCGACCCGGGGCCAAGCTGTTCTGGCGACTGCCTGGCTAACCAGGCTGTTGCAGTTAGCAGCCTGCTGGCTCTCAGTATTTCGGCGATAAACCGGTTCATCGCCCTCATGGCTCGGATTTCCACATCACGCCTAATTAATGACCTAATCAACCAAGATGTTGGTTTAAGCAGCACTCACACATAGGTACCACAACTTGACTGATCAGGGTGTGAGAGTGCACTAACAAGGTACCTTATGTATAAAGGAGATATATTCAATAACTCACGACGTATTTTAAGAATCATATTATAGACCTGTAGTATGGAGTGTGACTTTAAAATTACTTTTTAGAAAAAATGAAATACATGCATCAAAATGGAATGCAGAGTTAAAAACGTATAGAACAGTGTGTGTTCCATCGTTGGAATATAAAAATACGTGGAGAACCTGGGAGAAGATCAAAGGTTGGAGCCCGGACTGGTACACCAAGTGAAGGGGATGGACTCTTAAGTAACTTAAGCTAACAACACCACAAGACAATCATGACATACTAATAAAAAATCTGGAAATTTAAAAGTTGATAGGGGAAAATGCATGTTTGAAATGCGAGGAACTAGAGACATGAAAACGTTTTGTAATTCTAATATTTTTATGAACTATACGAAGAGGTAGGAGGCAATAATATATATATATATATATATATATATATATATATATATATATATATATATATATATATATATATATGGTTTAGAAAGACACGTAAGCAAACACTATGACATATTAGAAAACGTTTCGGTCCTGGGACCCTGATCACTTCTAACATACAGAGGTAGAAAGGCATTATATATATAGGCGGAGAGTGAGTGAGGTGTGACGCACGTGACCTGAGGAATGTCATAAGAACATAAGAATGGAGGAACACTGTAGAAGGCCTACTGGCCCATGCGAGGCAGGTCCTTATCAAAACAACCTCTGCCTATGATGAGGACGGGTAGACGTTGAAATCATGTGACTCCTGTGTTGTTGGGTTGGTGGTGCTTAAGTATCATGTATGCCAATGTTTTTGAAATTTTGTAGTTTCCAGTGTTGCGTTCTATAGTGTCGGTGACGGCGATTAGTGAGGCTTCTAGGCACCGTCGGCGTCTGAGGTCTGGTTCGGTGAGAACGAGTTGTGCCTCATTCCAGTTCATCAAATGTCCCGTGGAGTCTCTGTGGAGGACACAGGCGTACCTTACACCGTCTCTGTTAGACGCATTTCGATGCTCATTCAAGCGGACTGCAAGATCTCTGCCTGTCTCGCCTACATATTTCTTGGGACAGAACCCACAGGGGATAGTGTAGACGCCTGCTGTAGAAGTTAGAGGTGTGGGGCTGCGTTTCGTAGTGAGGTCTTTGATAGATGATGTGTTTATGGTGGAAACGTTGATGTTACTCATAGCAAGTGCCCGGCGAGTATTCGTGGCAACATCACCACATGGGAGTACTATGAACTGCTTAGGGGGCTGTTCCATGGGCGGTTTGTTGAGAATAGCTTGTGCCTTAAGTCTGCAATCTCGGATGAAGAAAGATGGGAACTGAAGACGTGTAAAGGCTTGTGTTATGTAAGTGCATTCTTCTTCTAGAAAACAAGGGATGGAGATGCGAAGAGCTCTCAAGAAGCCAATGAGGACTCCTCTCTTAGTGCGGGCGTCTTGGTGTGAATAAAAGTGTATAAGATCGTCCTTGTTGGTAGGTTTTCTATACACTTTGAAGAGAAGTTTGTCACTGTCGGGAGATCTGCACAGTAGAACGTCGAGGAAAGGAAGTTTGCCATCATTTTCGAGTTCAAGTGTAAAACTTTATTGATGGTTCAAATGCATTGATCTTGTTGAGAAGGGCCTGGATATTGAGACGTCTCGGATAGAAAACCAATACATCATCAACGTATCTTAGCCAGGTAACGGTGTTGGGAATGAGGGTGCTGAATTTCTCTGTCTCCAGGTTTTCCATGAAGAGGTTGGCAAGCACAGCACTGAGCGGGCTGCCCATTGCCATCCCAAAGCACTGTTTGTAACAGTTGTCCTGATACTTGAAGAAGTTGAAATTAACACAAAGTTCCAAGAAACATAATCTGGTGGATATGGTAACCAAGAACCAACCTTTTGGAGGCTCCGAGTTTCAAAAAGGCTTTGTTCAAGGAATTATCACTGCTGCAGCTACTGAGCCTTCAAGACCGGTCATTCCCAGAAGATACATCCAAGCACTCAGGGACTTGGCCAACAACGATGATATCGTCATTACAACCGCCGACAAAGGAGGTGGTGTGGTGTTACTCAACAGTGTCGACTACAACAATAAAGTTTTAAATCTTCTCAACGATGTCAACACATACCAGCCTGTATCAGAATCAGTGCTACTTCAAAGTACCCAGACTTTTCTTCAAAAGGCTCGTAGCATCTTACGAAAATCAGAACAAGGCAAAAAACTACTTAAACTTTTACCAGGTCAACCAAAACCAGCACGTCTGTATGGCCTTCCTAAGACACACAAACCTGGCATCCCACTACGGCCTATCACTTCGGGCATAGGGAGTGCACCACACAGACTAGCCGGCCACCTTGCCAAATACCTTTCAGCGCTTCTGGGCACCATCAGTCAAGCCCACCTCAAGCACTCAGGTGACCTTCTCTCCCGAATTTCCAACCTGAATGTCAAAAACAAAAGCATGGCTTCCTTCGATGTCACAGCCCTCTTTACCAACGTTCCTACTGACGCTGCAATCAACATTCTGAGACAGAGGCTCACTGAAAACCACGACCTCCCTTTACCTCTTCTAGACTTCATCAATCTAGTGGAACTTTGTGTTAATTTCAACTTCTTCAAGTATCAGGACAACTGTTACAAACAGTGCTTTGGGATGGCAATGGGCAGCCCGCTCAGTGCTGTGCTTGCCAACCTCTTCATGGAAACCCTGGAGACAGAGAAATTCAGCACCCTCATTCCCAACACCGTTACCTGGCTAAGATACGTTGATGATGTATTGGTTTTCTATCCGAGACGTCTCAATATCCAGGCCCTTCTCAACAAGATCAATGCAGTTGAACCATCAATAAAGTTTACACTTGAACTCGAAAATGATGGCAAACTTCCTTTCCTCGACGTTCTACTGTGCAGATCTCCCGACAGTGACAAACTTCTCTTCAAAGTGTATAGAAACCCTACCAACAAGGACGATCTTATACACTTTTATTCACACCAAGACACCCGCACTAAGAGAGGAGTCCTCATTGGCTTCTTCTTGAGAGCTCTTCGCATCTCCAGCCCTTGTTTTCTAGAAGAAGAATGCACTTACATAACACAAGCCTTTACACGTCTTCAGTTCCCATCTTTCTTCATCCGAGATTGCAGACTTAAGGCACAAGCTATTCTCAACAAACCGCCCATGGAACAGCCCCCTAAGCAGTTCATAGTACTCCCATGTGGTGATGTTGCCACGAATACTCGCCGGGCACTTGCTATGAGTAACATCAACGTTTCCACCATAAACACATCATCTATCAAAGACCTCACTACGAAACGCAGCCCCACACCTCTAACTTCTACAGCAGGCGTCTACACTATCCCCTGTGGGTTCTGTCCCAAGAAATATGTAGGCGAGACAGGCAGAGATCTTGCAGTCCGCTTGAATGAGCATCGAAATGCCTCTAACAGAGACGATGTAAGGTACGCCTGTGTCCTCCACAGAGACTCCACGGGACATTTGATGAACTGGAATGAGGCACAACTCGTTCTCACCGAACCAGACCTCAGACGCCGACGGTGCCTAGAAGCCTCACTAATCGCCGTCACCGACACTATAGAACGCAACACTGGAAACTACAAAATTTCAAAAACATTGGCATACATGATACTTAAGCACCACCAACCCAACAACACAGGAGTCACATGATTTCAACGTCTACCCGTCCTCATCATAGGCAGAGGTTGTTTTGATAAGGACCTGCCTCGCATGGGCCAGTAGGCCTTCTACAGTGTTCCTCCATTCTTATGTTCTTATGACATTCCTCAGGTCACGTGCGTCACACCTCACTCACTCTCCGCCTATATATATAACGCCTTTCTACCTATGTATGCTTCGCTGCTGGGTTAAGCCCTGGCTCATTTTCTACGACTAAGAACACTCCTCTCCAGCACTATTCTTCGTCTGTCCCGTCTTCCCCGCTCATCCCATTTGGGATCTTACCTGAACTTTCGTTCGTTCGTTCCTCTGTATGTTAGAAGTGATCAAGGTCCCAGGACCGAAACGTTTTCTAATAAATATGTCATAGTGTTAGCTTACGTGTCTTTCTAAACCAACTTGTCGGTATTTATTACCAAGGTTTATACCATATATGTATATATATATATATATATATATATATATATATATATATATATATATATATATATATATATATATATATATATATATATATATATATATATATAAAAGCTTTATCTGTAACTTGTGGCTTTGTCTTCATACCCACAGTGTAGTTAGTGATTAGAACTGGTTCTAGGAAATTATATCAAAAGTAGAGAAAAATATGATAAAAAGAGGAAACCGCGAGCATGAATTTATTCCTGGATAATAACAAAACAGCTGTCAACAGTAAGTCAGGAAGCGTTGCAGCTTGGAGATTATCGGACGCAGGCTCGAGCCTCCACCACTCCTTAAGCCGAATGACCTACATGGATTTATAATAATAATAATAATATTAATAATAATAATAATAAAGAGTAGAGTGCTTGCACTCTAAAGGAGGGATTTGGGATATTTGCTGTTTGGAGGGACAGTTAAACTGTCATATCTGCGCCTCTGGCAAGACAGTCATACTGTAAAGGATGGTAAAAGTTATTTCCTTTTAAAGGTGTTAATAATAATAATGATAAGAATAAAGAAAGGGAAAGTAAAAAAGAAAAGAAATAAGCTGGTACTGCCAAAAACCTGTCGTCTACATAATGCCCTCTTAACACATTAGCAGTGTATCAACGAGGACTGAGCAAGAGCCACGATGAATGGCACCATCACACTTAATAGGCCATGGTTAATGGTGCCATTAGTAGCTGCGTTACCGCAGCAACAAGTCAACTCAATTTCAACTCTTGATTGCCAGTCCCCTGCGCCGCCTGGGTAACGAGCTTGTTAGTAAGTCAACGTACCTGGTGATGGCTCCAGGGATAACAGTGTCATTAACAATCCTGCACCCTGCCCGGAGGCCAACTGTTGTCTGGTAAACAGCTGGCGGATAATCACCTGGCAACTGATAGCGGCGCCATCACGTAAACAATCACACTAATATGCACAACAGGTGTTCATTTGGACAAAGTTCTACATTATAAATAGTATTCATTACCGACAAGTTGATGCATAAGACAAGTCCAACCACTAGGAATCTTTACTGAGCAAACTTTTCACCTACACTGCAGGCTTCATCAGTCGAATACTGATGAAGCCTGCAACGGACGCGTGTGGAAAACGCGTCTTACGGACAGTGTCGCTTTACACACAGCTAAACGTAGGAATCAAATATATAATTAGAGATAACATTTATCCCAATAATGACAATAATTAGAGGGATTTTTTTCATATTATTATTAATCTCCCTGTGTCCATTGGTTTTCTTTTATTTATCATAATAGCTTTACAGTATCATAGCAAGAGCCACTATCACGTCATCAACATTTCATGTAAACCCATAAAAACCTTAGAAGAAGAAAGGGAGACTAATGAGCACCACTGCTGGAAATCAAACCTCAGAACGGGTGAGGTCTGAACCGCGTACAGTTATAGAGGCTAAAACAGTGTGTAGTTTTAAAAATATGTTAGATAAATACATGAGTGGGTGTGGGTGGGTTTAAGTTGGACCTTACTAGCTTGTGCTACTAGGTCTGTTGCCGTGCTCCTTCCTTAAGTGGAAGTGACTTGACTAGGTGGGTCATTGCGCTAAGCCGGAGGGTGACATGGACCTGCTTCGTATGGGTCACTAGGCCTGCTGCAGTGTTCCTTATTTCTTATGTTCTTATGTACTGGGCCAGCCGGCCCTAATAAGATTCATCGAACTAGGTATATTTCTATGCACTACAGGGAAGTTAGAAAGGGCCACCACTTACTACAAATGCAGGTTTTTACAGATAAATCCCACATCAGCGAACTCTAGCTCAAGTCCCTTCAAAGCCACCATCATGACTCACGAAATCATAAAAGCACATTTGCTTGCAATCGTGTTATTACGGTTTCGTGAACCACTACTGGAGTTGTACCATACCGTGTGTGGGGTGTGACAAGGCTTGTGTAGGAGAAACTTGAAGAGACCCAGATACCAGAGTCAAAGTACATAGGAGTATGTTAGGTAAGAGTATATACGCATGCTGTAAGCACTACGTTCTCAACGAGACTGCCACAGCACATTATTTTTAGAATCAGTGTAGTAACGTGACAGTTACTACACTGTCACAACAGATAAGATATATAGGACCACAATAACAGGGGCAACTAAAACAATGAGAAGTCTTATTTTCCCTAAACCTCACACAGCCATCAATTAACCTCGCCTCCTCGGCCAGCTACTCTTATACAACAACAATCTTTCACCCCAGGACCTCTCCCCAACCACTGTACACATCCATGGTGGACGAAACGTATACCTTTGATATACCTTGGTAGAGTTTCGAGATTTTCATTACTCTCGGAGCCCGGTCATGGGCCAGGCTCGTCTGGTGCCTGCCTGGTCAACCAGGCTGGTGCTGCTGGAGGGCCGCTACAGCAACAGCCTGGCTGACCAGGCAAGCACCAGGCGAACCTTGCCCATGGCCGGGCTCCGAGAGTAGTGAAACTTCGTAAGTATGATACCAAAACACGTATATTGTGTTTTGGCTATCATCCGTCTCTGCTACACATGCAATAAAGCTACTTAATGAAATTTTAATCTGCTTGATTCCGTAAGGTCTTCAAGCAGGAGGAAGAGTACCATGGTATCGATGAAGGAACTCTTGAATTATCTCTCAACCGCCCTTCACATGGCGCTGTATGACCCCTACAGATTTTAAGCTCTTGATGAATATGATAATCATACCAAGTCAAAATCGAAGCTAAAAGTAATTATTTTTGGTTAATTTGCCCTGATTAACCTATATATATGAATAAATAACAGTAATACATAATTAGAAACCACACGATGGGTATTTGAGCTGGACACCTAGGACACTTGCTTCAACTGTAGTTTATCTATTGATATTTTTCGGAATACCCACCCCAACTACACAAGACCAAGCCTCCTTGTTGATAACCTCATCTGCACCGTCTTCTTTACCTACTATAACCAGAAACAGCGTTGCACGATTGCTTTACCGGGAGTGGAGAGAGAGAGCCTTCTGTTCTTCTATCATTGCCTACCACACCTAGATAATAAACGGTCCTTAATATAAATAGAAATAAGCTAGTTCTCAGCAGAAAGTCTCGGCGTGGACTTCCTAGTCGGCTATTTCTTTGTCCCATGAATATTAAGGAAATGTGTTGTGCGATTGCGCTAGTGGAGTTTATATTAAAAAAATTGTTTTGACAGATTGCCTTGGTAAATAAAAAAATCACGCAACAATAATCGTCCTGTAAACAAAAAACTCTCAAGGACAATTCAGACCATTTCTCAACTCTGAACAATTCTGAAAAAAAAACATACAAAGAAAATGATGCCTTACTAATACCACCTTATGCGGAGTGTGTGGAGTAAGGAGGGTGCCAACCACATCTCATGAATGTTGAGTGGTCTGATGGAAGGAGATCACTGGAGCGTGGGAGTCTTCAAGATGTGACCCACCCGGGGAGAACCAGGAGGCAGGGAGCACCAGCAGGCAGGTAGAGAAGGAAGAGAGAACGAGAGAAGAAAGGAAAGAAGGGTATAAGGTGGAAGGGAAGGGAGGGGAAGAGAAAAGTGAGGAATGAGAAGAAGAAAGAGGAAAGCGGGCAGAGAGAAAGAGAGAGAGGAGTGGTGTAGAGGGAGGAGACGGAGGAGAGAGGGGGTGGTTAGAAGAGAGAATGGAGGGGAAGGAGAGAAGGGATGGGAAGGAGAGGAGGGATGGGGAGCAAAGAAATGAGATGGGAAAGGAAATTTTTTAAACATAACTGGATACATCAGCAGTGTGCTGCTACCTTATTCAGTGGTGACGTGTACTTAGCTCAGTGGTGACGTGTACTTAGCTCAGTGGTGACGTGTACTTAGCTCTGTGAATACCTGTTTGCGCACTCTCTACGAATTGAAGCAAGATGCCCTCCATCGAACAACTTTACCAACAGCTTAAGGAAGAATTGAGGATGGCGAAGATGGAGATTCGGCGACTGACTGAGGAAAACAAGAAGATTCGTAGTGGTCCTCCTGTTTTGAGTCCTCAGGTCAAGAAAGGAAACTGGTCAGTGGCTGGACAGCAGGGAACGGAGTTGACGATCAAGAAGACGAATGGAAAGGTAGAAACGATGAAGAAGAAAGAGACTGCTGTGGAAACATCTAATGCTTTCTCCGTGCTACCCGACGAATGTGAGTCGACTACTGGGAACGTCATGACGAACGACACCAAGGAAGGTAAGAATATTGTTGTTGTTGTTGGGGATAGCCAAGTTAGGTATATGGATAGGGCGTTCTGCTTGAAGGACATGAGTAGGAGACAGAGTTTGCTTTCCTGGGGCTGGGATGGAGGATATTGTTAGCCGTCTGGATGACATCATGAGAGGTAATGGGAGCAATCCTATTATCTGTCTCAGTGCTGGAGGCAACGATGTTGGCAGACGTAGGAGTGAAGACCTGATTAGCAGGTATAGGTCAGCAATAGAAATAATTAGGAGGAAGGGTGGGAACCCTGTCATATGTGGTATTTTTCCAAGGAGAGGAGTTGGAAATGAATGGTTGTCCAGGGCAATTTGTGTCAATTGCTGGCTGGACAAATACTGTAAGGAAAATGCGGTAACATTCATTGACAACTGGGACCTCTTCTATGGCAGAAATGACATGTATGCCAGGGATGGGGTTCACTTATCTAGGTCTGGGGTGGGAGCACTGGCAACTGTAGTGGAGGAGCCGTTAGGACTTTAAACTAGAAATAGTATTATGGGTTTTGGCAGCAAAACAGTGAAGTCCCAGTGTAGTAATATTATGAGTTCTAGGGGAACTAGTAATAAGCAGAACGAGGTAGATATTGAAAAGCCAGTGACATTGGGTGATAAGGACAGTAATAGGTTTAGTAGAAAAACAGAAATGAGCAGGAAGGGTAAAGAGAAAGGAGAGTCTTTCAATGTTTATTATGCTAATAGCCGTAGTGCTAGGAATAAGATGGACGAGTTGAGATTAGTTGCTAGTGCAGGTAACATTGATGTATTTGCCTTAACTGAGACGTGGTTTAATTAAAAAAGTCGGGACATGCCTGCGGAATGTCACATTCAGGGTTTTAAATTGTTCCAAGTAGATAGAAGTATCGGGAAGGGGGGTGGGGTGGCATTGTATGTCCGACATCGCTTGAACTGTTGCATAAAAACGGGTATTAAGTCTGAAGTAACACATACAGAGTCTGTTTGGATAGAATTTTCAGAGGGGCATGAAAAACTGATTTTAGGAGTGATATACCGTCCCCCAAACTTAGATAGGGACCAAGGGAGAATACTATGGGAGGAAATTGTTAAGGCCACAAGGCACGATAATGTAGTAATTCTAGGAGACTTTAACTTTAGTCATATTGATTGGAATTTCTTGACTGGGAATTTAGAATCATACGACTTCTTAGAAGTAGTTCAGGATTGTTTTTTGAAGCAGTTTGTGACAGAACCTACAAGGGGAAATAACCTGCTTGACTTAGTTCTGGCAAACAATGAATCCCTTGTTAATAATTTAGAAATTTCAGAGGAACTGGGTGCTAGCGACCACAAATCAATTACATTTAGCATTGAATGGAAGTACGATAGTAGCGATAACTCGGTAACAGTCCCAGATTTTCGCTTAGCAGATTACGATGGGCTTAGAGAACACTTATCATCTGTTGACTGGGGTAACGAAGAGAGCTATCAATATGACAGTTTTCTGAACACTATACATGCTGCTCAAAGAACGTTTATCCCATATAAAGAAATTAGATCAAATAGAAATGACCCAAAATGGATGAATAATAGGCTCAAATATCTACTAGGGCATAAGAAAGGAATTTATAGGCATATCAAAAGAGGTGAGGGTCATCTTATGAATCAGTATATTGACATTAAGAGGGACATTAAAAAGGGCATAAGAAAAGCTAAAAGGGACTATGAAATTAAAGTTGCTAGGGATTCTAAAACTAACCCCAAGAGTTTTTTCCAGGTCTACAGGACAAAAGTTAGAGATAAGATAGGTCCCCTTAAAAATAACTATGGGCATCTTACTGACAAAGAGAATGAAATGTGCTCGATTTTAAATAATTATTTTCTCTCAGTTTTTACACAGGAAGACACTAACAATATTCCAGTAATTAATTTTTATAGTGGGCTAGAAGAAGATAAATTATGTAACATCACAGTCACTAGTGAGATGGTTGTGAAGCAGATAGACAGACTGAAGCAAAATAAGTCGCCGGGTCCTGATGAGGTTTTTTTTCAAGGGTTCTAAAGGAATGCAAAATGGAACTCTGTGAACCATTAACTAATATTTTTAATTTATCTCTTCAAACAGGTGTAGTGTCTGATATGTGGAAGATGGCTAATGTAATTCCTATTTTTAAAACAGGGAACAAGTCGTTACCGTCAAATTACCGCCCAATAAGCCTGACCTCAATTATAGGCAAATTACTAGAGTCAATTATAGCTGAGATTATAAGAAGCCATCTCGATAAGCATAGCTTGATTAATGATACTCAGCATGGATTCACAAGAGGCCGGTCTTGTCTAACTAATTTATTAACTTTCTTCAGTAAAGCTTTTGAGGCTGTTGACCACGATAAAGAATTTGATATTATTTACTTAGATTTTAGTAAGGCTTTTGATAGAGTTCCGCACCATAGACTGTTAAAGAAAGTGGCAGCTCATGGCATTGGGGGAAAAGTGCTCTCGTGGATCGAGTCATGGCTCACTGACAGGAAGCAGTGTGTGTCCATAAATGGGGTTAAATCCGAGTGGGGATCTGTAACAAGTGGCGTTCCACAGGGATCAGTCTTGGGCCCGTTGTTGTTTATAATATATATCAATGACCTTGATGAGGGAATTACTAGTGATATGAGCAAATTCGCCGATGACACAAAGATAGGTAGGATAATTGATTCAAACGTAGATGTTAGGGAACTTCAGGAGGATTTAAACAAACTCTATTCTTGGTCAGAAAAGTGGCAGATGCAGTTCAATGTAGATAAATGCAAGGTTCTGAAGCTCGGGAGTGCCCATAACCCTAGTACTTATAAGTTAAATGATGTAGAACTTAGCCATACAGATTGCGAAAAGGACTTGGGGGTTATGGTGAGCAGCAGCCTTAAACCAAGACAGCAGTGCCTAAGCGTACGTAATAAGGCAAATAGATTACTGGAATTTATATCAAGAAGTGTAAACAACAGAAGTCCAGAGGTCATACTGCAGCTTTATACATCATTAGTAAGGCCTCACCTAGATTATGCAGCTCAGTTCTGGTCTCCATATTACAGAATGGACATAAATTCGTTAGAAAACATTCAGCGTAGGATGACTAAATTAATACATAGCATTAGAAATCTTCCTTATGAAGAAAGATTGAAGACTCTTAAGAGGGGAGACCTGATCGAAATCTGATTGAAATCCCAGTACGACTCTGTGTTTAGTGAACCACTAATCGGTCTGAGGATCGACGACCCAAATGATTTCTTCATGAATGAGCCTCAAAACTCCATAAATGTATGCCAGATTTCCGACATTACCCTAACTCCGATAGATTTCGAAAAAGCCATTGACAACATGCCTATGCACT
This sequence comes from Cherax quadricarinatus, assembly GCF_038502225.1. Taxonomy (NCBI): domain Eukaryota; kingdom Metazoa; phylum Arthropoda; class Malacostraca; order Decapoda; family Parastacidae; genus Cherax; species Cherax quadricarinatus. Next base: position 9,916,231 of record NC_091364.1, on the reverse strand, counting down.
CAGCCCCGGGCCCAGACTCGTGGAACTCTGTTTTCATTAAGAACTGCAAGAAACCCCTCTCGCGTGCCCTAAGTACACTATGGAGGAGGAGCTTGGACATGGGTGAAATTCCACAGTCACTTAAAACAACGGATATAGCCCCACTCCATAAAGGTGGCAGCAAAGCATTAGCTAAGAACTATAGACCAGTAGCTCTGACGTCCCACATCATAAAAATCTTTGAAAGAGTCCTAAGAAGCAGGATTGCAAATCACCTGGATTCCCAAAATCTGCACAATCCAGGGCAACATGGGTTCAGGGCAGGTCGCTCCTGCCTCTCACAACTACTGGATCACTATGACATGGCCTTGGATGCACTGGAAGAAAATCAGAATGCAGATGTAATATACACAGACTTTGCAAAAGCATTTGACAAATGCGATCATGGCGTAATAGCCCATAAAATACGTGCTAAAGGAATAACTGGGAAAGTGGGGAGATGGATCTTCAACTTCCTAACAAATCGAACACAAAGAGTAGTGGTCAACAGAGTTAAATCGGAGGCTGCCATAGTGAAGAGCTCTGTTCCACAAGGCACAGTACTCGCCCCCATCTTATTCCTTATCCTCATATCAGACATAAACAGAGATATACACCACAGCACCGTATCATCCTTTGCGGATGATACTAGGATCTGCATGAGGCTGTCATCTGCCGAGGACGCGGTTAACCTCCAAGAAGATATAAACAAAGTTTTCCAGTGGGCAACGGTAAACAATATGATGTTCAATGAGGACAAATTCCAACTACTCCGTTATGGAAAACTGGAGGAGATAATAACTAGAACAGAGTATACTACTGACTCCGGCCATACAATAGAGCGGAAAAATAATGTAAGGGACCTGGGAGTAGTAATGTCTGAGGATCTCACTTTCAAGGATCACAACAGTGCCACGATCGCACGTGCAAAGAAAATGATAGGATGGATAATGAGAACTTTCAAAACGAGAGATGCCAAGCCCATGATGATCCTTTTCAAATCACTTGTTCTCTCTAGGCTGGAATACTGCTGTACATTAACATCTCCATTCAAAGCAGGTGAAATCGCAGATGTGGAGAGTGTACAGAGATCCTTTACTGCACGTATAAGTTCTGTCAAGCACCTTAACTACTGGGAACGCTTGGAAGCACTTGACTTGTACTCGTTGGAACGCAGGAGGGAGAGATGTCATAATCTACACTTGGAAAATCTTGGAAGGAATGGTCCCAAATCTGCACACAGAAATCACTCCCTACGAAAGTAAAAGACTGGGCAGGCGATGCAAAATGCCCCCAATAAAAAGTAGGGGCGCCATTGGTACACTAAGGGAAAACACCATAAGTGTTCGGGGCCCAAAACTGTTCAACAGCCTCCCATCAAGCATTAGGGGAATTGCCAATAAACCCCTGGCTGCCTTCAAGAGAGAGCTGGACAGATACCTAAGTCAGTGCCGGATCAGCCGGGCTGTGGCTCGTACGTTGGACTGCGTGCGGCCAGCAGTAACAGCCTAGTTGATCAGGCCCTGATCCATCGAGAGGCCTGGTCATGGACCGGGCCGCGGGGGCGTTGATCCCCGGAATAACCTCCAGGTAACCTCCAGGTAAGTGTATAAGTGGAAGATAGGTATTAATAAAGGGGATATTAATAAGGTCTTGAGGATATCTCTCCAAGAGAGAACCCGCAGTAATGGATTTAAATTAGATAAGTTTAGATTTAGAAAGGACATAGGAAAGTATTGGTTTGGAAATAGGGTAGTTGATGAGTGGAACAGTCTACCTAGTTGGGTTATTGAGGCTGGGACTTTGGGTAGTTTCAAATTTAGGTTGGATAAGTACATGAGTGGGAGGGGTTGGATTTGAGTGGGATTTTCACATCAGAGCTTATTTCTTGGGCAGCATTGAAAATTGGGATGGGCAAATGTTTTGTTAGTGGGATGAATTGTAAAGGACCTGCCTAGTATGGGCCAACAGGCCTCTTGCAGTGTTCCTCCTTTCTTATGTTCTAATATAATAGATAACAGTGATAACAAACAGCAGCTACGTTTCCCTGTCATATTTCATCACGCAGGATGAGGCTCATGCAAGGTGTTGAAATCTATCGGTCTGTGCTGGAAGACTTCACTAAGACAATGAGGATATCGTTAAGTATTTCAGCAAGGGTTCATCAGCTATTTAAGCCTACGAGCTGCAAGCAGTAATAGCCTGGATAGTCATGATAGCCCCAGGCCGGGTTGTGGGAATAGGAAGACTCAAACTGGTCACAGGTATTTGACACTGGGACGGGCTGAGTGTGTTTTCAATCCCTGCTGCTACTACTATTACTACGTCGCAAACCAAACCTGGCCACTATTTCCACGGCCAGCAAATTACAGTTCCATTAGCAGGCGCCGCTCAGGCTAGTGCCACCACTACCACCGTCACCTCTTTGGTTCACCAACACAAATTTCTCTCGCGTTTCTACATTAGACTGATAAAACTCCTAGTGGGCGAAACGTCTCTCTAACATACCCAGGAGTTGCCCGTGTCTTATTCATCGATACTTCACTATGATGATTTCCGTAAACATACAAAAACAATAGCAACTTAAAGAACAAAAAGCACAATACCGTGACTGGAACATTACACAAATAACCCGCACATAGGAGAATCAAACTTATGACGCTTCGAGCCCACTTGAACCATTAACTAGTCACACCAGTGACTAGTTAATGGTTCAAGCAGGATTGAAACGTCGTCATAAGTGCGGGTTATCTGTTTACAATAGTAATTTTAAAAGTGGATTACAGGAACCTAAATAAAGGATATATACAGACACTGTATACAACATATGTTAGCACACTCATGAGTTAAGTAGCCTACACCTGATGAAGCAAATGAAAACGATTACGTCGACAGATTTCACAACAACAATAGTTCCAGACCTGACTCAAATTCAACTAAGAGGAGACTAAAGGAATCGCATTAACGACCTTGCGAGAACGGATAACCAGAGAAGATATGATTACTACGTCAACAAACATACTCGAGGGAATAACAGCAGATAAGGACAGACTGACATACGAAGAAATTTGGAAGTGCCTGTGACATACCTGATCTGTTTCGAGGGTTGCTATAACCTCTCAGCCCAGCTTGAAGATTTCCTTGATGAATTTCTATCATTAGCAGCGTTTTGAAGTGTAATTTCCTGTATGGACGCTAAGATACAGGAGCCCAAAGGACGTTAGTAAACACGGTTGTCTACAAGTGTTAAAAAAACTGGAATGTGGTGGTTAAGGGTGTTATGGAAACTTTGCACAGATTCATGAATAGACATGACAGAACCCAAGAAGCTAGTAGTAAATAATACAAGTCGATTGTGGCTTAAGAGGCTCTGCCAGGATCGTAGACTTGACCCTTGCAAAAATAAATCAGAGTACACGCAAGGAAAATGATACAGTGGAAGCAAAGGCGGTACACAACTAAAAAAAATATAACACGAGAACACGCCAGGTATGACAGAAACAGCCAAATAGGTAAACAACACCGCCGGCGCCACCATCCAACGACTGCCTGCACTCTCAAGGGTCATCGGCCCCCAGCTCAGTCTCAAGACGACATCTGGTTGATGGCCTGGTCAGTTGGGCTGTTAGTGTTAGATGCTTGCAGTCCAACACAGGAACAACCTAGCATTAGTTATTTTTGGAGAAACTTAAATTGTCACTAGGCGATGCTCTCACAGGAAGCTGACCCCCAGCACCAGCAACTCAGGAAGAGATTCTCCCGCCTGTACAATGTATGCAAACTTATGCAAAATGAGTCATATCCCTTGGCTGTGGAAATCACTGTCCTCCGCTCAGGCCAACTCTTTTTCCCACCAAGTACTCTGTTTGCTCAAGGAAGGACGGGGGAAATTTTTGTCAAGGACACGACATGTGAGGGGAACCCTGAGTGAAGTTTTCACTAAAGGCAGAAGAGAAGAACCTGGGTAAAGTTTAGATAAGTTGTGGAGGGAAGAACATGGGGATCCACCCACAACGAAGACCAGGGTGAAAGTTTACTTTTTCTTGGTAACTTTTCGTGGAGACAGACGAGAAGTAAAAAACAGATGACTAGACCTCATCTTTTATAAATGTTGGACAGGAGGAAATGGAGAACGCAGGACGGGAAGGTTGAGGAGGATAAGCGTGGACGACGATGTTGGACAAGCAACACGTTGCAACATTTATACAGCACAGGAAACAACAGACCATTCAGCGCTCTTCCATAAGACACACACACGAGGTAGTCGGTTCTTTAGTCCTAGACTATTATCTCATCTGCTATTTTCTTCTACATAATTCTGTAGGACTGAGGGACTGATTAAGTCCACAGCTTGGATGACCATAAACTGCCTGGTGGAAGTTATGTTGCTCCCTGAAAGTAATTAGGGGTCTGTTGTGAGCGTGTCAGAAAGTTTAATACCAGACAAACCTGCCCCAGGGTTGGGCTGCGAAAGTAGGAAAACTCTCGAAACCCATCAAAAGTATATATAATTAATAAATTCTCTCTCAGTGCGCATGCTTCACCCCAGCCTTTCATTGGGGCTATTTTTCTCCGTTTAGGAGCCTGGCCCAAGGCCGGGCTCCTGAAGTAGAAAAACTTTCGAAACTCATCAAAGGTGCTTGGTCTCCCGTATGTTTAGAGTGAAGATTTGGAACAAGTGCCTTAAGTGTTTTTCAGGTAAAGAATATAACGTATGTTTCTCACCTGGATTCCAGAAAGTACAATTTGAAGGCCTATGCGTTCTCAATTTAGGATTTTGACTGAACTGATACGATCATCAATGATCCGTAATTTCGCCGGCAACATACATTGTATACAGAGAATATATACTATAGTTATGTTTTCATAGCGAAGTGACTTAGGTAGCTCATAAGCTAAGGTAGAAGTTCACTATAGTGCGTGCTACGCACATCATTATTCATCTGTCTGTTCACACGCCACAGCTACCAAGTCTCAGCAACAACATTCTCAAGAGGGCTAGACATTTCTGTAAATATTTTTAATTATAATTTATGTTAAGCAAAAGAATACAGTGACAGGACAAAGAGGCTCTGTTAGGTGTTGGTACACGTGTATCTGAATCCAGGACGAACATGGCTATATTGTGTCAGTACAGACGTATATCTGAACCCAGGACGAACATGGCTATATTGTGTCAGTACATTTGTATCTGAACCCAGGACGAAAGGCACTGTTGTGTCAGTACATTTGTATCTGAACCCAGGACGAACAAGGCACTGTTGTGTCAGTACATTTGTATCTGAACCCAGGACGAACAAGGCACTGTTGTGTCAGTACAGACGTATCTGAACCCAGGACGAACACGGCACTGTTGTGTCAGTACATGTTAATATGCAACCAGGACGAACCGGGTACCGTGAGTAATACTACTAAAGCGTATCTAGACCCAGTATGGCTCAGTGATGAACAGACTCACTTGGTAAGGAGGAAGAGTGAGAGCAACGAAGCTTGGAAGGCAGAATCGACATTTTTTTTTTATCAAAAACTGGATACATCGGGAATGTGGTGTTACACTATTCTACATGATAGTTACAGTGATGACAAAAGCTAGCTATGTTTCCCTGTCACATTCCATCACATTCCATTACATACATAGTATCGACAACAGACAAGGCTCTTAAGAGCAGGGAAAGCGGGTTATTTGTGTATTGTTCCAGTCACGGTATTGTGCCTTTTTATGTTATTTGGAGTGGACCTAGCAACGACCAGTGAAGAGGCGAGGGCCAGGAGCTGCGACTCGATCCCTACAACAACAAACAGGTGAGTATAAATAGTTGAGAGGTGATGGAGGCAGTGGGAGCAGTGGAGAAAGTGGCAAGTGAGAGAGATTGCAGGGGACAGCAGAAGGCAGAGCAGAAGGAAGGGAAGGATAGTTGAGGCAGGGAAGGAGAGGGGAGGCAGGGAAGGAGAGGGGAGGCAGGGAAGGAGAGGGGAGGCAGGGAAGGAGAGGGGAGGCGGGGAAGGAGAGGGGAGGCGGGGGCGGAGAGGGGAGGCGGGGAAGGAGAGGGGAGGCGGGGAAGGAGAGGGGAGGCGGGGAAGGAGAGGGGAGGCGGGGAAGGATAGGGGAGGCAGGGAAAGAGAGGGGAGGCAGGGAAGGAGAGGGGAGGCGGGGAAGGAGAGGGGAGGCGGGGAAGGAGAGGGGAGGCGGGGAAGGAGAGGGGAGGCGGGGAAGGAGAGGGGAGGCGGGGAAGGAGAGGGGAGGCAGGGAAGGAGAGGGGAGGCAGGGAAGGGGAAGTAGAGGGGGAGGCGGGGAAGGAGAGGGGAGGCAGAGAACGAGGAGAGGTAGGGAACGAGGAGAGGAGAGGCAGGGAACGACATGACAGGAGAGGCAGGTAGCGAGAGGAAGGGCAGGGAACGAGGAGAGGAGAGGCAGGGAACGAGGAGAGGAGAGGCAGGGAACGAGAGGACAGGAGAGGCAGGGAACGAGAGGACAGGAGAGGCAGGGAACGAGAGGAGAGGCAGGGAACGAGGAGAGGAGAGGCAGGGAACGAGGAGAGGAGAGGCAGGGAACGAGGAGAGGAGAGGCAGGGAACGAGAGGAGAGGCAGGGAACGAGGAGAGGGGAGGCAGGGAAGGAGAGAGGGAGGCAGAGAAGGAGAGAGGGAGGCAGGGAAGGAGAGAGGGAGGCAGGGAAGGAGAGGGGGAGGAAGGGAAGGAGAGGGAGCAGCTATGGTAGGGGTAGCGGAGGGGGGAGGGGCCACGGGATCCATTCATTTATAATTTGAGTGAAACTAAGTGAACCGTGGCTTTCACAATACTCGAGTGCTTCATTAAATATTCACATCCTTCTCTCAGTTGATTTGTCATAGCAGCTTCCTTCTTCATTCATTAACGTGAAACTGCCAAGTTTCCTCTGTAAGTAGCCTCAACATGATGTGATTATCTTTCTTACAACCTGATTCCTCACCTATCTTTCTTACAACCTGATTCCTCACCTATCTTTCTTACAACCTGATTCCTCACCTATCTTTCTTACAACCTGATTCCTCATCTATCTTACAACCTGATTCCTTATTTCTTAAAATCCGATTCCTTATCTCTTACAACCTGATTCCTTATCTACCTTTCTTACAGTTCGATTCATTATATTTCTGAAACCTGATTCATCATCTTTCTAACAACCTAATTCATTATCTTTCTTACTCGAATCGTTATCTTTTATACAACCCGATTCGTTATTATCTTTGCAGCCTGATTCCTTATCTTCCTTGATTCATTACATCATTCATCAACAACCTGAAAAGCTTTTGGGAAAACTCTGTTTCTGTTCTCAGTCTTCGTATGGGCACTACCATCCAGCCAACATCAATGTATGCCCTACCTACCTGGAGGGTATTCCGGGAGTCAACGCCCCCGCGGCCCAGTCCTTAACCAGTCCTCCCGGTGTATCAGGGCCTGATCAACCAGGCTGCATGCAGCTAATACCAGCAGCCTGGGTGAGCAGGCCATCAACCATGAGACCTGGTTTGAGGCTGAGCCGTGGAGGCAATGATTCCTGGAACCACAAGCAGGTAGGCAAGTGCTTACTTCTTGTGATAACAACGAAACATAACTGCTTCGTAATCATCACTCAGATATAATTTTTTTTGCTTATACCGAAATATTAATAGTGTATATTTATTCGATGAGGAATACCGAGTGTGTGTGTGTATTTATCATTCTGTGTTACACAATGAATGACCACTTATGAGAGGCAAAAGCTGGACGTCTGTCAATCAGCTGCTAACACTAACAGCCTGAATGACAAGGTAATCAAAACCGGGCTGCAGGGGCGATGATCCCCGGAATCTTCTAGACTAGATGCAGCGCTGAAAGATCCTAGTGGGTTCAGCGCTTTATATTATAATAACAATTCTAGACTAGAGGCTGTTTCCGAACAGTACGTCATCAGCAAGAATATCTTAATTTCGTCAGTCACACTTTACTTAAAGAAGGTTACACAGCATTAGCTTACCTCTATGTAATTCTACTGCTAAGCACAAACTTCCAGTTACAATTATTACTGAGGCCCATAGACAGGCTAGAGTAGGACAAGCCAGGAATGAACCGAGCAGGGTAAGGCAACTCATCCCTTACAGCAGGGAAAACAACGACCTGGGACAGGGCAGGGTGGGCAACTACAGAAGAGCATCAGAAGAAGAACAGCAGCAATGGTAGGAACAGCAACAACAAAAGAACTACCAGCAGCAGATGAACAGCAAAAGGATCCCTAACAGCAGTAGGATCAGCAGCAAAAAGACCACTAAAATCAGTAGAAACAACAGCAAAAGGACCACCACCAGCAGTATGAACAACAGCAAAAGGACCACTAGCAGCAGTAGGAACAATAGCAAAAGGATCACTAGCAGCAGTAGGAACAACAGCAAAAGGATCACCAGCAGCAAGAACGGCAGCAGCCGATGCAGTAGAAACAACAGCAACAGGACCACCAGCTTCAGGAGGAATAGCAGTAGTAACAACAAAAGGACCAGCAACAGCGGCAGCAGAAAGAGGACCAGTAGCAGCAGCAGAACGAGGACCAGCAACAACAGCAGAAAGAGGACCAGCAGTAGTAACATTATCACTTGCAACAAGAGTAGCAGCATCACCAGCACCACCAAACACACCTAAAGGGCAGGAACCACCATTTCCATCACAGTTGGCTAAAAATAGAAGGAAAACAAAGGGTTGGAGAGGAGGAGGTGCATGTTAGACTGCAACATTTTCATCCAATATGAATAAGAGAGAAGCTCTTAGTGCTGCTAGGCTTGAACCTCCTCTCCTGAATGCATGCACACCGCTTCACCTCCTGCGCGCATGCGTGCGTGTCCTACACCTGAATCACAACCTGCACACCTGCGCCACACCCTACACACCTGCATCATAACCCACCACTTGAAGAGTGGCACCTCATTGACTATTAGGGATCCTTGAAGAGGTGTTAAGTGTCTTTAAATTTTTCCTTCCTCAAATTTTACCGTTTACAATTTGAGAACTCCCCAGTTGATCGGCTTCAGATTTCCTACGCTGATGGAACTATTGCAATTACTGACATGTGTAGGTGCCCTTTGGTCAATTTTATTTATATCTTGCCTTAAATAGTCTATGGAAAATAGGTTGGATACATGAAACATCCATTAAAAACTACCTATATTGCCCCACTTCATAAAGGTGGCAGTAAAATAACTGCAAAAACCTACAGACCGACAGGACTAACCTTGTGGAATTTAATCTCATATACCTGATAGGGAAAAACTAGAAGGGTAACGAAATTTCTTGAATAAAAAACAACAGAACCAGAGGGGATAATTAAGACATCTGCTTTATATTTTAAGATTTCACTACAAGAAGGAAAACTGGCAGATAAATGGAAGGCAGCACACGTTGTAGAAATAAAAAAAAAAAAGTGACACGCCCTCATGTGGGAGCGGGAGCGTTGAAACCAGGAAGAATCCTCCAGTTAGCCTTCAGGAAGCACCATTTAAATTATAAGCTTGTTTAATTAACAAGTGTTTCACAGATACTAAAAAAATAACACCATGGAGGAAAGTTTATTAAATAGAGAATTAAAATAAAGTAACTGGTAAACAATTAAGGTTTCGGTCTGCAAATTCATGTTTACCTTCCTGAAGAATGGTTTGAGGACCAATGCTCTAGCGGCTTGGTCCGCGCTGCTAGAGGCACTAGTCAGACTGAACAGGCACTGATGTGAGAAACAACTTGTTCAACGAAGAAATATATAGGCGAACTGCATTTACCTAGACTTTGCGGAAGCTTTTGATGGCATTCTCAATAAAAAAAAAAAAATTGAAAACTGTAAAATATAAGAGTAATAACAGATAAATTGTTTGAAAAGAAAATGTTAAACAGTTATTAAAGAAAATGGGCCTAAATACAAACGCTATCTGCATCTACAGGATAACTTGGATAAACTGACCAAATGGATTGACAGATGGATGAGAGAATTTAATGTAAATAAATTCCATGTAGTGGAAACAAGTGTGTCACATGAAAATAACCTAACATACAGAAAGTATCAGCGGAGAGGGGAGGGAAGGGATGATGAGGGGAGGGGAGGGGAGGCCAGGGGAGGGGAGAATTTGTAATTAGTATAAACTCCAAAGATCATATAAAAGTGGGTGAAACTTGCATGCTACATTATCGAATTCTAAAACAATAATATACTTAAATAGCTGTATACAACAAATATTAAACTAAAAGTGATAAATACTACGCTTGTACGGTCCACTACACCAAAAAAACAAATGGATATCTTCAAAAATATGCACAGAGGAATTTCAAAATTACTACCAGTTATATTATGATGGGTTGAAAACACTACAAGACTCCCGAGTTGACTGACAGGAGGAACAGAGAAGACATAACCAAATACATGGTTTTAGAGGCCAAAAGAATAAAGATGATTTGGTACACGCAACAGGAATACCAATAAGCCAGTTAAAAAGTGGTCACGAAGGGATACAATAAATTTTTTCTTCGCATACAGTGTGGGTGACCAATGTAATTATTTAAATAAGGAAGTAATTAGTGTAATAACAACTTAGAAATTTGAAAAAAATACACAGTGAAGAAATTACTGAAGATGGGACACTATGACAATTACATGGGACACCATGTAATTATTTGTAGCTACGAAATCTTTAATTTCGTAGCTACAAATAATTACACACACACACACACACACTGTAAACAACTACATCGTAAATTTTACACATGAACGCACCTAAATTTTGATACAAAAGAAAGTCAAGCTAAACTGTAAATAATAAAGTTTCGTCCCGTCAGAGTGAAGCCACAGAGACGCGTCTTCCACCAAATTGAATTTAGTGCACGAACTGGGAATTATAAATATATAGAGAAACAGAAGCGATGGAACAAAGATAAATACACTCCACTTATTTTCCTTTTATAATACCAGAGAACCACCATAAGTAAATATTAACACAATTATGAGAGAGGGGAGGTTATAAACGGGTGTGGATAAAGGGAGTCATGTGTGCAAGGGGGTAGGCAAGTGTGGGAAAGGGGACGCAGTTATAGCAGCGGGAAAGCAGGTATGGAAGAGGAGAGGCAGGTATGGAAGGGGATAAGTCTGGCAAGAGAGGAAGGGATGGTGGGGGGGGGGGACCATAAGAGGCCTGGTGAGGCAGGTACCCTAACACATCAAGTGAATAATGAATGCAGGCGGTGGTGGCTGCCAACTCCAGTGAATAATGAATAGCCCGGCGTGCTGGCAAACAGAGCCTTGGTGTATGTACTCACCTAGTACACACGTAAGTGTACTCATTCAGTTGCCTAGTTATAACCATCCTGTTGTTGTTTGTTACACCCAGTCATCTGTACACTTTTACTCGTATTTACAAGGGTTGAGTCGTATATCCTGATCCAACATATTAACTATTACAGACCAGCTTTGCTGAGACTGTGTAATGTGTGCTTCCACCACTTCTTGAACTAGTTCTGTTGAGGGTCTCGTACAGAAATATGCATATCATTTACATCTTGTGTTTTATTTTCCGCGCGCGCGCGCGTGTGCGTGCGTGCGTGCGTGCGTGTGTGTGTGTGTGTGTGTGTGTGTGTGTGTGTGTGTGTGTGTGTGTGTGTGTGAGTGAGTGAGTGAGTGAGTGAGTGAGTGAGTGAGTGAGTGAGTGAGTGAGTGAGAGAGAGAGAGAGGTAGGTAGGTAGGTTATGGGAACATTTACAAGTCCTCACAATAAAAACAATCTATATTTTACCATGAATATACATAGGTTGATTGATATTGCTTAATAATATTTGGCAATGACTTGCTTGAAAACTGTTTCAGAAGAGTGTAAATTTCTCATTTCATGGTCTATTGGTAGGTTGAAATGTAAATACATGAATGAGACGTTTCCATGGTGGTATGTATACAGAAATAATCAGAGGCGCCTCAGGATTAATTTTTTTGCATAACAATTTGTAATAATTTTGTAGACTGCCTTTTTGGTGCCACGTACAAAATTCTATAAACAGGTTGAAGGTTGACAGAGATCAACCAATCCAGGGCGGTGGTAATCCCATCTCGTCAAATGAGTAAGTGGAAAACCTGTTTCTTACTTTAGCATGCTTGCTGATTTTTCCTCTATCATGAATACCCAAGACGACAGGTAAACATTACAAACTTCTTCATACATTCAGTATATACATGCCTGTACTTTCCTATGAGCTTCTTAACAGTTTAAACAATAAGATATAGCAAGGACCCCAGTGGAAATAAGCCACTGAATATTTTGGGTTATTCTAGGTAATTTGCACTATGGAACTTATGATATTTGTACTTATGTGAACCTATGCCTAAATAAATTTACTTCTTTATTCTGTAATATTTAATTTCCAATTCAGATGGACTAGTCTGAGACCGGGACGTGGGAACGATCCCCAGAACAAATAATTTATAACAATAACATATATATGCCATCATGAGACATGCACCAAGTAATACAATATACTACATAACTATCACCGATCAAAATAAACAAAAATCTCAGATGTACTACACGTGCATCTGTTGTACAACAAAATTATTACGAAAGCAAATTAATAATGGTTGTATAGTCATGCATGGAGATTTTTCTCTGGGTTATTAAGCCAGGATAACCCAAGACAGCCAAGTAGTACGATTTATTTTCGTATGGGTCCTGTAGAAGGATGTGATTCACAAGAGTTGGTTAACCCCTAGGAACCTTCTATTGCTAGGTCAGCAGCAGCAAAATGCAAGGAGACTTACCTAAACGCCTTGCCCCACCTAAGAATCGAACCCGAGTACTTTCAGCAGTAATCTGAACACACTAGCAATATGTGAGGGTTAACGAACAGCTAATTTACAACATAACGAATTTCAAACATCAAAATGCTGGATTTTACTTTTACGGTCGCTAGCGTTCTTGGGGAAAGTTTATTCCAGTGAGTGGTCAGTGCTGCCATCTCTTGCAGAGCCGCCGCACTACCATTCAGCTCAACAGAAAACGAAGAATTTAAGGCGGACAGGCCAGTCAATGATTCGGTAATGATTAATACCATTCTAACAAACCGAACAGTTTGTATAAATGTAAATTTCCTATAAACGTTTATTTAGAAATAAAGTTCATATAGCAGTATATAAAGTCTTTATATTTTGTTCTGGGATATTCTATGTAGAAGAGGCAGTAACAAGAAAAGAGAATGGCTGGAAAAACGAGACGTTAACATTTAGCAAATAACTCACACTTAAGGGTGTAAACGTATAACGCAGTTTCGGTCTTTCCTAGACTATTATAGTAACGACTAAGCAAGAGAAGGCAGAGAAGACCTGCAAACAGTTCGAGAAAAGGGATAGGTAAAGAAGACAGGCCAGGTACTTTTGATAAAACTTTCATGAGTTTCGAGTGTTTTGCTACTTCCTGAGCCCGGACCAGGGACAGGCTGGTCTGGTGCAAAGATTTTGTTTGGAGTTTTACCGGAAGGTAACACTAATACTACTATTTCTGACCAGATTTCATGCGTTTTCGTCAATGACCTGTCTTCTTAATTTCTCTTCCTCTTCCCGACCTGTCTTCAGGTCTTCTCTCCCCTTTCTTGTTCGATTGTAACTTAATAATGGTTTAGGATAAACAGAAACATCGACATGACTTGCTTCTTTAAAAGTATGGGTTCTTGATTGGTGGGAGAAAGATGGGAAGAGAGAAGGCGAAGACGACGAATAAAAAATACACAAAAGCTGACAGAGGAGTGGATAAACAGGAAGAATGGATACCTGGAGGATACGTACAGGATGTTTTCGGTGGGTCAACGCCCCTGCGGCCAGGTCCCTGTCCAGGCTTCCAAGTGGATCAAAGCCTGATTAACTAGGGTTGGCAAGTGTCGCGATTCTTCGTCTTTGTCTGTAGAAGTATCATAGTGGATTGTTTCTACACTGAAAACAACAACTATTGCCATTATGGAAATGTTTTCCATAGGGCGAACAATCCAGTTATCTAATTACACAATCATTTCAGTCTTACCTAACCTAACTATTTCAGTCTTCACTTGATACAATGGTAATAAAGGAAAATAATAGTATCACACAAACACGCAAATTCAAGATCATTCTTATCAAGACATGGTGTATAAGTATTATTAACTTTATTAATGTAAAATGTTCGTGATAATATATACCGCACAACAGGAAAAAGTGTCAGCCCACCTGTGGTTCTCACGATTAAATTACCCATTCTCTTTCTTTGGGCAAAACCCGAAAAAAACATGCAATGGAATTCATAAACATTTCATTATTAAAAGTGGAGTTCAACTAATTATACAATATCACAATGTTTATGTTGCTCTCTAAAACAATAAGGAGTCATAAACACGGAATAATTCCAAAAGCAAATTTCTAAATTTGATATGGTTCTCTAAGCAAAATAAGAATTAGTAACGTTAGCATAAACATATCTTCACTGATATGTGATCTCCAGTGTTTGTATTGTCATATCTGCAGTGTTTGTTATGTAGTTTTGTCATATCTGCCGTGTTAGTTATGTAGTCTTGTCATATCTCCAGTGAGTAATGTTTTGTGGTGCCAAAACATCAGTATCAGCAAAGTCTGACTGCATCGGCATCGGCCTGAAATCGACTATCGATATCCTAATATTGCTGTATCCTAGTCCCTAGGATACAGCAGTATTTTAAATTCTTCTTTGGTAAACGAATATTTCATTAATAATGCTTACAAATTGCAAGTCCATAAATTATGGAGTATATTATGAATCAAGGGCAATAAATAATCATTGAAGCTTATCTTTAACCCAAGTAAGCTTCTGGTCACTCAGACTCTTTAAATTGCTTTCCAGTAAAATCTCAATGAACTGTTTACCTTTCTTCTGCTAAAAAAAAAGTATTCACATTCTTTATAACTTCACGTAAATGGAGAATTTATTTTTGTACACGTTTGAATATACACATTTTCTTATTACTAAGACATTTTCTTTCTGAAAATGTACAAGAACTTCCGAGTTCTGTATATTTTGGATGTTAATTCAACTTTTTTTGCTAAATTTTTTTATGAGGTGGAATGCGTGGGTAGAGATAAATCTCATTTGGGGTATACAAGCTAAACAAGGTTAGACAACCCAAATCTAGAATAAAGTACTCATATCTACTAAGTCTTTAAATTGTTCTAATTCCCGATCTCAGAACAGGCTTCAAACTGTTAATATGTATTAAAGAAATAACAATTATTAGGTAACTTACATAAAAGCAAATTTAAATGCATAATGCATATTAGTGGAAATTTTGAATAATTTCCTGCCATTTTGTATGCTCATGCGCCAGAGAAAAATCCAATATTACTACTACATGGCAGCACAGCAATACCTCTAGAGACGCTTGTTATCTACTGACCTGAGTGTTTATTAAGGCCTATCCTATTAAACTGATATTGATACAAGTCTTATCCACTACCCAAGGGTCATTAAAAAACATCTGACTATACATCATCCTGGGTTTAGGTACAAGCGTTTTTATACACCAAAAATCGATGTATATTTCCTACTCAACATACAGTAGTGCATCGTCACAAGATATTCAATAAATAAAAATAATAAATTGTTGCTGTTCTTCTTTTAATTATTTGGGTGCAAGAGTTGAAAAAATAAGCAAGTCGTCCCTCCAACTAAGCAAATAATAGGAAAACGTGTCTTCTCGGCGGGATTTAAGAAAATGGATTTTGGGGGAAACTCGCCTCAGCTTGTGTCGTCAGAGTCGGTTTCATCGATAACTGCTGTAGTTTGTCATTTTGTATGTACTGTATATATATACATACATATATATATATATATATATATATATATATATATATATATATATATATATATATATATATATATATATATATATACACATATATATATATATATATATATATATATATATATATATATATATATATATATATATATATATATATATATATATATATTATATACACATACACAGTTACATTACCTATGAAGATAACATTACACGATGCAAATTAAACTAAAACAAAATGTCATCATCTCTAAGATAAATTACATAATAATATTAAGACTGACTCAAAATCATAAGAATGCAAACTAGCAAAACGGATGGGATTTGAGCCCATGGTATGTTAAGTCATACAACTAGCAGGCTAGTGTGTTAGACAATGCACCGTGCCGGCATGATACGGTGGCTTACACACTTACGGTGGTTTACCATAGGTTCCAACCCCATTCGTTCTGAGAGATACTAAGGCATTCTTTAGTCCACTTGTTTTTATCTTATATTGAAATATGGGTTGTGTATTACGTAGATTTTCACATGAAAATCAGAATATTTTTTAATGCATTATCACTGCCGGAAAATCATATACCGAGATGACTCTCACGAAATATATGAAACACTAAGCCTATCCGCAATTTAATTGATGACAAATAATTTTCCCATTTACGTACAAAAAGGAACGTACACTAACACACATCCAAGCATGAAAAAGAAAAAAGTATTAACGTTTTTCAGAATCTCACGCCAATTGTTCTAATTGTGACAGGTCTAATAAGGTCAAACTTGTTGTAGAAGAAAGTTTTAAAACATGCAGAACACTGGGACCAAAATCTCATTCAATGGTCCATTCAAGTGAAAATTATAGCGGATGGCACCACATAAGGATGTGGTGGAGGCACACACTACAACGTTTCAAGACAAGATGTGATCTGTTATTGTTGGCTAAAAATCGTTAAAAATTATCAGTAAAAGATGATAGGGTCAGAAGTTATGGAGTGACCTATGCAAGAACAGGTAGGCGATTATACACAAATCCCGTATCTTAGAATGCAACTCCAGTTTGTAACCCTCACCTGGCCAAGCACGTCAGAAACTCGATAAAGTGCAAAGGTTTGCAACGAGACTATTCCTGGAACTAAGGGGCATGTCCTACGAGGAGGACAGGGGGAAGGGACCGCTACTGGGGTCCCTTCCCCCTGCTCATGGAGCAGGGAGAGGGAGGACCCAGTAGCGGTCAGTTGAGGCGGGGCCAGGAGCCGAGTTTCGACCCCTGCAACCACAATTAGGTGAGTACACCACCGTATGTCCTCGGATCAGGGTAAAACACCTAGCTCTGTTGGGGGGCTTGATTCTTGTAGGATTGCGTGGCCCTGTGGGGTTAGTGTCATGCGATTTTAGCTCACCATGAGGTGGGCCAAAACGAGACACACACACACACACACACACACACACATATATATATATATATATATATATATATATATATATATATATATATATATATATATATATATATATATATATATATATATATATATCAATGAGCAATAATGTATGCAGCACCATAAATTTATCCAGATCATTTTGGCATCATTTCAGGTACGAGAAAACCCACGTTTCAGCTTGTGATAACGTATCCATTAAACAGCCATAAAATAAAGAATGAAGTCAAAATACCGTGGCTAGAACAATATACAATTAACTTGTTAATGGTCCTAGTCGGACAGAAACGTCGTCACAAGTTTCCGTGGCCGTGTGTGTTATATGTGTACAGTCATAATATGTTATCAAGCCGCTTGAGACCAAAACTCCTTTATAAAGCTATTGTGAAGCAAATATTTGAGTTATGGAGTACGGCCTGCAGCAAGAACAAAGTTTTGTGTGCCGGAAAGTTTTTCACAATTAAGCCACTCTTGGATGACACCAACATAAAGCGAAACCCCACTAATAGTCTGGTTGATCAGGTAGTCAATCAGCAGGTCTGGAATGGTACTAAACCAACGGGGCGATGGCGAGTGAAACATCAACAGGTATATGGATCAGTAATCCTCGTTGATAGCCTGGTCAGTCAGGCAGTGCAAAGTAGGAACTGACTTAAGGAACATAAGAAGTTCCTCCCTGAAGACATTTCAGGGTCTGCTGGTAATTACACTTGCATTTGAAGGGTCCTTTAAAATTAGTATACTTCTTGCACGCCTTATTTAGGAAGATGTACTGTGTACATTTTGCTGATCCTCTGGGAGTAATTTCAGTGTGCAGATTCAGAAGAGACCCTCTAATATTTTACAAGTCTAAATTTTGATGAGTCTCTCATTTCAATTTTAATGAACTTTATGGTTTCCCATTATATGTGTTTTAAAAGTAAATACGTTGTTTAAACTTGCAAATAGCTTTAACCTATTCTTAAGCAGCGAGGATGTGGTGTCTATGCAGGACTGCTTGCAAAAAGCGCCAACAACCTGGTTCAGCAGGCAGCCCATCATTCATCTTTCTTTGGGGTTGGATTTGGGAGAAAAGGGAACGCCTTAAAATTTTAAAATACTCGCCTCGCTGCCAATGGGTAGCATTTCAGTACTATCAATTATCATTAAAACGTAAAGAAAGTCCCACGCAGTGGGAAATTGGCAACACATGGTATCGATGAATAAAAATGATTTCATGAATCGAGGCACAGCTGACAACCAAGCAGCAGAGTGTTCGAATAATTGTAGATAAAACTAATATACGTTAATTTATTGCCAACTATCCGAGAATAATAAAAAATCATCTTTCATTTTATGTTAGGACGGGCAGAAATTCTCGAACTACAATTCCGGAAAAATTACCCACTGTGCTAATCTATACAACACATGTAAGGGGATTCAGCAACTATGCTGACACTGTAACTAAAGTGCAGGTTGAACCAGGGCATAACGAGGAGGCCTGAAGAGGTAAGAAAGGGAAGTGGAACTTCACTGTGATCAGTGAAAACTCGGTAAAAAAAAACATCAACAGTTTGGACAATCTGGTCCGAGCAAGGTAGGAGGGGTTGCAAGCCCAACATCGGAGAGTAGGAAGAGCCCCTTTAAACGACGCCCAGTAAGCGCCAGGTAAAAGGCACGTGGCAGCCATAACCTCACTGCACCCTTCAACACTAATTTACTTTAAACTTTGTTTCAGTTCTTTAAATATAATTCATCAAATACTAAACACACTGTGTTACAAAAAACTGTCGATAATATATTATTATTATTATTATGTAAATGTTAAATATGCCAGTTTATATATGGCCTCCTTCACCTTTGAATGACACACCATAAGTTCTCTTCATCTTCATTGTCAAATGGTGTGAATCAAAAAGGTAAGAACTCCCAGATACGAGTTCTCAGTTCTTAAGGGATACCTATGGCATACACCAAACTGGTTTTTCAGAGTCTATTACTAACACCTGGACGTTAAGCCAGAACACCTGATCAGCCAGGCTTTGGGTGTCCGCGTGGCTACATTCACCTTCAAGAAGCAGATACAAGGAGAGGTACAAGTGGTGCCTCCTGTCTAGTGAACGTGTTTCAGACGAATCGAAACGTCGTTTAAGTTTTCCTCCACAAAATATGAGTTAATTTTTCCAGCCCCGGTATTCTCATTCTCACTCACTCACTCGTGCGTGCGTGCGTGCGTGCGAGTGCGTGCGTGTAAAAAATATGAAAATAGCAAAACTTTCCAGTAATTAGGCATGCAAAGATCCTTAAGGGAAAATCAATATCAGTGATATATATAACTATCTGATGACACATACAACACAACTATATAATCATATGCGATAACACAATCACCTGATGATACATACGATAAAAAAAACCATGTAAGATAGCACAATCATATGATGACATGCAATAAGACAATCATATGATGACATACAATAATACAACCAAATGATGACATACCACAACTATCTGTTTACACATGATAACAATTTAATGATATATAAGATAACAGAAGAAAAACAGGAGAGAGACTGACTATTACCAAAATCTCTCCACTCAGACACAAAAGCCTACATACATTTTAAAAACGAAATATTCAAAATATATTCTCTGGAACAGCCTCCCCACTTACAAAAGGCTCTGGTCAGACACCGGAAGGGAAAAAACTATCCTTTTTCTGCCTGAAGCGGGAAAATATTACATCCAAGAAGAGTGCCGGCGAGGAACCTGTCTTATCAATTCAATCTGACCTGACAGGAAAAAAAAAACTACTTTTCAGTCCCTTCGTGAAATGACGAGGGTGAGATCACGAACGAAGAGAAGAGGGCACCTCGAGGAACCAGGATGTAGGTGAGCAAGAAAAACATGCGAGCGAGCGAGCGAGCGAGCGAGCGAGAGAGAGAGAGAAAGAGAGAGAAAGAGAGAGAGAGAGAGAGAGAGAGAGAGAGAGAGAGAGAGAGAGAGAGAGAGAGAGAGAGAGAGAGAGAGAGAGAGAGAGAGAGAGAGAGAGAGAGCGCTGATGTAGGTAACAGCTCTTAGCTTGCCAATAAAGTTAGGAATTCTTAACCTGTAATATAGCTGTCAATAAAGCTAGGGATCCTTAACCTTGTCAAACCCTGTGTAAAAAAAAAAAAAAAAAAAAAAGAGAGAGAGCGCATATCAGTAAAGTAGCCACACAAGGTGGCTACAGGGACAGGTAATGTAAAGGCGATTAGCTTCAACAGGTGCTTGCCCCAGGCAGGCCGAGACTTACGAGCAAGTCTCCTAACACCTACTGCCCATCTTCACCCATAAGTAAGACATGTGCAAATACAAGAATATTCCTTAAGGATATGTTTCGGTTCGTAGAGCTTGGTCAATCCAATAGAGTGAGCGGTAAAACAGAGCTTATATAAGAGAGAGTTCTTCCATGCATTTTTTATTTACAAATTAAAAAAAAATGCGAATAAATTCTGATAACCTACAAACTGTGAAAAGTTAATCAACACAATTTTGTGTAAACCGGGCCATCATTTTAGCGTAATTCAATCCACTGCATACGCTACCCTGCCTGGAAATTTTAAAACGTAATAAAAAGCTGAAAAAAAAAAATATTCCCAAAGTCAAACATTTTCATAGTGATACATGGCGTGTACAGGATATTTTCCTCATGTTTACTTTGATATAATAAAAATAATAATAATAGTAGTAGTAAATACCATTATGTTAATATTATTATAATGCTAAATCTATTAGGTTTGTATAAATAATGATAATAGAATGCAAGTCCATTTACTGATATAACAAATGTGATGATAAATTAGGTTTAACGGTGATTGATTCACGTTTGAGGCTATGACACCCAGATTTACAGTAATATAAATATTAACAACCAATGAATATAATGATAGTATCATAGGTAATATTAAACTAGCTAAAGTTATACAACACTTGGAGAATGGAAGTAATTAGCTTTGATCCAAAGATGAATGTATCGCCAAATCCTTGGATCAAGAGCCCTAAACTAGCATCAAAGCACCATCCCCTCCCTTGAAGAGTGTAATGCTGTAGAGTATGACAGTGCCACAAGAATAAAAATATGCCATCATATCCCGCACATTAACAAAAATATAAAATGTAAAATAATAATAAAAAAAAAAACCACAACAACTGACCTTGACGAGACGAGGCGCTGATGCAGTGTGAGCAGAGTTGTCCTCTTGGTACCTTGATGTTCACCTCTTGTATCTTGTACACTAAGCTAACAATGCTTACAAAGAGTGCCAACTAACCGTGCCAATAAAACATACATGAAACCTAAACATTTACATATATTCACAATCTCATTGAACCACCATGGCATAACACCTTCAATAACGAGGCGACTTTATGTGATGCAACTTGTAAAGTGGAGAAGCAGCCTGGTTTGGGTAATACACCAGACATTACATGTATCTCTCCTGCAATATGTATCTTATATATTTCTCTTAGTTTTATTAATTTTTAATGATTAAGAGTATGAGAGAACGTTCTTCATGTACTTAAGAGGCAAGTGACTCCGTCTTCTAATGACGTTCATTTTTCCACTATAATCTACCTCGTACATAATTATTGAAGAAAGATTCCCATGTGTTGCATAAGTGTCTCAATTCTTCAACTTGTCGGTTTTCAAAACCACTCATCACACATAATTATTATCGCATTTACTTTGTCTGTTTTCTAAGGTGAAGTCCAGGATCTTTCTTTAATACATAGTATAACTTAACAAATCTTTGAGGACTACTGCGTTGCAGAGGTCTGTTGCAGGTGTGTTGCAGAGATCTGAGCTTTGCTCAGACTTCTGCAACACAATTGTCCTCAAAGATTTGTTAAGTTATACCATGAATTAAAGAAAGATCCTAGACTTCACCTTACGAAACGGACAAAGCAAATGAGATAATTATTATGGACAAGGTAGATTATAGTGGAAAAATGAACATTAGAAGACGAGGGAACTTACGTGCCCTTAAACCAGGCACCACGAACCATCCTAGTACTACCTGTCAGTACCTGAGTCAGCCAGTATATACTGCCCTAGTACTACCTGTCAGTACCTGAGCCAACCACAATATACCACCCCTAGTACTACCTATCAGTACCCGAGCCAGCCAGTATATACCAATCTAGTACTGTCAACGCCTGAGTCAGCTACTGTACACCACCCTAGTACTACCTGTCGGTACCTGAGGAAGCCACCATGTATCACCCTAGTACTACCTGTCAGTACCTGAGCCAGCCAGCGCGTGGTAGCTCCCCGCGAGCGTATCTCCTACACCCACGGCATCAGACACCAACGCCACCCTGGAACAAGATTAACAAAAGTTAATACACCAGATAATTCAAGGGTACTGTATTTCTATTTTTTAAATAAATCACAAACATAAAAACATCATATCTCTAAGTAACACTGCAGATGAGGCATCCTTGTTTGCTGCTTTGTGCCTGTGAGGAATTTTAGAATTTGAAATCTATAATATAATTTAATATTTACTGCAAGAATGTTTGTGCAAATACGAAAAACTAATGATAAACGAGGGCAGTGAAGGAAAATGGTTAACCTTCGTGCATACGGAGAATTGCCAACAAGCCTCTGGCTATTTTCTAGAGGAAACTTGGTGAATTCCTCTAAGTTAGTTCCTGACCAGTGGGGCTGTGGTTCATATGTTGAACCGAGTGCGGCTAGCAGTAACAACCTGGTTAATCAAACCTTGATCCAGCAGGAGGCTTGGTCTGGGACCTGGCTACGGGAGCCTTGACCCCCGGAAGAATCCTTCAGTTAGCCTTAGGAAGAGAGCTTTCTTTACAGGAAAACTTTATATCTTCTCCAAGAATATGGGTCCTCGTCATGACCACAAACGGTAGCCAGTACTCCAATATTTACTGTATACCTTTGAAGTGTGAGGGGTTTGGAGAGTTTTCTCCTACCCTGGCAGCACGACTTAAGTTCAGGCTTCCTTAACTGTCTTATCAACCAAGCTGTTGGCTGGAGAACACGTATTGTCATACCGACAGTATGTAGATAAAGACACATGCAATGTTCAAGATTTTTACTGGAGGAAACGTTTCGCAACGAGGGGCGAAAGAAGAATCCACTTGTAACGAGACTTCTAAATGTCTTCAACTGCTCACATATGTATC
Source organism: Cherax quadricarinatus (assembly GCF_038502225.1). NCBI lineage: Eukaryota > Metazoa > Arthropoda > Malacostraca > Decapoda > Parastacidae > Cherax > Cherax quadricarinatus. Next base: position 9,892,773 of record NC_091364.1, on the reverse strand, counting down.
TACAGACCGTTGCTGCCAGTGGCCCGATAAATGAACTTAATTTAGTTATATACAACAGTAAAGTGTTACCCGAGTAAATCTTAAAAGATGTTGCGGTCGATCCTGGATCATTACCATACCCGTCCATCTTGGACCACTATGATCGTGATCCATCCTGGACTATTATTATCGTGGTTCGTCTTGGACTAATATCACTAATATCATAATGGTTCGTCAGGGATTATAATGATATTGGTTCAGGGCAGACCGAAATCTGTCCTAATAGAGTGAAGTCGGAGGCTGCCACAGTGAAAAAAACTATTCCGTAAGACACGGTACTCGCCCCACTTCTGTTTCCCATTCTTATATCAGACAGTGACACGACATAAATCATAGCACCGTAATATCCTTTGCTGATAACACAAAAATCTCTAAGAGTGTTTGCGTCCGTCGAAGACAGCGAATCTTCAAGTTGACGTACATCAAATCTTCTAGTTGGCTGCCTGCGTCCTCTGGGGAGAGGGGGAGGTCGCCTGCGTCCACTATGATGATTAACAAGGAAAAGCTTCAGTTGCTGTGCTACGGAAGAATGAAGGAAATAAGGACTGTAAAGTAGTATATGACAATAAAATTATTCAACATAACGAAAGTTAGATGTGCGAGACTTAGGAGTAATGGTGTCGAAAGATCTCACATTCAAGGATCACTACAATGTTGCCATAACTACCGCATGGAAAATGATAGGGTGGATAACTAGAACTTTCAAGACAAGAGATACCGAGACAATGATGATAATCTTCAAGTCACTTCTCTTCAGGATGGAATATTGTGTACTGACTGACCCTTCCAAGGCAGGCGATAGTGCTGAGCTGAAAACGTACAGAGAATTTTTGCTGCTCATATACACTCAACCATATGAACTACTGGGAGCAGTTAATGGCCTTTCAACTATTCCTTCCAACGTAGGCGAGAAAGGTACATGAATATACATCTGCAAAATTTTGGAGGGACTGGTTCCAAACCAGTATGACACTCCGTATGACAGCAGGAGACTTGGAAGATGGTGCAAAATGCCTTCACTAAAAAGTAGGGGAGCGACGAATACACAGAGAAATGGCTGAAAGTCAGAGGTCCCCCGACTCTTCAACGGCAGAATTACCAACACACCTCTGACCGTCTTCAAGAGGGAACTAAGTTAATCATATCAGTGCCTGACTTGTTGGGCTGTGGTTCCTACGTTGGACTGGGTGCAGCCAGAAGTAACAGCCTGGTTAATCGGGCCTTCATCTCCCAGGATGCCTGGTCTGGGACCGCCCCGCGGGTGTGATGACACCGAGAAAGGTTGCAAGTATCAGGTGTTGTTTCAAGTGTACGTAGGTTTTCTTTATAACTGAATACATTAAAAATGTACAATTAACAAAAATTGATAGGGCTGTAAAGACCGTGGCGCTGCAATAATCCAGATGTTACGCGCATGTAATTATACATGCCTTATACATACATACGTATGTGCACTACAAGTACCTAAAAACAACAAATACTCACTTCCACAAAACACATGAACACTGATCTCTTCCAAGAAAAAAAAAACCGTAAGTACTAACAATGTTCTTCACTCACGCGGTAAATGGCTGCTTTGTGCTTGCTATGCTTCCTGTACCAACCCTGGCCTGCAGCCCTGTCTTGCAGCACACTGTAGGTGCTGCACTGAAACTCCCACTCCTGTACCATCCTTGCGCGCATGATACTCCAACAGACACTCTGAACTGCCGCTGCTGTAAACCTCACACGTAGTCGTGCAGTGCAGCGTATAATGAGAGAGTGCAGGATGTCCTGCCATTGCTATAATTCAGCAGTGGTCGTGTTTCCTGCCTCACACACTCAAGTGTCTCACGAGAGTCATTAATATCCTCTACTCTACGTGATCCTCCTCTTATGCCTTATAAGTACTCCCCGCCTTCTAACCTCATTTTTGACTTAACTGTACCCGTGGGTACAGCTTAATTGTATACGATTTAAATGAACTATAATTGTTTTAATACAAGTGTTAAGGACTTTAGACCATTTATTTTTACTCAGTGATGCAGTATTACGATTTTTACATTCATGGGAACCAATAAACACAGTAATTCAACATATACAGTTACGTGAAAAACAATACCAAAAGCAATAACCTGTTATCAAAAAATATATATATATTGCCAGAATTACGGAGTTCCTTGTCTTGAAGAGAAAGTTTTTAAGGTCTTGAAGCAAGTTTCCGGGTGATTCTACCTGTTTTGAACTACAAGCAGCTAGCACCTAAAGCCTCGCTGATCAGACGTAACAAAGAGGTCTGGGACCGGGCCGTGGGGACGATGATACTTCGGATAAACGAAGCTAGGTATTACTGCGAGCAACCAGTGAACATGGATCGTGCAACACACACCAAGTTGCAATCATGGAAATAATCCAGATGATCCAAACTCGAATATCATTTACATCACATCACACCGTTCTCTTTAAAAAAAAAAAACTGGAACGTGTAGAAAATTACATTCAAGAAACGGCAAGACAAGTCGGTTACTAAGGTATCTAAGCTTCAATTACATTGGTAACAAAATCATCTTATTCAGGAGAATTTTATATACCGAGTGTATTGGAGACGGGGGGAGAGGTGGAGATGATGGTTGGATAGGGGTGAGGAAGGATGGGGTGAGGGAGGGTAATGTTGGGGTGAGTGGAAGGTAGAGGTAAGGGGGGGCACAGGTGAGGGCGTGGTGCAGCGTTAAGTTGGCGTGTGAAAGGGAAGGGGTGGGGGAGAGATCGAGGTGGGAGACAGCTGCACTGCAGACCACGGAAACTTCTACATAAACATGCATGCATGCATGTGCGCGCACACACACACACACACACACACACACACACACACACACACGGGGCCAGGAGCTGAGTTTCGACCCCTGCAACCACAATTAGGTGAGTACACACACACACACACACACACAAGCCCCCCCCTCACACCCCCCCACAACCACACACAAGCCCCCCCTCACACACCCCCACAACCACACACAAGCCCCCCCCCCACACACACACACAGCTTACCCGAGACTCGTTTCGAGGGGTTTTCTAACCCCCTTCCCTTCCCTGCAGTTCGGCCTGATTCCAAGCTTCGCTGTTGACCTCCTGGTCAACCACGCTGTTTGTGGCGACTCTTCCGGCTCTTGCAGCAGGAAAGTGTCCATTTTTTTTAAAACTTCTATCGTCGTTCCTAAGATATTTCTGATGTCTGGTGGTAATATGGTAAGTCTTGGGACACGGATTTTGACAGTCTAGTTGAGCAGGCTAACCACAAGGAGGTTTGAACTGGGACCGGGCCGCGGGGGAGTTGACCCCCTGAAACAGTTTTCTGGTAAATAGTGGTTTCGAATTGTATCTATGGCTCTCCTGCTGTTCACTGGCTATAATTCACACTTTCTCCCACATGTTTTACCTTTCTGTTATAACAGTGTGCAGGTTGGGCACCAGGCCCTCAAGTATTTTCGTGATATATTAGCATTTATTCCCCTTTCCTCCATTCCAAAGACAACAATCCATGTGCTTTGAGGCGTTCCTAATAGTTTGGAAGTTTTACTGAATCTAGGCGGGTAGTATATGAACTCGACATTTTCCAGTTAGTTTAGTGGTGCCACTTGAGCGGCTAGTTTATTGTGCACACCGTGCTCATCCTGTGAGCGGTAGCCCAAAAAACAGGATTACAGAGGTCACAATGGGTCTTTGTCAGACCCCACTGAGCATTATTACATCACTAGAAAGATATATTAGTCATTTTTTTTATTTTACACTTATTTCATATAGTTGTTGTTATTGTACACGGTACAGTAAGGAATGTAATCTCAAAAAAATGGTATCTTGTTGCCACTTGAAAAATTTGATCATAACTGGGTTGCAATCTTTATAAAAACAGTTCATTCAGTTGATGCAGAATGTGGATACAACCTCAAGATTTCATATATTTTATCATAAACAATGAGATCTTTTGCCATATCCTGTGTAAGGTTTGCATGGAAGTGTCTGAAAATTGCATGTTTGGACACACTATGATACAATGTTCCAGTATATGACCCTGACTCTGTCCACACACTTTGCAAAGATAGTGATATCCTAGCCTTAGTCTAGCAGTAACATCTGGCAATTTACTGACCTTATTACTTTCGCCATATATGTTTATCTTGACATTTCATTATGATGGTTAATAGTTCCTCTGTATATTGTTCTGCTTTCAAGCTCGTTTGCTAGTTACTTTCTGACAATGTTTCATAAGCTTTTAGAATAAAAATTATACTCAACTTTTTCTTTATTTAATGCTTGTTTAGCTAATTCATCAACTTTCCCCTGTTCCTGGAGAACTGTGCGAAGTGACTCCACAAAAACTTAACTAATCCCTTTCTTAATAATTTGTGTACATCGGTGCTTAGCTTCATTCACAAACATGATACATTCAGGTCCCTGTCTATTAAGAGCAAGTAAGGATGAAGAGTGTTATTCTGTGTGCAGTCGTAGTTTCGACAAGCTTGAGAGCAACAAGTATGGCAAACAGTTCAGTCTGTAAGGAGGAAGCCCAGTTATTAATTCTAATACACCTCTATTATTGTGGCTTCAGGCTGGTTACATTTTCCAACTCTGCTGTTTCCCCTGCCTTGAAAAGCGCTGTGAGGACAAACCAATATTCAAGTCTTGAGAGAGCACATATGAATTGAAAAGTACAGTCTTGGTGAGTTTCTCTTGTTTTGAAAGTTCTCGTAATCCACCCTGTCATTTTTCTGACATTTATTTAAATTGCCTTATTATGTTTTCCAAATGACAGAAGCTGTGATATGAATATTACAAAGTTTACCTTTTTTTTTTTTTTTTTTTTTTTACATTCTTTGATAGGGTCTGCCTGGTTTATGTACACCTTGCTCGTCTTGAGGTCTTCATGCCTCCTGTATCTAAGCAGTTGAAACTTGTCACCGGTGTACATCATGTTATATTCATTTGCCCAATGGAAGACTTCGCTCATATCCGCTTGTAATTTTTTGTGTCGTCTTAACTGTGATCTCTTAACTAAAGGCTTACGTCGTTCTACCTTCAAAAATTTCCACTCTCAACTGTTATAAACTGATGAAGATGTAATAAAGGCTCACGTGGTAGCGGTCTTAACTGTGATCAGTGGAAACGTTGTGCATTGTTCCTTACATCTGCTGACCCTATTACCTTCGCAGCATGTACTTAAGCATTAGGTGACTGGTGGGGATCGCATCCCAGCGGAGAGTAATCATGGATCCCAGTGGCAATAAGACAGTCTGATGACATCCTGACATTACCGAGTTATCCTGGGTTACCCACACTCTGGGTTAATCGGAACAAAAACGCCTTTAGAACGTAAAACAAGTAGATTATAAAAGACTCCTAAGAAAAATTTAAGTTCCCTTCACGAGGATGCTTGACAAGTTCCTTCAGTTGGTTTCTGATCATCTGGGCTGTGATGCCAGGTCCAACTGATTTAGCTACCAACCATAAGGCCTAGTCATTCCCTCTGAACCATATTTAGTAAGCAGACATGAGATAGTTAAGTAGGCAGAGTACGGTACTAATTTACTAATCCATAAAAGGTTAATTGAAGAGTCAGAACAAGATTAATAAAGGTGAAAATTAAAGTTGTTCGTCCCGTCAAATACAAAAATTTATTTAATATGTACGGGTTCCAGCAGAGGATGCAGCGGGCTGACAACTGAACCCCACTTGCCACCAGGATTCAACCATTATCAAGTGAAATAACCTAGCGAATGTACTGTCACTTAAAAATTTAATCAACAGGTAGACATTAGGGTTAGTGCATAATCAGGGTAAAACGGTAGTAGTTGACATTACTACTAACATGACCATGACTCGACTACTCTCAAGCAACTCTCAAAACGCAATCAGAAGGCCCTCACGTGATTACACATTAGTGACTGAAATTTCATTACCCAGAGGCAACTGTATTTTGCATAACCGCGGTAAAGTGAAATCCTATGGAGTGCAAAATAACTGCTATACTTTGGCAAATGTTTAAGAAAATATCTTAAGCAGACTATATTAGCAAGGCTTGTAGTTGAATGTAATCAAGCAGCAAAGACAGCAGTACTCAGTACGTGAATCACTAAATCGCATAAATACAATTGTTAACAAATCACATAACGCGTGGTCCTGTGGTTAACACACACTGGCCTGTGAGTTCCAGGAATCGCCTGCCATGAGTTCAAGCCCTACACATTCTGTGATTTAATTTACACTAAGTGTGCCTACGCGGCATGGACGCGTGTGACAGGTTGTGTTTTCACATGTAAATACTGACAGTCATTTGTGTTTAACTGCTGTAAAGCAGTGAGTGTGACCTGGAGGGTAGTCCATTTAGTTACCAACTAAATAATATAATCTTCGTAATTTCTGTGAAAGACGAGTAAAACTAACAGCAGAGTGCTAGAGTTTAAACTTGAGATCGTTACTTAGAATGCTCACGGAAAATTAATGATATTGCCACAAATAGTTTTATAAAGTAAAAAATCAGAAGAAATATATTAGTGTTTTTCTTATTCTTGAGCCCAGGAGTAGAGGTCTGAGGTCATGTACTTGAAACACAAGTACAGATAAAAACTAGCGAACATATTAGTGTCAGAAAATAATGGGAAAACATAAAAATTCAGTGTACAAAGACTACCGGCCAGAGGTTTAGATGTGTGGAAAAAAAGATGCAGAAGGCACCAAGATGCCACAAACACCTTACAAGTCAAATAGTTCAGTTTCATCCGTTAGGCAGAAAGTACGTATTTAAATTAAAAAAAAAAGTAATAGAAACTAAAACAAATTAACGAGTGTAATCACTGAAAAGAAAAAGGTAGAATTGTGCTGCCGCACAAGAATTGTGCTCACTAAAATCGGTAACTGAAAGAACATAATAAAGAAGTCACAATGAAATCGGTTGTACATGCAAATATAAAGCAAATTAGAAATATAACAAATTAGTGAACTATTACTGTGAGAAAACGCCCGCATACAAAGGATGTCAAACTAGTCCACGAACATGCTAACATCTTCAAATTATCAAATTACGGAAAGTAACTATTACAATAAAATATAAACATAACAACGGAGGCAATGAAACTAATATACTAAGAGAGACGTTCGCTATGTACTCCTCAACATTCGACCACGCAAAAATTGGAGGAAATAAAATATGAAGGAAACGTCGGGATTTTGATGACCTAATCAACCAGACTGTTGGTGACAGCTTCGATCGAACGTAGGCACCACAGACCAGCTGAAAAGGAACTGGATGAACATTCAGGTTCATCTTGAAGACAAAGTCCTCACGTAACGTCGTTTCGTTATAACGTTGATGAGAAAAAGAAATAATTTCCCAGCCAGGAATGGAAAATGTGGAAAGATTTTTAAATATCTGCACGGAGGACATGCATCGGTGTAACTAGCTATGTTCGCTAATGGCCATATAAATGAAAGCTTTAAGTTTATTGGAAGATCTAAAGAAAAAACAGGGCACTCGTCCTGAAAGTGAAGCCATCGTGGCAAGTCGTAGTTGGTATGAATGTCTTAAGAAACGTTTAAAACTGCATAACACACAAATAGCAATAGTCTCTCCAAGTGGCGACAAAGCCGCCGCAGCTCCGACTCAGTTTTACTATAAAGTCAATTTCCTCCCTTATGACTGTATTCGGTTTTAAAAGGTAGCGTGTTAATAATTCTGAAAATATGCGATACCTAAATTAATAAAAAAAATTTTAATAATTAGAGTAAATACACGGCTTTGCAGCGCCCTAGAGCGACATACTTTAGAGTCATGGCGTCTGCAACACTACTGCCCTCCCTTTGAGCTCTCCCTTGCCGTGGGACCTTAACTCCTGGTTTCGTTACACGTCGTTTTGCTTAAGTTGCAGTTTCAAAGAACCTATCGACGACGTTAAGTGAGGGCTTTCTGTAATTACCCTTATGTATGAAGCGAAGGTGTTTTAAAGTCTAGACTTCCTCAGACTTATTGAGTTATCTCTTAGTGTACTTATTGCATCCCTTTTTTCCACCGGAGGTATTTTACACTATCTGCCGAGACCTTATTCTCGTAGGTAGTAATTTCGGTGTGTATATTTGGTACCAATCCCTGCAGAATTTTTCCAGTGTTAATTATGATGTAGCTTTCTTGACTAAGTTACAAACACCGTTCGAGAGACTCATTCCAAATTATTTAGGTGTTGTGTTTATATGGAGAATTTAGTTATACGATCTTGCCTGCTTTAAAAGGGGTTAACAGTGTGTAGGAATATTCTAGTTATGAGAAAACAACTGACTTAAAAAGTATCATCATTGGCTTGGCATTTCTTGTCCTGGAGGTTCTAATTATCCACCATTATTTTCCTTTCATTTGTGATAGCAGTGCTACTTGGATGCAAGATCTTCACACATTATTTATCTCACATTCCTCTTCTACCCTGTTAAGTAATTTGAGATTGCTTTTTACTTCACTCCAGCGTTAATTCTCCATGCTTTCCATAACAGGGTAACTGAAATTTTGTTGCCTACTGGAAGACTTAGTTTATATCAGCATGGAGGATTGCTATGCCCTCAATGGATGCCTCTCATACAATTTTCATTACATATACAAAGGATGATACAGTGTTATGAATTATGTCTGTTTATAAAGGATATGAGAATGAGAAAAAATTGGGTGGAACGTTCGTGAGTGGTTGATTAGGCAGGGGCTCTTTAAAGGGGTGAGATTTCGTGGAAGGGATGGTTGGGGTTGTTAGTGGGAGGAGGGATCTTCGGTGGGGGCGTGTGTGGAGGGTTGGTGAACACAGGGTGGATAGACGGATAATGGATTAAGGGTGGGTGGGTGGTTAAGGGCGGTGCCTGGGTGGTTAAGGGCGGTGCCTGGGTGGTCATACAGGCAGGAAGGGTGGGGAGGTGGGGGGATGGAAGGTTTGGCTACCCAACTACCTCCAAAATCAAGTAATTGGTAATCACAGATCATTAGCAGGTCATCAGCCTCACTAATCACTATTAATAGACGATTAAACTACCTACGTAACGAGTCTTGTGTAGAAAAGGCTGTCCCTGTATCTGGCCCATCCCCCCCCAACCACACACACACACACTTGTTGCCTGGACACTGTGTACCTCGCCCACTCTCTCGACATGTTAATACTGTAATGGTCCTTGGATCATCGCCCCTAGCCCAGTTTCAGACCTGGACTCCCCAGTTAAGGAGAAAATAACACAATAATAAGAATCAGAGAATTAAGAAACATAAATGAACACAAAGGAAAGTTTAAACAAAATATAAGTATGAAACCAAAGGCAAGTGTAAACAGAATGCAAGTATGAATGAAAGAATACAAGTATGAATTACGTAAGAATGTAAATAAAAGTCAAAGATTTACCTTCCATCTTGCAAGTTCATGAGACAAAGTGAACGCCAGTAATCACTGTGTGCAAAACTTAACAGCCTTCTATTTCACTTTCACACGAAATGAACTTCCTGGATGACTGCTCTCTTTGAAACGTACTTATTAATAATTTAAACCTGACTAATTTGTATCAATGTGACTTCAGTCACACTGATTTGTGCCAAGGAGGATAGTACACATCCTGACATGTGTATGCGGCTTCTTATCAATAACATGACACCACAATATACTGCGTAAAGGATTGTGTACATTTTGAAGTGTACCAGACAACTTCACAGAAATGTGCAAGTAGCCTAAGAAAATTATAATCATTATGAGGAATATGCCGTCTCTCAGCGCATTAGACGACCTGATTTTCAGATAAATAAAAATTCCTTTCCTTGGATTACTACTAATCTAAGACATCCAGGTCCCTCTAGCCAACCATACCTATGATATACCTGTTACATGATTTAAGTTTTCCTTCTGTAGTTCAGCCTGGAGTTAGACCTTTTTGTTGAGTGCCTGGTGAAACAGACTGTTGCTGTTGGTGGCCTGATGACCCATATATCTATCACAGCTTGATTTATATCAGATACTAGGCGGTGGTAGTTACCCAGTTTCCTTTCGATTTCTACACTAAATTCTGACAATATTTCTGATATCTGCTGGCAGTAGGATAAGTATATCCATGGTACCCCTTATTTTCACTGCGTTATTTTACATTTTCTCTCACGTATCTCACTGCATTACCCACTTATGGCTAGTACCGGAAAGCTGGTGCAAGAAAGCTCTCGAAACCCATCAAAGGCATATCTAAAGTGGGCAGCTTTGTGACTAGGAATTACATCTGTAGGAAATTTTGGGTCTCTGATACATATCACATCGTGTGAATCACTTTAACTACCGTAATTATATTTAGCATAAGCCCTGCCATACCAGTAGTTACGAGATGTGTGCTACCTTCCGTACCCACAGGTACAGTCACCATACAGAGTATCAGCAATACATATTTCCTGGATACTCTTTACTTTTTTCATATTTTCAGCATGGACGGTCTGGAGGATCATTCTTCAAAACAAATTTGTTTCCTAGATACTCTAGAAGCTGCGGACATTTACGGCCACGATGACTGTTGAAGTCATCCACTTTTCTTGACATCAATCATCTCAGCATGTTCAAAGATAGTGTGCTTATGGATTCCGTGAGCTCCCTTCAACACCTTCCCGCAGAGTACACATTGCCATGTGTCTTTGGCCCCTTCCTGCACAAACTTGGCTATTACTGCTTCCTTAGAAACTGTTTTGTTGCCTGGTCACGGTGCTTCCTCCTCCCCACACCCACCACAACTCTGTTTACCAACTGTTGCCTGGTCACGATGCTTCCTCCTGGTCACGGTGCTTCCTCTTGGTCACGGTGCTTCCTCCTGGTCACGGTGCTTCCTCCTGGTCACGGTGCTTCCTCCTAGCTACGATGCTTCCTCCTCGTCACGATGCTTCCTCCTGGTCACGGTGCTTCCTCCTCCCCACACCTACCACAACACTTTACCAACTGTTGCCTGGTCACGATGCTTCCTCCTGGTCACGGTGCTTCCTCGTGGTCATGGTGCTTCCTCCTGGTCACGGTGCTTCCTCGTGGTCACGGTGCTTCCTCCTGGTCACGGTGCTTCCTCCTGGTCATGGTGCATCCTCCTGGTCATGGTGCTTCCTCCTGGTCACGGTGCTTCCTCCTGGTCACGGTGCTTCCTCGTGGTCATGGTGCTTCCTCGTGGTCACGGTGCTTCCTCCTGGTCACGGTGCTTCCTCCTGGTCACGGTGCTTCCTCCTGGTCACGGTGCTTCCTCGTGGTCACGGTGCTTCCTCGTGGTCACGGTGCTTTCTCGTGGTCACGGTGCTTCCTCGTGGTCATGGTGCTTCCTCCTGGTCACGGTGCTTCCTCCTGGTCACGGTGCTTCCTCCTGGTCATGGTGCTTCCTCCTGGTCACGGTGCTTCCTCGTGGTCACGGTGCTTCCTCGTGGTCACGATGCTTCCTCCTCCCCACACCCACCATAACACTGTTTACCAACTGTTGCCTGGTCACGGTGCTTCCTCCTCCTCCCCCCCCCCCACACACACACATCAAAACACGGTTGCCTAACTTTTACCTGCAACTATTACCCAAACCAATAACAGTATACCGCGTACTCTGTCCTCGGCCCAGACTCGTGGAACTCCATATTCGTTAAAATTACAGGAAACCTCTATCATGTGCCTGAAATATTTTATGGTGCAGTCTGGACACAGGAGTTATCCCACAGTCACTAAAAACCACTGATATTGTACCACCCGCAAAGGCGACAGTACAGTAATTGGAAAAGTTATAGAAAGGTAGCGATAACGTCCCATATTATTCACAATATTTGAAAAAAATCTAAGACGCAAGATTGTTAATCACATAGATTTACAATAATTGCACAACCCAGGGCAACATAGGTTAAGAGGAGATTGCTCATGCCTCTCGCAACTATTGGACCATTATGACTTCGTCTCTAATGCACATGAAGATAAGCAAATTGCCGATGTGATGTACAGTCCCTAGACTTTGCAAAAGCCGTTTACAAGTATAACCATGGCATAATAGCGCATGCGATGTGTGCTAAAGGAATAACTGAAAAAGTGGTCAGAAGGATATCTAATTTCCTGACGAACAGAATAAAAAAAAAGTAATAGTGAACATAGTGAAATCAGAGGCTGCCACAGTGAAAGCTGTGTCCTTAAGACACGGTATTTCTTCTCTTTCTCATACCCTACACAGACATCATCCCATGCAGACGATACTAGAATCCGTATGAGAGTGGTATCCATTGAGGACACAGCAACTTATCAAGGTAATACAAACCAAGTCCTGCAGTGAGCCAGTGACAACATATATGTTCAATGAGGACAAATATCAGTCTCTCCACCAAGGAAAATGTGAGGAAATAAAAACGAATGGCGCACACAGGTTTAATGCGAGAGACTTAGGAATGAAGTCACAAAACCTCGAATTCAAGGAACACCTCAACGTTATCATATCCAGAAAGAAAATGATAGTTGGATAACTAGAACCATACCACGGGTGGGGATTGAACTCATGGCGAGCGAGTCTTGAAACTCCAGGCCAGCGCGTAAGCCACTGGGCCGGCTGGCTACAATAAGATTTATCTAACTTGGTATATTTATACACTATAGAGAGGTTAGCACAGGCCCCACTGTGACCACAAATGCAAGCTTTTACAGATGAATCTCCCGCCAGCGTGGCCGTGACGAACTCTAGTTCTAGTTCCCTCAAAGCTGTCATCATGACTCACGAAATCGTAATGACAAGACTGCAAACAAACATACCACGGGCGGGAATTGGACTCGTAGCGAACGAGTCGTAAAACTCCAGGCCAGTGCGTAAGCCTCGGCTTTCAGGGGACTAGAGCTAGAGTTCGTCATGGCCACGCTGGCGGGAAATTTATCTGTAAAAGACTTGCATTTGTGGTCATATTGGGGCCTGTGCTAACCTCTCTATGGTGTATAAATATACCTGTCTGGATGAATCATACTGTAGCCAGCTGGCCCAGTGGCATACACGCTGGCCTGGAGTTTAACGATTCACTCGCCACGAGTTTAATCCCTGCCCGTGGTATGGTTTGTTTGCAATCGTGTCATTTCGATACTGAGAGTCATAACTAGAACCTTCAAAACGAGTGAATCCAAGCCAATGTTGTATCAACCCAGGATATATCAAATGTATAAAGGTATGATGATACTCAAGTCATTTGTTCTCTCTGAACTGGAATATTGTTGTATATTAACAGGCCCTTTGAAATTCGGTGAAACTGCAGAGCTGAAGGAAGTCAGTAAAACACCTAAATTCCGGGAATGCTTGAAGTCCCTCGAACTAAGTTCCATGGAAGGTAGGCGAGAACGATCCATCATAATTTACATCTGGAATAAGAGACAACCTGAGTATAAAGGGAACAAGAATTTTCAACACCCTCCTAAGGGTGTTGATGGCACCGTCCAATGCAAGAGAGATTTCAGAGTTGGAACCAGGCCGCGTGGGCACTAACATCTCCAGGTAATACCAGTTGCCTGCCAAGAGTGTTCTCCTCACTAACCACAACACTGCTACCCACCTGTTGCCTCGCCAAGGTGTTTACCTTCCCAACCCCAACCACAACACTTACCCACCTGTTGCCTCGCTAAGGTGTTCCCTCCCCTACCCCAACCACAACACGGTTACCCACCTGTTGCCTCGCTAAGGTGTTCCCTCCCCTACCCCAACCACAACACTGTTACCCACCTGTTGCCTCTCGCCAGTCACAACACTGTTACACACCAGTTGTCTGAGGGAACTGCCTCCTACTCCAACTACAATAGTGCGAAGTACTTATCTGGCCACGGTGCCCCGTATACCCCATAATACTCAACAGTATACAAAAATAATCTTAAGTGTGGTCCTTCGTCTTGCCTCTCTTCTGCTAACCGAACTTGACAAACTCTTCATGTTCAGATCACTGGAGGTCAAATGATATCTACAGTGAATTGACAAGCCAATTAGGACCCCCGTCTTATATGGTATTATAGCTTGGTTGATCAGGCCTTGATTCACCATGAGGCCTGGTCTGGGACGGGGACGCGGGGGACCCTCAAAAACATCCTTCACGTACACACACGTAGCACGAACACAAAAGGGATGATAGAACAGGTAAGAATAGCAGTGCTTTGCTATTATGTACATTATTGCGACGAAAATATAATTTCAACAATTGTAAATTATTTCTCATAATTATATAAAGAGGTGCATTGTTGAATGAAATCGTACTGCCTCAGTTTCATATTGGTGTGAGGACAATTTAGATATGATTATTTGAACCCCAATCAATGGTCATCTTTACAAAATGCTCGACAGGAGTCAAAGACGTGAATGTCGCACTCAGTTATTATTCACGTCGGGCGTCTACCAATGAGGCAGGGTGACCCAAGAAAGAAACACGTTCACCATCATTCGACACTTTCACCATCATACTCATAATCACTGTCTTTGCTGAGGTGCCCAGATATGAGTTTATGTCACTCCAAACAGTCAATATCACAAACCCCTTCTTTAAAGTGCAGGCGCTGTACTTCCCACCTCCAGGACTCAAGTTCGGCTAAACAGTTTCCCTGAATCCCTTCACATAATATTACCCTGCTCATACTCCAACAGCTGGTCAGATATATATATATATATATATATATATATATATATATATATATATATATATATATATATATATATATATATATATATATATATATATATTACAAGTGACGACACTGTAGCCCCTAAAGATGAGACCACAGCCCAAGCACTAAGAGACAAGCATCCAACCAGGGACACCATAGCCATCAACAACAACCCTGAGGAAGACCCCATCACTGAACAATTAATTTTGCCAGAATCGAAAGTCTATAAGGCGACTGTGTCATTTCCAACAGGATCTGCAGAAGGTTACACTGGAATTCGACCTCAGCACCTCAAAGAAATGGTAAATCCAGTACTTGGTGCGTCTGCATCAATTCTTCTGAACGAGTTAACAACTTCCTGACTGGGCGATTCCCAGAAGAAATTAAACCTTTTTTTTTTTTTTGGAGCCTATGTGCCTGGAAGAAGAAGGATGGGGGAATCAGACCCATTGCGGTTGGAAACACACTTCGCCGTCTCGTTGCCAAAGCAACAGTAAGAAACATTTGCCTAGAAGCTGCCAGTTTACTCCAATCACACCAACTGGGCTTTGGGGTCTCTCAAGGCAGTGAAGCCGTAGCTCATGCGGTAAGGGCCTACATCTGGGACCTACCAGAAGACAAGGCCGTAGTCAAACTTGATTTTAGAAATGCCTTTAATATGGTGAAGAGAGATGCTGTCTTGCCAGCTGTTCGGGATCGGTTCCCCAGTCTTTTTCCCTTCATTTCAGCCGGCTACAGCAAACCCTCAATTCATTTGTTTGGAGAACATGAAATTCTCTCATCAGAGGGTGTTCAGCAGGGTGACCCACTCGCTCCACTTCTCTTCTACTTGGCAGTAAGAGAACTAACTTCCAGCCTACGCAGCGAGCTCAACATCTGGTACCTAGATGATGGCACTCTGGCAGGTACTGAGGAGTCCCTGGTAGGGGACCTACAACTGGTGAAAACACAGGGAGAAGACTTGGGACTCACCCTCAATCCCTCCAAGTGCGAAATCATCACAGCGAACCAGGAAATAATTAATGCTGTGCGAAGAATCCTCCCAGAAGTCTACTACCACTCTGTCCAACAGTACCCTCTTGGGAGCACCAGGCCATCAACACTGTCCTCAAGGACAAATTGAATGACCTGATGAGAATGGAGGAGAGAATAAGCGATTTTGATGCCTATGATGCTCTATCTCCTCACAAGGTGTCTTACTATGCCAAGACTCACTCACTTCCTGAGGTGTGCACCCCCTTTTGACAACCCAACACTCGACGAATATGACGCACACCTGAGATCAACCTTTAAGAAGGCACTGAACCTGTCACTAGAGGATCAGCAATGGGATCAGACAACTCTCCCAGTGCGACTGGAAGGTATAGGGGTGCGCAAAGCAACGCATGTTGCTTTACCTGCTTTTCTGTTTTCGTGTTTGGCTTCCAGTGCATTAGTCAAGAAGATTGTTCCTGAACACTTGAAAGACGTGGTAGGAGCTCAAGACCCCAGGTTTACTGAAGCAGCGATTCGGTGGGACACCCTTACAGACTCCTCCAGAAGACCAGCTCCTCCCAAAGAGCACAAACAGTCCCACTGGGACAAACCGATCATGGAAAAAATCGCCAACGCAATGCTCTCCAACGCTTCAGGAAAGGACAAAGCTCGTCTCCTGGCAGTGAAGGCACCACACTCAGGAGATTTCCTGTTAGCTGTTCCCAATTCCTCCCTGGGCACCCGTCTCGACCCACAGGCCATTCGGATTGGTGTTGCTCTTCGCCTAGCCGCCCCCATCCTCACCGAACATAGGTGTATTTGCGGCAAGGCGACGGCTGATCAATTCAGACTTCATGGTCTCGTGTGTCACACAGCAGAAGGGAAGTACGACAGACATGAGGAGGTCAGTGATATAAAGAGAAGCCTCGCCACAGCCCGTTGCCCAGCTCAACGGAAACCCCAAGTGCAGAGGTCTGACGTAAGTCAAAAGCGTCCTGGTGGAGCCACTATGCTACCCTGGAAGGATGGAAAGCAGATTGCCTGGGACTACACCTGTGCTGCCACATTGGCAGACACCTACTTGCCATACTCCGTAGTGGAAGGGGGTGGAGCTGCCAGCCACAGGGAGACCCAGAAGATCCGCAAATATGAAGACCTTCCTCCTTGCTATAACTTCATCCCAATAGGGTCGGAGACCCTTGGAGCATGGGGCAAGTGTGCTCTAAAGTTCGTCAAAGAGCTGGGTGAAAAGCTCATCATAGAAACCAACGACCACACGGCGACCAGCTTCCTCTTTCAGAGACTCAGCGTTTCGATCCAGAGAGGAAATGCCTGCAGCATTCTGGGCACGTGGCCCACGACCGGGGAGCTGGACGAAGTATTCGAGATGTAACTCTGAGTTACCTATGCTGTTTTACTTTCTATTGTATTTTTGTGAATGTTTTGTCAATGTATTTTGTCTTTAAATAAAATATACATTAAATATAGGGGGTGGTAGGAGAAAGTTCTCAAACAGCTTCAGGAAGAACCTTGAGTTTTCCCGGAAGCAAGTTTATTCTTTTCTCTGAGAATAAGGGTCCCTACGACAGTTCTAGAGGTGGTACCTCCCTATATAATATATATATATATATATATATATATATATATATATATATATATATATATTAGAGAGAGAGAGACAGAGAGAGAGAGACAGAGGGAGAGAGAGACAGACAGAAATCCCCAAAAAGAAAATACTTTCATCATCATTCAACATTTTCACCTCACTCATACATAATCACTGTTTTTGCAGAGGTGCCCAGATACAACAGTTTAGAAGCATATATAAAGATATACAACATATCCCTCCAAACTGTCAATATCCCAAACCTCTTCCTTAAAGTCCATGCATTGTACTTGCCATTTCCAGTACTCAAGTCCAGCTATATAGAAATAACCGGTTTCCCTGAAACCCTTTACTAAATATTACCCTGCTCAAACTGCAACAGCTCGTCTGGTCCCAAAAACATTTCGTCTCCATTCACTCCTATCTAACACGCTCACGCACGCTTGCTGGAAGTCCAAGCCCCTCGCCCACCGAACCTCCTTTACCCCTTCCTTCCAACCTTTTCGAGGACGACCCCTACACCGCCTTCCTTCCCCTACAAATTTATACGCTCTCCATGTCATTCTACTTTGATCCATTCTCTCTAAATGACCAAACCACCTCAACAACCCCTCTTCAACCCTCTGACTAATACTTTTAACTCCACACCTCCTAATTTCCACACTCTGAATTTTCTGCATAATATTTACACCACATACACTGCCCTTAGACAGGACATCTCCACTGCCTCCAAACGCCTCCTCGCTGCAGCATTTACAACCCAAGCTTCACACCCATAGAAGAGTGTTAGTACCACTATACTTCCATACATTCCATTCTTTGCATCCATAGATAACGTTTTTTTGTCTCCACATATACCTCAACGCACCACTCACATTTTTTCCTTCATCAATTTTATGGTTAGCTTCATCCTTCATAAACCCATCCGCTGACACAACTCCCAAATATCTGGAAACATTCACTTCTTGCATACTCCCTCTCTCCGATGTGATATCTAATTTTTCTTCATCTTTACACACCCTCCTAAACTCGTCCACTAACCTTTGCAACTTATCTTTAGAATCTCCCATAAGCACAGTATCATCAGCAAAAAGCAACTGTGTCAACTCCCATTCTGTATTTGATTCCCCATAATTTAATCCCACCCCTCTCCTCAACATCCTAGCGTTTACTTCTTTTACAACCCCATCTATAAATATCTTAAACAACCATGGTGACATTACACATCCCTGTCTAAGACCTACTTTTACCGGTAGGTAATCTCCCTCTCTTCTACACACTCTGACCTGAGCCTCACTATCCTCATAAAAACTCATTTACAGCATTTAATAATTTACTACCTATTCCATATACTTGCAACATCTACCACACTGCTCCTCTATCCACTATCATATGCCTTTTCTAAATCCACAAATGCAATGAAACCTTCCCTACCTTTATCCAAATACTGTTCACATATATGCTTCAATGTAAACACTTGATCTACACATCCCCTACCCACTCTAAAGCCTCCTTGCTCATCTGCAATCCTATTCTCTGTCTTACCTATAATTCTGTCAATACTAACCCTACCGTACTCTTTTCCTGGTATACTCGGTAAACTTATTTCCCTATAATTTTTATAATCTCTGTTTCCCGTCCCTTTATATAAAGGAACTATACATGCTCTCTGCCAATCCCTAGGTACCTTCCCCTCTTTCATACATTTATTAAACAAAAATACCAACCACTCCAACACTATATCCTCCCCTGCTTTTAACATTTCTGTTATGATCCCGTCAGTTCCATCTGCTTTACCCCCTTTCATTCTACCAAATGCCTCATGCACCTCCCCCACACTCACGTGAATCCTGCTTCTCTTCACTCCTAAAAGTTGTTATACCTTCCTGGCCAGTGCATGAAATTACCGCCTCCCTTTCTTCATCAACATTTAAAAGTCCCTCAAAATATTTCTGCCATCTACCCATTACCTCCAGCTCCCCATCAACTAACTCCCCTACTCTGTTTTTAACTGACAAATCCATTCGTTCCCAAGGCTTTCTTATCTCTCTCCAAATTTTTTCTTATTTTCATCAAAATTTCTTGACAGTGCCTCTCCCACTCTATCATCTGCTCTCCTTTTGCACTCTCTCACCACTCTCTTCACCTTTCTTTTACTCTTCATATACTCTGCTCTTCTTATAACACTTCTGCTTTATAAAAACCTCTCATAGGCTACCTTTTTATCTTATCACATCCTTTACTTCATCATTCCACCAATCACTCCTCTTTCCTCGTGCACCCACCCTCCTATAGCCACAAACTTCTGCCCCACATTCTAATACTGCTTTTTCAAAACTATTCAACCCTCTTCAACCACCCCACTACTCATACTTGCACTTGCCCACCTTCCTGCCAATAGTTACTTATATCTCACCCTAACTTCCTCCTCCCTTAGTTTATACACTTTCACCTCTCTTACTTGTTGTTGCCCCCTTTTCCTTTTGTCCCACCTACCTAAATAAATAATGATCCGATATATCAGTTGCCCCTCTGTAAACATGTACATCCTGAAGCCTATCCATCAACCTTTTATCCAACAATACATACTCTTAACTACTTTCATTATGTGCTATATCATACCTTGTATATTTATTTGTCCTCTTTTTCATAAAATATGTATTACTTATTCACAAACCTCTTTCTACACATAGCTCAATTAAAGGCTCCCGATTTTCATTTACCCCTGGCACCCCTTTACCTACTACTCCCTTCACAACATTTTTACCCACTTTAGCATTGAAATTCACAACCACAAGTACTCTCACACTTGGTTCAAAACTCCTCACGCACTCACTCAACATTTCCCAAAATCTCTCTCTCCTCTACACTTCTCTATTCTCCAGGTGCATAAAAGCTTACTATAACCTACTTTTCACATCCAACCTTTATTTTACTCCACATAATCCTTGAATTAATACATTTATATTCCCTCTTTTCCTGCCATAACTTATTCTTCAACATTATTGCTACTATTCCTTTAGCTCTATTTGAAACCCCTGACCTAATCCCATTTATTTCTCCCCACTGAAACTCTCCCACCCCCTTTAGCTTTGTTTCACTTAAAGCCAGAACATCCAGCTTCTTCTCATTCATAACATCCACAATCATCTCTTTCTTATCATTCGCACAACATCCACGCACATTCAAACATCCCACTTTGACGGTTTTCTTCTTTTTCCTTTTAGTAGGGTATACGGGAAAAAGGGTTACTAGCCCATTGTTCCCGTCATTTTAGTTGACTTTTACAATACGCATGGCTTACGGAGGAAAGATTCTTGTTCACTTCCCCATGGATATAAAAGGAAAAGCAATAAGAACAAGAACTATTAATATAAAATCAAAGAAAACTCAGATGAGTGTGTATACATAAAAGTGTACATGTATGTGTAGTGTGACCTAAGTGTAAGTAGAAATAGCAAGACGTACCTGAAATCTTGCACGTTTATGAGACAGAAAAAAAGACACCAATAATCCTACCATCTTGTAAAACAATTACAAGCTTTCGTTTTTACACTTACTTGGCAGGACGGTACCTCCCTGGATGGTTGATGTCTACAACCTATTACGTTATATATATATATATATATATATATATATATATATATATATATATATATATATATATATATATATATATATATATATATATATATATATATGTCGTGCCCAATATGTAAAACTGGTCAACTAGCAAGAACTCGTTTAAAATTAAGTCCTTTCTAAAATTTTCTCTTATACGTTTAAAGATATATTTTTTTCATTAATGTTAATGTAAAAATTTATAATTTTGCATTAAAAGAATCTTAGAAAACTTACCTAACCTTATTATAACCAGAGTAATTTATTTTAGCCTAACCCACCTAAATATATTTTAGATTTGCTTACAATAATTTAATACTAAACAAACACAGTGAAATATATTTTTTTCGTTAGGTTCAGAATGATTTTGGCGAAATTATTGCAAACACAAATTTTCACTTGTCCTATATGGCAAGGTGAGCGTTGCTATTTAAGCCAAGATCGCAAGTTCTGCCTATTCGGCACGATATATATATATATATATATATATATATATATATATATATATATATATATATATATATATATATATATATATATATATATATATATATATATATATAATATATATATAATTAAAATTTGGTGGCCTGACCAACGAGGCCTCATCGTTTCTGGTGCTCCTACTATATAGGTTTTAATATCACAAGCAGACAGGCTATAAGCACTAGTAGCATGTAGTCCAGCGCAAGCACCTAATCCCAGGTGATAAGAACTGCCCTGAGGATAACAAACAGGCACAATACCGTGACTGGAACAATATACAAATAACCCGACGACGTTAATGGTCCAAGTTGGACCGATACGTCGTCGTAAGCTCCTCTCTCCTATGTCGGGTTGTGTACTCCCTTGAGGATCTTGTTAATTACTAAGACATCTTGGGATACAACTGGTAATTATTCTTATATTAAGAGCATTGAAAACTCTTGTTTTTTTTTACACCTGTTGATATACCTCGTAGCATGCGTGTTACACCCTTGTATTTCATTGTGGTGTTTTGCTCCTATCCCCTTCCCTACCAATCCTCCTGCTCCTATAGCAGCACACCCCTATTGTATAAATTTTTGTTAAAAATGCTCAGGCTGTAACGCATAATTTTTATGTGCAGTTTTGAAAAGTTCACCAGTATTTTGCATATGGAAATTATATGGTATGTTGCCTGTCTTATAAATGATAAAGGCGGTGAAAATTCTCTGTATATTCTGTGTAATTTCGTATGCCTTAAAGTGGCTGCTAATGTGCATCAACATTCTAAACTAAACAAGTGCATATGCATTAAGGAGTGACACCATTCACCTGACATCTCTTTTTTTGAAAATTCTAGTTATCCATTCTATTATTTTTCATAATAGTAACACTTGCCATCCCACGCAAAGATATTACCCACTTTGTGTTGATATCAGATAAGAGAATCAGACTAAGAGGCGAATACTGTGCGTCGAGTAACGGAGCTTTTTTACTACAAAACAGATGATAACGTATAATGTATAGGAAGAACGAGAGTGGTGTAGATAGTGAGGAAATTGAAGGCTGAGTGGATACTGAGA
The DNA here is from genome assembly GCF_038502225.1 of Cherax quadricarinatus. NCBI lineage: Eukaryota > Metazoa > Arthropoda > Malacostraca > Decapoda > Parastacidae > Cherax > Cherax quadricarinatus. Next base: position 9,870,346 of record NC_091364.1, on the reverse strand, counting down.
CATCACCGTCTCGACTATCTGCTCCACCTTATTACACTGCTAAAAATACTCATTCTTTGTGGCTTGTTTCGTACTCTGGTGCCCACCTGTCATGTCCACTTACTGGATATATGTACCGGTAGCGGTGATGACGAAGATGGTGGTGACACGATGATAATCGTGGTAATAGTGATAATACTGGTGTTGATAGTGATAATGGTGGCGACAATTATAATGGCGATAATGATGGTAATAGTGGTGATAGTGAAGATAATTGTGATGTACAGTAGTAAATCTTGTGATTATCTCATGTCTTGGTATCTGGTTTAATTAATGTAGTATGCGTTCTTTACTTTTCAAAAGAGTTTGCTACCGACTTTTCACAACCATCCAGCCGTGGTGTTACCCTGCAATACTCGTCAGTGCTACAACAGCTGTTGTTCTGTTGTAAAGCTATTCTTGCAAGTGTGATCCGTAGGTGAATATGGTTTCGCCAAATTCTCCACTTCAATTCATGATTACTGCTGAAATTCATAATAGATGTTATACCTAGGAAGCGTGCAAGTATTGTAGCTCTTAGAAACATGCTGATTTGAGTATTAGACCGATCACCGAAAATTTGTGCCTTGCAAAGTCAACTGTTGGTCGGATTCTGAAGAGAGCTGATGACACTAGTGATTGTGGAAGGATGAGTCGAGAAACGTGTGCAAGAAAATGCAAGACATCTCACGATGACAAAGTTATCATAAGAAATAGTGAAGGATCCCAAGAAAACCTAAAAGATCTACAGAGAGATTCTGCTTCAGCTGGCGTAAATGTTCATTGCTTAACTGTTCCACGAAGGCTCAGTGAAGTTGGAAGAATTGCCAGAAAACCAGTGAAGTAACAATTGACTGATGTATAAAGAAAAAACGGCTGCGGTGGGCACTCGATCATAAGGGATGGACAACAGACGAGGCGCATTTTGAAGTACATGGGTACAGATGAATTGGAACAAAGACGAACCTCTTGGGAATGGACACATTCAACAAGTGCCAAAACACCCACCTAAGATGTATTGGGGGTAGTTTTATGGCCAAAGGCCCTGGACAGGATGAAGGGGGTTCCTCCTCCCTCCAGGAGGGGGAACCCCCTTCATCCTGCTGTTATTATTGAGGGAACAATGAACAGTGACAAATACAACGCAATCCTTGCAACTCGATTGCTTACCACTGTGGATAGAGACTTTCCTGATGGAGAAGGAATTTTCCAGCAGGATCTTGCTCCATGCCACACTTCCAGAAAAATGCTGAAATTCTTTGAAGAGTGGGGACTAGGCGCTTTAAACTGGCCTGGAAACTCTACTGACCTAAGACCAATTGAGAATCTATGGGCGATAACCAAATGCAGGATCACGAAACAGAACTGTTTAACTGTGGAAAAAGCTAATTGTTACTGTTATTAGGATCTGGTACCACGACGAAAAACTTGCCAAAATGTGATCAACATTGGACTACCTCTTGTTTATAACAGAAAAGGGTAGTCATACCTCTTATTAAATCAGTGTCATATCATTGCGCTTTTCAAATAAACATTAATTTTCCAAATGTCTTATTTCATCACTGTCCCAGTTAATACACATAGTGTAACTGGTTTTAATAAAACTCTTTTCATACCTGTGTCACGTTTCGAGAATTCTACCCTCGCAGCCCAGCCTGATGCCAAGCCTCCATACTGACGCCCTGGGTCAACCAGGCTGTTGCTCCTGGAGAGATGTTGCCGTAATCATCAGCTGCGTAAGGCCAGCACCAACAGCATATTTGATTTATTCCTGGGATTAGGTCTGGGAGTGGACGACGGGAAGATGGTGCGGCGACCCCCGAAATCGTCATACAGTAAATGTTGACTCTCGAAACACTCTCCAGGCGGGTAAACTATTTTAAGAAGGCGGGTACCAATATGAATTATTTTTTTCAATACTATAGTGAAAACTGCGATCACACCACCAGTGACAGTCGTGGAGATCTTGGGTTGCGACACGTCTGGCACAGCCTTGCCAGACGTGTCGCAACCACTTTTTAATCTGGTTTTTGGAGGTTAAATACAGGTTTAAAAATATGGTTAAAAATAGGTTGAATACAAGATTTATTGGTTTTATGTAAGTTGCCGTAACCTTACCTTCAAAAACGAATATATTGTTTTTAAATGAAGGACGTAATAATAACTTTTATGGAGGTTACAGCGTCACTGAAAGGAACGTTAACAAACTACTTAAAATAACAACATTTCATTCTCGCATCAATACATTTCTATTTTACTTCACCAACCTCGGTGCCAGATGTATCGCGGCCTTTTATTTTTTTTCTTCTAATTTGCACTTTAACATACGTTTATTTTCTAGGTTTATGAGTCTAACCCAACCAAACCTACATTAACTTAGAGAAAACACGATTTAGAGAAACGATTAAAAATTGCTGGTGAGCAAAAATGTCAAAAACTGACTTATGAAAACGAGATTGATTTTTAGAAAGATAAGGTTGTATAAAAGAGAGCGGCGGTGGTGGGTGTGTGTGTGTTGCGGGGGGGGGGGGGGGTCAAGGGTTGTTGACACCACCACGCACTGATGATCCTTCATCATTACTGAAATAGGATTGCCCCTCTATAATGGAAACCCTTATATATAACCCCTTGTTTTCACCACAACCCCATTCCCACCCTTTATTTTCGTGAATACTCCTTCACAATTCGGACCCTTTGCATCATTCCTCTCACATCGAAAATGAGGCAGTAACTACAAGGGTGAACGCCACAACGAAGCAGGACTGTGGTCCCGTGACTGAGAAGACCTGAATCACACTGCTGCTGTATTCACCCAGTGGTATTTAATTACGGAGGCCGAGTCTCAGCTCCTGACCCAGACTCTTAAAATTTACAATGGACTGGCATTATTGGTTCCTGGCTTCTCGGGCCCTTTCATACCTGCTTGTTACATACCAGTGGCTGAGTTTTACTCTTTGAAGCTTATTTACAATATCATTACTGACTGCCTGGTTCACTAGGCTGCTGTTGCCTACGGCTCGTAGGCCTACCTAGCCATTACAACTTGGCCAATTTGACACTTGGTCTAGGAAGTGGTTAAATTTCATCTTAAACGAATTTACTTTCTACTGCTGGTAAGAAAATATGATAGTAATCTTTAATTGTGCATTTGGTGCTACTGTTCTTTGCTGGGTTTATTCTAAACTAAATCCAGTACCTCTCGCTCCAGCAAGTTCTATTGTGGCTTGCAGATTGAGGAACAGACCCTCAAGTACTTTAAAGCATATATAATCCCTCTTCTCTTAGTGTTATTATTTTATTGAGTATTCTGCCAGCAAATGATCTGTACTGAATGGCATTGTGAATACTAAATATTTTAGACGCACAAATACACGTGATTCGAGAAGTAACATAGGCGTGAAATGTCTATTTTTAATATTCTCTGAATCTAACCTGTCATTTTCCTGGCCTTTGATGTGTGCGCTTTATTTTGTTTTCTTAACGATAAATGGTTAACAACTCCTGGTTCTTTCCATTTTTAGTTCTATGGGATGGTCTGTTAACGATTTTGTATTGCGTGTACATTTTACATCTTTGTTTATTTCCATATCTAAGAAGTCAGAATTTGTTAACACTGAACATCCCGTTAATTTAATCGGACCACTGCATTTTTGAATATATGTTTGTGATTATTCTCTGCCTTTTACTCTTGCAATTTTTATGTATATTGTAACATATCGATCAGACGTACATTACACATGGTACTGAAAACTCCATGTAGATGATGTTGAAGTCGTTGTTAAGAGATCGATGAAGAACCAGTGGACAAGTTGGCGAGGAAAAGAGGTGGGCCAGACAGAGGTAGAGAAACCAGAGTGTTCTCCCGTGTGGGGCACACTTAAAGCAGCACCGCATGCTACCTCACTTGGCACTCTTTCTCTGGGCCACACTAGTGCCGCATGTAATTGCCTACCTTATTTGTTGTGGCATTAATATCGTAACCTCCTCGGAGGCAGATTATGGAAACTACTTAAGGTTACAGGTGATGCGTCAACCTCTTAGTGATAACAGACACTAATAACAGCATTCTACCAATAATTAGCAAATCTGTTACAATAACAGAAGGGGGAGTTATTAATGAAGAGGGTGGTGGAGGGGGTAACGCGACGCGCACCTACACATACCCGATTAGTTTCCCTATATACCTGGCAAGGGATTCATCCTGAAACCTTCACTGAAAAGTTTTGTGATCATCGTCCCTACGGCTCGCTCTCAGTCCAGGTTGTTCACACTGCTCTCCAATCTAAGCGAGCATTCTCTTCAGAAATTCATTCATTTTTGGCCCATGTAATATACCGTATAAAGAAAATATAATATTTGTTAGTCCCGGTTAGGTTAGGCTAACGTACATTATTATATTTACGTATAATTAACGGAAAATAAAAGAAATGGGTGGTTTATATGTGACGGCGTAAGGTTTATCGTGCTAGAGCCGTAGTCATAGAACACTTATGATATGGGACCCAGTCAGTTTTGATCCACGGGACACTTACGTTTTAAGGCTTTCGAGAGCTGTCCTGCTCTTGCAGCCAGCCCCAGACCAGGTTCGTCTGGTGCTTGCCTGGTCAACCATGCTGTTACTGCTGGCGGCCTGCTAGCCACCATATCCATCACAGCTGTTTGATCCGGCAATTTGCAGAGGTACAGGTCAAATTTCCCCTTGAAAACTTCTACACTAGTTCCGGAAATTTATCCAGGCTCCTCCTTGGAGGGGTCTCAAACGCTAAAAAAAAAGTGAAGGATGGGCCAGGCTGTTAGTGTTGGCAGCACATAATTTGATGGAGGAACAACAGGAACAATTTGCTTAAAGTTGTCTAGTATAAAAGCATCAAGACTCGACTCCCTTCTTTCATACAGAAGGGAGATTACGAATCTCTGAAGAAAAACAAAGTCAATACTGTTGTTGGAACAATATTCAAACATATATTAAGAGTTCACAACAGTGATCAAGGCTCTTGGACCGATCACCTCCTAACAAAGTCAAGGGATTGATCACCTCAAACTACTTCACGTCGTCCACAGTCTACGAGAGATTCTTCATAGCTGAGGGATTGATCGCTTCAAACGTCTACTTGATGTCTTCCACCGTCTCCTGTATTATTCTCTGTACTGAACTGATAAAAACCACTATCTGGCGAAACCAACTCAAAATAAAGATTTCCAAGTGTTGCACATTTCTCTTACTAATATGTTAATAATCTACATTTAGAAAATTTATGATGACGTTCTGGTCCAAGCTGTACCATTGTCAGTCACAACTTGACAATGGTACAGGACGGATCGAAGCGTCGTCATAAATTTACTTTCCTAAGTGCTGGTTATTTGTATGCAACAGATCCAAGGCTATCTTAGGAGGGAACTGGATAAGGTCCACAAACTATTTCTTGATCAACCAGGCTGTGGTGCATATGATGGACTACCTGCAGTTACCACCAAGATCCGGGATGATCAGGCCATCGACCAGGCCTGGTCTGGGACCGTGCCGCATGACCCCTGCATTGTCCTCAGGTTACCTTGAGACAGTTTCTTTTGGAAGACAGTTAATGATCTGTTGGTATCTCTTCTTGTACTCAAGTGTGCTGGGAACCCATGGATCCTTTAAGTTTATTGTGTTATGCCAAGATAGATCTGATGAGTACCAGGACACACCTGGTAAGTACCAGGACGTGAGTACCAGGACACACCTGGCAAGTACAGGACATACCTGGTAAGTACCAAGGCACACCTGGTAAGTACAGGACATGCCTGGTAAGTACCAAGACACACCTGGTAAGTACAGGACATACCTGGTAAGTGCCAAGACACACCTGGTAAGTACAGGACATACCTGGTAAGTACCAAGACACACCTGGTAAGTACCAAGACACACCTGGTAAGTACCAAGACACACCTGGTAAGTACCAAGACCAATCCGTCTTCAGAATTGTACGTTACTCATAAATAACAATTTCAACAAACATACAAATTTAAGACATACAAGTATCATACGTACTTGTAACACCACAACAGGACTCTCTCTTTACCTAACATTTGGTTGAACAGGCTACCATATAACCATGATAAACATTTTGGGGAAGTACGCAAAATGAAGCAAAAAAAAAAAAAATGAAAATGCTCACTTTATTGTAAGTATATTACTTATGTATGAGAAAATATGAAAAGTTATGTTTAAACTAATCAAACTATGTATGTGAATAAAACACAATGAGCCGTTTATGGCATTTACTGAGAAGATTCATCCATCGGGAAAATATCTGTGACATGAAGTCCCTGGTATACCTTTGAAGAGTTTCGAGTTTCTCCACTCTCTGAGCCCGGCCGTGGGCCAGGCTCGTCTGGTGCTTACCTAGTCAACTAGGCTGTTGCTGCTGGAGGCCCGCTGCCCCACATATCCATCACAGCCTGGTTGATCTGGCACCTACCTGGAGTCTACCTGGAGGTTATTCCGGGGATCAACGCCCCCGTGGCCCGGTCCACGACCAGGCCTCCCGGTGGATCAGGGCCTGATCAACCAGGCTGTTACTGGTGTCCGCACGCAGTCCAACGTACGAATCACAGCCTGGCTGATCCGGCACTGACTTTAGGTATCTGTCCAGCTCTCTTGAAGGCAGCTAGGGGCCTATTGGTAAATCCCCTTATGCTTGATGGGAGGCTGTTGAACAGTCTTGGGCCCCGGACACTTAAGTTGTTTTCTCTTAGTATACTAATGGCGCCCCTACTTTTAATTGGGGGCATTTTGCATCGCCTGCCCAGTCTTTTACTTTCGTAGGGAGTGATTTCTGTGTGCAGATTCGGGACCATTCCTTCCAGGATTTTCCAAGTGTAGATTATGATATCTGTCTCTCTCCTGCGTTCCAACGAGTACAAATCAAGTGTTTCCAAGCGTTCCCAGTAGTTAAGGTGCTTGACAGAACTTATACGTGCAGTAAAGGATCTCTGTACACACTCTAGATCTGCAATTTCACCTGCTTTGAACGGAGATGTTAATGTACAGCAGTATTCCAGCCTAGAGAGAACAAGTGATTTGAAAAGGATCATCACTGGCTTGGCATTTCTCGTTCTGAACGTTCTCATTATCCATCCTATCATTTTCTTTGCACTTGTGATCGTGGCACTGTTGTGATCCTTGAAAGTGAGATCCTCAGACATTACTACCTTACATTATTTTTCCGCTCTATTGTATGGCCAGAGTTTGTAGTATACTCTGTTCTAGTTATTATCTCCTCCAGTTTTCCATAACGGAGGACAACCGTGTCCTCAATAGATGACAGCCTCATGCAGATCCTAGTATCGTCTGCAAAGGATGATACGGTGCTGTGGGTTATATCTGTTTGTGTCTGATATAAGGAACAGGATGGGGGCGAGTACTGTGCCTTGTGGAACAGAGCTCTTCACTATGGCGGCCTCCGATTTAACTCTGTTGACCACTAGTCTGTTTTCGATTGGTTAGGAAGTTGAAGATCCATCTCCCCACTTTGCCAGTTATTCCTTTAGCACGTATTTTGTGCGCTATTACACCATGATCGCACTTGTGAAACGCTTTTGCAAAGTCTGTGTATATTACATCTGCATTCTGATTTTCTTCCAGTGCATCCAAGGCCACATCATAGTGATCCAGTAGTTGTGAGAGGCAGAAGCGACCTGCCCTGAACCCATGTTGCCTTGGATTGTGCAGTTTTTGGGAATCCAGGTGGTTTGCAATCCTGTTTCTTAGCACTCTTTCAAAGATTTTTATGATGTGGGACGTTAAAGCTATTGGTCTATAGTTCTTAGTTAATGCTTTGCTGCCACCTTTATGGAGTGGGGCTATATCCGTTGTTTTAAGTGACTGATATTTCACCCATGTCCAAGCTTTTACTCTACAGTGTACTTAGGGCACGTGAGAAGGGTTTCTTGCAGTTCTTAATGAACACAGAGTTCCACGAGTCTGGGCCCGGGGCTGAGTGCATGGGCATGTTGTCAATGGCTTTTTCAAAGTCTATCGGTGTTAGGGTAATGTCGGAAATCTGGCATACATTTATGGAGTTTTGAGGCTCATTCATGAAGAAATCATTTAGGTCGTCGATCCTCAGACTGATTAGTGGCTCACTAAACACAGTGTCGTACTGGGATTTCAGTATTTCACTCATTTCCTTGTTGTTATCTGCGTAAGTCCCATCCTGTCTGAGTAAGGGCCCGATACTAGATGTGGTATTTGCCTTGTTTATGGCATATGAAAAGAAATATTTCGAATTTCTTTCAGTTTCAATAATAGTTTTAAGCTCCTCCTGTCTCTTCTGGTTCCTGTAAGAGTCCTTTAACTTAAGTTCGATAGTTTCCACTTCCTTTGTCAGCTCCTCCTTCCGTGTATCAGATATTCTAGCGTTCCTGAGGAGCTCAGTGATTCTTCGTCGTCTTCTGTAGAGGGAGCGTCTCTCTCTCTCTCTCTCTCTCTCCAGTTTACTCCTGCTCTTCTTCTTTCTTAGGGGAATATGCCTTGAACATGCTTCAGCTGCCAGGAAGCTGATCCTATCAAGGCACTGGTTTGGATCCATGTTATCTAAGATATCTTCCCAACATGTTTCATTTAAGACATGGTTTACCTGGTCCCAGTTGATGTTCTTGTTGTTGAAGTTGTATTTTGCGAAGACACCTTCACAAGTACATGCATTTTGCTGATCAGGACCCCTGTGCATGTAAGTCTGGACTTCGATTAGATTGTGATCGGAATAAGTTTTTATATTGTTATATCTCTTACCAGGTCCTCATTATTTGTGAAGATAAGGTCAAGTGTGTTTTCTAATCTTGTTGGCTCCACTATCTGCTGGCTTAAGGTGTGTTTATCGCAGAGACTTAGTAGCTTATGTGTGTGACTTCATCTGCGCTACCTCCAGGGATTGTTTCTGCTATAACATTATTCGCTACATTCTTCCATTTTGTATGCCTTAGGTTGAAATCACCAAGCAGTAGATGTTTGGGGATGGAGCTGGAAGGTTTTCCAGACATTAATCAATTTTCAGTAGCTGTTCCTTGAACTGTTGGGAGTTTGCATCTGGTGGCTTATATACAACTTGTCCAGTTTCTTCTTGAAGGTGTCTACACTTATTCCCGCCGTGTTTCTGATATCTTCTGTTAAGCTGTTGAATAGTCTGGGACCCCAGATGTTGATACAGTGTTCCCTTATTGTCCACACCGCACCCCTGCTCCTCACTGGGTTTATTTTACCCTTCCTCCCGTCTCTCTCTCTCTCCAGTGTGTTATGGCAGTGTGCAGATTTGGGACCAAGCCCTCGAGTACTACAGCTCAATGTGAGCTGTAAACGATCTCTGTATTTATTCCAGCTCCGATATTTCTCCTGCTTTGAGCGGGGCCGTCAGCACTGAGCAATATTCTAAGTGAGGGAGCACTATTTTCATCGGCATTATTTCCCTTGTTTTGAAGGTTCTCAATACCTACCCTGTCATCTTCCTGGCTGTCGTGATCTTTGTCTTGTTATGATCGTTAAAAGAAAGAGGTCAGCTGACATAATTATTCCCAGGTCTTACGTGCTCCTTACGTTGTATTTCGTGACCCTCTTGAGTTTTGTATATAGTGTTCCTTTTGAGTTCTTCATTCTTTCCATTCCTAAGCAGCTGGAACTTATCACCACTGAACGTCATGCTGTTCTCCACTGCCCACTGGAAAACTCTGCTTATGTCTTCCTGTACTTTTTCAGTGTCCTCTACCGTGCTGACTTTCATGCTTATTTTAGTGTCATCTGCAAATGATGATACAAAAGTGTGCCGGGTGTTTTTATCTATGTCTGCTACGAGGATGAGAAACAGCAGAGGTGCCAGGACAGTGCCTTGGGGCACTGAGCTTTTGACTTCGCTGATGCTGGACCTTACCCTGTTCACTACTACTTTTTGTGTTGTGTGTTAGGAAACCGAAAATCCATCTGCCTACCTTCCCCGTAATGCCCATGGCCCTCATTTTGTGCGCTACCACTCCATGATTGCATTTGTCAAACGCCTTTGCAAAATCTGTGTAAATCACATCTGCATTTCGGTCATTTTCCAGTGCCTCCGTAATTCTGTCATAATGGTTCAGCAGATGTGACAGGCATGAACGTCCTGCTCTAAAACCATGCTGGTTCGGTTTATGCTGGTTGTGCTGGTTGGCGAATTGTCGTACAATATCATAAATTGCATATCTCGTATTATTCACATAGTAATATACATATTCTACAGGTTCAAATTATTAACAAATGAATACCAGGATAAGCGGACCAAAACTGTCACACGGGCCTTTACACACTTAAATATTAAATTTAGATAAACTCTTCACAAAAAATAATAAGAGGCAGACAATAGCGGGTAGAGTATTGTTGCAGAGAGAGAGAGAGAGAGAGAGAGAGAGAGAGAGAGAGAGAGAGAGAGAGAGAGAGAGAGAGAGAGAGAGAGAGAGAGAGAGAGAGAGAGAGAGAGAGAGAAAGAGATAAACAGAGACAGACAGAGAGATAAACAGAGAGAGAGAGAGAGAGAGAGAGAGAGAGAGAGAGAGAGAGAGAGAGAGAGAGAGAGAGAGAGAGAGAGAGACAGAGACAGAGTGTAATATTACTGAGGCGGTGATAGGTATCACACGCCGCCACCACTCTTATCGCTACACACTCATTACCCTCCATTATGTCGTTGCCTCCTCTTCCCTCCCCTGGGACTGTATTATTTATGCCTGCCACGGCTACTACACGGAAAGAAGTCACCTGGAATATTTACACCGCGTGCACGTGTTAGCTCATTCAGCGCTTTTGTCAAGAAAAAGATACACGAATACACACCAACACTCACTTGTCAATATTAAGATACACTGACACACTAACCACCACCTACCAATATACAGATGTATACATTCATACACATTAATACCTATTTGTTAATAACATACATGCTAACACCCACCTTTCAATAACATATAAACTCATACATACTAACAAACTTGTCAATAACGTAATGCACACACACACACACACACACACACACACACACACACACACACACACACACACACACACACACACACACACACACACACACAGCAGAAAGCCTAAAATATATGAAGCCGTAACACTAACACGCACACGAAAAACAATTATAAAAATTAAAAAAAAAATTAATAATTAAGAATCCAGTGGGAGTACAAGAGCACATGCTATATATTTTTTAACACAGACCATCTCCCACCAAGGTAGTGACCCAAAAATGAAGAAACTTCACCATCACTCACTCCATCACCGTTTTGCCAGAGGAACGCAGATATACAGTTCAGAGGCCACCAAAACTGCAATATCCCAATCCCTTCTTCAGAGTGCAGGCACTGTACTCCAGGACTCTGAGTCCGGCTAACCGGTTTCCCCGAATCGCTTCATATATATCCCTTGTTTATACTCCAACAGCACGTCAAATCATAAAATCCATCTGCCTTTACCCACTGACACACTCACACAAGCCTGTTAGATGGCCAAGCCCCTCGCATAAAAAAAAACCCGTTAACCACTCTCCCCAACTTTTTCTTCCCTCCAGTACAGATATAAACACCCAAGTCATCCTGTTTTTCTCCATTTCTAAATACACAACCACCTCAACAACTCCTTAGCCCTCTAGATAATACTTTTAGTAATCCACACCTTCTCCTAATCTCTAAACTATGAATTCTCTGCATAATATTCATACCACATTACCCTCAAACATGACATGTCCACTGCCTCCAGCCTCCTCGCTACATCATTCACAACCCCATGCTTCACACCCATACAAGAGTGTTGGTACCACTACACTGATACAGTCCCCTTTGCCTCAAGGCACCATCCACCTTTTTTATCCTTCGTCAATTCTATGGAAAGCTAAACTCATTGTGAGAAACTTTTTTTTCAGCCCTCTTTCATGTGCCACAACTAATATGCATCTCTCAAGGTTTCTCTTTAGTGTATTTATTGCACCTTTGCTATTCATATAGGGAATTTTTGCCAAGCCTTTTACTTTCATGAGTAAAGATTTGTGAGAGCAGATTTAAGACCAATCCTTTTACAGCTTTCAGGGTATAGCCTATGACATACCTCTCCCGAGTACAGATCGAGGGACTTGAAACGTTCCCGGTAAATTAAGTGCTTAACTGAATCGATGCCAACAGTGAAGGTTCTCTGCACATTCATCGAATATTCAAGCCAAGAAAATTCTGGAGGACCAGTCTTAAATATGCTTACCTAAAATACTCCTTGCTGAAGCAAGAGGTTCGACAGACGGTGCAAAAACATCCACAATGAAAGGCAAAGGTGCGAACAGACGACGACGTTTCAACATACACGCCTTGCTATCTTCAAGAGAGAAATCGATAAACTCCTCAAGTTAGTTCCTAATCAGGCGGGCTGTTGTGCCTATGATGAACTTCGTGAGGGTAGCTAGCACTAACAGACTGGTTAATCAGACCAACCAGGCCTGGATCGCGTTGGCTGTGACTCCCGGAATCGTCTTCAGGTAACCTTCCGGAATGATATAACATTTTATTGATAAGATTTCTTAATGACCTCGTACGTTAAAACGTCGTGTAACTATTACAACTTGTTCTTTACTTTCTTTCCCACGGTCAGGTTGAATTTCTTTAACGTTGTTTCAGTTTCTATGTCAGATATTAAAATGAAGACGAATAGGGTAGAGTACTGTGCCTTAATTCTATGTCAGATATTAAAATGAAGACGAATAGGGTAGAGTACTGTGCCTTAAACTTTCCACTGTGGACGGGTGGGTGGTATGGTGAAGGGGGTGGTGTCTGGTGGGTTCTAGGAAGGATGGGGGGTTGATGTTTAGTGTGTGAGAGAAGAGGGGGTAGGTGGCGTTACGGGGGTGGGTGAAGGTGAAGTGTGTGTACTAGGGTGGCAGAAAGGGGTTAATGGTAGGGAGTGGTATGTGGAGGGGAGGGGTGAATGATGGGGAGGGGTTTAAAGTGGATGGTCACAGGGAGGGGCGTGTGTGGTGGAAGCAACACGATGAATCCATAACAAGTTCCCTCCCTCCCTCCTACTTCCCCTCCCCAACCATCCTTCTCCCTCTCCAACCTCCCACCCCTCTCCCCAACCTCCTTTCTCAACCTTCCTCTTCCCTCCCAAACCTTCCTCTCTCCAAACTTCTTCCTTTCCCTTTACCCATCCTCCCTCATTTGTCCGTTACCTTCCCTACACTTCTAGTATTCATATTAAATATTTAATTTACAAATTATCCCTAACGATCTACACGTGTTGTCCCTAAAAATGTAACAATTTACCCCTAATATGATGCGTTATAACTTCCAACATACATGCGTCATCCCTAAGAATTTACACGTGTTCTCTCACACAATTTGTGTTACCTATAATTTACATGTATTATTCCTTATGGCACTAGTGTTACCAGTGACAAGTGCCACTTTCATCCATTTATATCTACAGAGCATGTCTTGGCAGTGAGGAGTGCCACCTTTCACCCGGCTCTGCGTCTACAGCATCAATCTTACAAGCGTGTCACCTTCACACAGTTTTATACCTTAAGGTTACCTCACCAGGATTTCTTGACGGCCTGCTCGAAGAGGCTGTTAGTGCTAGCCGCATCCAATCCAACAGGTCCAAGTCGGACAGAAACGTCGTCATAAGCTTCTTTCTGTTATGTGTGGGTTATTTGTGTATTGTTCCAATGACGGAATTGTGCCTTCGTTCTTCAACACGTAAACACAACTCGACTGATCAGGAAATTGTGGAACCTACCATGTTTCCTGGTGAAGACAGCTAAGAGACTGCTAGTAATTCCTTTTACGAAGGGAAGTTATTGAGTCTTTGTCGATTTAAAGTCGTCTCTAAGCATTCTTACTACACCCATACTTCTCACTGGGTGTATTTTGCCCTGTCTGCAGAGCCTCTTGTTCTCATTTGTAATAATTTTGATGTCCAAACTTGGGACCAATCCCTCCAGAATGTTCCTGGGGTAAATTATGATACATTTTGCTGGCCTGCGTTCCACAGAGCACAGTTCAAAGGACTTCATGCGTTACCATTAATTTAGGTGCTTGGCTGAATTTATACGGGCCGTGAAGATGCGGCGTACTTTATCTAGTTCTGCGATTCCACTTGCCTTAAAAAGAACAGTTTGTAGACAGCAATATTCCAACCTGGGAAGAATAAACGACTTAGAGAGGGCTAACACTGGCTTGATCTCTTGTTTTGAAAGTACTAGTTATCCACCTAATCATTTCCTCGCATATGTGATGACAACATAGTCATCTCTGAACGTAAGGTCTTCTGACATAATTTATTTCCCAGTTCCGCTCCATCGAATGGTTTCAATTTGTTTTATACTTTGTTACAATGTTTAATTATTTTTTCCATAGTGGAGTAATTAAAATTTGTTTTCACTGAATACCATATTGTATTTTGTGGCCAACTGGAAGACCTAGTCAAAATCAGTTTAAAAATCGGTTGTATCCTCAATGGATGTCAATCTCATACAAATTTCTAGTATCGTCTGAATAGAATGATGCATGTTTATGTCCAATACGAGAATGAATAAGATAACTGGGGAGAATATTGTACCTTGAAGAACAAAACTTTTCACTCTGGCAGCCTCTGATTTTATTTCATTCACTATTACTGACTGGGTTCTATTTGCTAGAAAATAAAATATCCATCTGACCATTTTCCTGGTTATTAATTCTGCACGCATTTTGTGCACTATTACACCATGATCGGAGTTGACTAAGGCTTCGTAAAATCAGTGCACATTATATCTGCACTTTGTTCGATTTCAATATGCTCAAGACCATGTCGTAATGTTTCAGAAATTGCAAGTGTCAGGAGCGACCTGCTCTAAGCCCATGTTGCTGTAGGTTGTGCAATTGTCGCGAATCAAATGTGAATCAATTTTCCTTATCGTAACTTTCATATTTTTTTCTTCATAATGTTGGACGTCAATGCTACTAGGCTTCACTTTTCGCAACATCTTTTTTTTTCTCCATATTTCTGGAGTGGAGTTATATCCATGGTTTTTAATGCCTGAGATGGTGTCTATATTCAGGCTCCGTCTCCAGGTGATATTAAACAGTCTCTTCGTACGGTTAGGACAAAAAATAAGATCAAAAGAGGGAGATGAATTATTACCAAGACTGACAATACAGATGAAAACAAAGCCTACCTTAACTACACAAACAAGAGAAATTCAATTAAGTTTTGAAACACTGGGAACTTTTGCTCCGAGACTAAAATAGCAAATGTTTGAAGGGATAGAAATGAGGAAAGGTAGTTCACTGAAGGCAACTGAGAACGACCGGAGAGTAACAAGCAGCCAGTACGCCAAACATGACTTGAACGATATTGAAATGGAAAGGAAGCAGGGACAAGGAAAACTCACACAAGGCAAATGGTTGGAGAAAATGAGTGAGTGGAAAGACAAAGAAGAAAAGGAAAAGCGGATGGAGAAGCGAGACGAAGAAAAGCACACAAACGGATAGGGAAGGGAAGAGAGAAGTAGAGGGAAAGGAAGGTAAGAGGGAGGTAGAGTGAAGGGAAAAGGGAGGTAGATGAGGAAAGGGAACAGAGGGATGGGGCATAGGGAGACACAGGATCAGAGATATCAGGGAAATGGTAGAAAGACTGGGTAGGGGGACGATTTTAGGGGGGACGGAGAGGTTAGCGAGGATAAAACGCGGGGTGGAAAGGGCGGAGAAAGGACAGAAACGGTCGGGGAGAGACGAAAAGATGGGCAAAATGTGTATCGTAGATAAAAGGAGAGGGAGAGGGAGAGAGAGAGAGAGAGAGGGAGAGGGAGAGGGAGAGAGAGAGAGAGAGAGAGAGAGAGAGAGAGAGAGAGAGAGAGAGAGAGAGAGAGAGAGAGAGAGAGAGAGAGAGAGAGAGAGAGAGAGAGAGAGAGAACGTACACACAGGAAAGACGTAACAGTAGGTCATTCCAGCTATACAGTTGATTAGTCAGCACCTTGCACCATCTTCGGATTTCTCATTCCACAGTCAGAGCTAGGGAGCAAGGCACCATGAGATTAATTTTGTATATTTATGGTCACGAATCGCTCATGGTAACGAACGTTGAAAACACACACAGGAAATAAAATACGCAGGAGAAGCAAGATTGAGATCAAAGCCGAGGGTCATAGACCTTTGATATACCTTTGATTAGTTTTTCTACTCCCGTAGCCCGGCTTTGGGCCAGGCTCATTTGGTGCTTGCTTAATGAATTGGGCTGTTGTTGCTGGGTCACATATTCATCACAGCCTGGTTGATCTGGAACATGGTGAATATATTTGTCCAGATTCCTCTTGAACTCTTCTACACTTCTCCCAGCTGTGTTTCGGATATTTTCTGGTAAGATGTTGAATAGTTTTGGGACATGGATGCTGATACAATGTTCTTTTATTGTGCCCAGGGCGCCCCTGCTTTTCACTGGGTTTATTTTGCACTTCCTCCCATATCTCTCACTCTAGTATGTTCTTATGGCAATGTGCAGATTTCAAACAAGGCCCTCAAGTACTTTTCAGGTATATATTATCATGTATCTCTCTCTCTCCTACGTTCCAGTGAGTACAAAATAAGGACTTCAAGGCGTTCCCAGAAATTTAAACGCTTTATTGGCTCTATACAGGCTGTAAATGATCGCTATTTGTTCCAGCGATCCTAGGATCGCTGGCCAAGTGGTAAGGTGATGCGTACAATGTGCTATCTCTGGAGGCGGCACAAGGTTCGCAGGGTCGAGTCCTGGCCTGCTGCAGTTTGGTAAATGATTATATATATATATATATATATATATATATATATATATATATATATATATATATATATATATATATATGCAATAAGATCACAGTAAACAGGTGATTTCAGAATATGCAAAACAACCACTCTGAAAGAATAGAGAAATTCCAAGCGCTTTCGTGACTACTCACATTATCAAGGAACTATGAAAGTAAAGCATCCAAGGAAGGTATATAAGGGGTCTGGCCAACACCTCACTATCAGATCCCACAACGGTTAAACACCTGACGCGCGCCGACCCAACTGGACAGGTCCTTTGCACAACCCACCAACAAAGTATTATTTTAAAAATTTTAAAAATTTTCTTGGGTAGAATAGTTTGTTGGTGGGTTGTGCAAAGGAGCAGTCCAGTTGGGCCGGCGCGCGTCAGGTGTTTAACCGTTGTGGGATCTGATAATGAGGTGTTGGCCAGACCCCTTATATACCTTCCTTGGATGCTTTACTTTCATAGTTTCTTGATAATGTGAGTAGTCACGAAAGCGATTGGAATTTCTCTATTCTTTCAGAGTGGTTGTTTTGCATATATATATATATATATATATATATATATATATATATATATATATATATATATATATATATATAAATCTATATATATATAAATTAAAATTTTTCTTTCTCCAACACTTTTTCGGATGGTTTCGAAAGATAGCTTCCTTAGGCTTGCTTTATCAGTAAGAGGGTGACTAGAACCCTTACACGTGCCTTGTCAGGAGGTAGGTGTGGGGGGACTTGTGCCCCCGGCTCATGAACTTTCTATAGGACAGCCTTTGCTACAGTATCTTCCCGTTCCTTATCTGGGACTCCGACATATCCTGGACACCCACAGAACATTACATCTGCGTGCCAGGCGATCACTGTTTGCACGCAACCTACTGTTACCGGTTACTTATTCCTGCGTGGGTTATTACCTCTCGACTCCTTTCAGGCATTTAATAGCTCAGAGTAAAAGTGAAGTTAAATAATGGATGTAAAAGTGGTTTACCTGAAGATGGTTTCTGGAAGAATCGTCTCCGTGGCCCAGTCTGACACAAGTCCTCCCTACTGACAGCTTGATCAATGAGTTGTGATACTCGCCGCCCAGTAGATGAAGCTTAAGAAATGGAACCAAGACTACTCCGCAAACACAGATAGGGAAATACATACACACCTGAATTACTTCCCCCCCCCCCCACACACACACAAGGCTTACATTTGTCAACATAATATTTAGCACGTCATGTTAAATACAAAATAAAATCTACGGTGGATGTACATGACATTTAACTGTCTTGTTCTTTCTCTCTTACTTTTAACTGTTAGCGTCTTGATTATGTTGGACGCCGGTAAGGACAAGTTTCCAGCAGTATTTAAGATATAACTCGACTTGACAGCTCAAAACTGATAAGGGAAGTGACACCAACATACCTTCAAACTTGGAAGTTCATCAGGCAAACTAACTTCTCCACTACTATCGCAATCAATAATAAAAGGCATCATGTCTCGTCATTCAAAACTAAAATTAATTTTATATCGGCAGTGACAACCGTCTCGTAACGAACAGAAGACCGTGTATGTATTTCTGTTTTCATAGTTTCTGTTTTGTTTGCGGGGGATAAAGACTTAGCTCTTGGCCCCCACCTACTATGCGCATGTATATGTACTTACCAATTAGTGTTTGCACGAGTCGATACTTAGCTCGTGGTCCCACCTCCTAGACCCCCTTCATTTGAATGAGCCACTTCTAGCCTCTTGGGCCTTATCATTTCTATTCTTGAAGCTCTGTATTGAGTTTGCCTCCACCACTGCCTAATCCGAGTCATTCCACTTTTCAACCAACCTGAGACTAAGTACTACTTACATAATTATGCCCCATCTGTGTCTTCAGCTTCGACCAGTGTCCCCTTGATCCTAGTCCTCATAATTCAAGCAATCTGTCCCTATTAACCTTTTCGTATCCTTTCAAGATTTAGTACATAGTAATCCTGTTTCCAACCCATCTTCATAGTGTATTCATCTCCATTCTGTTACTAGCCTGACTGACTATCGTGTGAGGTTCAGCAGCTAATAGTGTTGGGACCACAACATACGTGAATGACATACCAGAGGAGATTCAATCCTGTGCGAGAAAAATAAAAAAAAAAAAAAAGGGGGGGGCAGTGATAAACAGGAGAGACACCTCATCAGACTGCAGATGTGAGCACTCAATTCACAGCATACAGCATAGTCGGGGAGAAACTGCATGCATCAGAGAACA
Source organism: Cherax quadricarinatus (assembly GCF_038502225.1). NCBI lineage: Eukaryota > Metazoa > Arthropoda > Malacostraca > Decapoda > Parastacidae > Cherax > Cherax quadricarinatus. Next base: position 9,851,258 of record NC_091364.1, on the reverse strand, counting down.
AAAGGACCCGAGGGTAAATATTACACCTAATAATATTCTCAAAAACTGCACATAAACCTTTATAACGTTTACGGCATATGCAAGATTAGCAAACCTCGGAATAGCATCAGGTACTTGAATAAAGAAATCCTTCAGAACTTTATACATGACATACGTTATGCCAATCATTGAGTACTCGGCCAAAGCATGGAGACCACACCTGATCAAGCACGTGAAGAAACGGGTTTGCAGAGTAGCACCAGCTCTGAGAGGAATGTAGACAAGGGACGACCTGATTACAGCGCATATAATCACAGGAGAAATTGATTGGGTTGAGGGGAGAGAACTGAAATAAGAGGACGAGGATCAAGGAGAGAGAGAGAGAGAGAGAGAGAGAGAGAGAGAGAGAGAGAGAGAGAGAGAGAGAGAGAGAGAGAGAGGTGGAAGATGAAGACAGATGAGCCGTGTGATGTAGAGTATTATTATTATTATTTTTTATAGTCTTAGAATGGCTGAAAAGTGGAATGACTTGGACGAGGGAATAGTGGAGGGAAACTCAGTACACAGCTTCAGGAATAAGTATCATTAGGCCCAAGAGGCCAGAAATCAGTTATAGTGAAGGAATCGACTCTACCATACTTTTGATACATCTTTAGGTGCTGACCTGGTCAACTATGCTATTGCAGTTGGTGGCCCGCTCTAGCATATCCCTCACATCTTTAGGTAGAAAACGAGGGATACAGACTGCCATTGTGGAAACGATGGCACACAACAATTACCAGCGTTTACTTCAGGAATCATAAAAATTCACCTCGGTTGCAATAATTAGCTGTTAATACACATGACAATACTTCAATGTATTACCAAAATGAGCGTAATACGAGACAAAACTTGAGCTAAGGAATTATCTTTGGATCCAAATGATGAACTGCTGACAATAGGCGATGTAAAAACATGTGACATAACGAGCTTTCACTGTGACAAAGTTTAGCTCTGCGTAAAGATTTACAAAGTCGAGAAATAATAAAAGCTTAACAAAGAGCGAAACACTGTTCTAGTCACGTTTGTTTTCCAACGCGTGTCTTTTGTTTACAATCGTGGGCAACACAAGACATTCAGTCACCTGCATCATAAGCTCATCAGCGCACAAACGTAAATAAGTCAACAATATAAAACTACATCACAAAAAGAGACTTCATTACACAGTTCAAGCAACAAACAAATGCTAACACTCACAATGAGTTAAAAACGGAACACACTTGAAGTCTCATTAATGAAACTGTGATGCGTTGGGAATACCGTGGTATTTCCAGTCCATGATACCTCACCACCCCACACCACATGATACCTCACGACCCCACACCACATGATACCTCACCACCCCACACCACATGATACCTCACGACCCCACACCACATGATACCTCACCACCCCACACCACATGATACCTCACGACCCCACACCACATGATACCTCACGACCCCACACCACATGATACCTCACGACCCCACACCACATGATACCTCACGACCCCACACCACAAATAAACCATAATGTGCATAATGCTTTATATAAAACATGTCGTGCCGAATAGGTAAAACTTCCGATTTTGGCTTAAATAGCAACGCTCTTTTTGACGAATAACGTAAGCGAAAATTTACTTTTGCAATAATTTCGCAAAAATCACTCTGAACCTAACGAAAAAAATATATTTTGTGTTTATTAAATTATTGTAAACTTACCAAAAATATATTTAGTTATATTTGGCAAAATTAAATTGCGCTTGTTATAACAAGGTTTGGCAAGTTTTCTAAGGTTCTTTCCGTACAAAATTATTAATTCTTACATTAACATAAATGAAAAAAATATATATCTTTAAATGTATAAGATAAAATTTTAGAAAGTGACTTAATTTTGAATGGGTTCTTGCTAAGTGACCAATTTTACCTATTCGGCACGACATACAATCAAGGTAACTAGGGATCCCAGGGCAGCTAGTTTTGTGTTCCAGCGACTCAGTGCGACTGTTCAGAGGGGTTCAGAGGGGTAATGCCAGCTGTATTTTGGGCACACGCCCCAGCTCTGAGGAGCTGGATGAGATTTTCGCATTATAATCAGTGACAAACACGTAACAATATGTACTAGACATGTACCTCTTACACCTCATGTACTGTATGTGCCATCTTTGTATCAGCAATGTATGACAGATCCTCATTAGCCGGGCCGTGGAGGTTACAAATGTAACTTTGTATTGCTAGCACCTATAGCCTGGATGATCAGGCTGGTGAAGCAGGAAATCTAATCCAGGACTAGGCCGAGAGGGCACTGACCTCCGAAGTCAACAGGTGGTCGGCAGGGTGAGTGGAAGTAACTGCTGGAGTGAAGGAGAGGAGGTAGCAATTGTTGGATGGTGCAGAGGCAGGAACTGTAGAATGAGGGTGATAAGACGGTAACAACGACAGTGAGGACGAAGAGACAGTAACAGTGAGGACGAAGAGTAACAGTGAGGGCGAAGAGGCAGTAACAGTGAGGGTGAAGAGACAGTAACAGTGAGGGGGAAGACAGTAACAGTGAGGGTGAAGAGACAGTAACAGTGAGGGCGAAGAGACAGTAACAGTGAGGGTGAAGAGACAGTAACAGTGAGGGCGAAGAGACAGTAACAGTGAGGGTGAAGAGACAGTAACAGTGAGGGCGAAGAGACAGTAACAGTGAGGGCGAAGAGACAGTAACAGTGAGGGCGAAGAGACAGTAACAGTGAGGGCGAAGAGACAGTAACAGTGAGGGCGAAGAGACACTAACAGTGAGGGCGAAGAGAGTAACAGTGAGGGCGAAGAGACAGTAACAGTGAGGGCGAAGAGACAGTAACAGTGAGGGTGAAGAGATAGTAACAGTGAGGGTGAAGAGGCAGTAACAGTGAGGGTGAAGTGACAGCAACAGTGAGGGCAAAGAGAGTAACAGTGAGGGTGAAGAGACAGTAAGTGAGGGTGAAGAGACAGTAACAGTGAGGGTGAAGAGATAGTAACAGTGAGGGTGAAGAGATAGTAATAGTGAGGGTGAAGAGATAGTAATAGTGAGGGTGAAGAGATAGTAACAGTGAGGGTGAAGAGATAGTAATAGTGGGGGTGAAGAGATAGTAATAGTGAGGGTGAAGAGATAGTAATAGTGAGGGTGAAGAGATAGTAATAGTGAGGGTGAAGAGATAGTAATAGTGAGGGTGAAGAGATAGTAATAGTGAGGGTGAAGAGATAGTAATAGTGAGGGTGAAGATATAGTAACAGTGAGGGTGAAGAGATAGTAATAGTGAGGGTGAAGAGATAATAATAGTGAGGGTGAAGAGATAGTAATAGTGAGGGTGAAGAGATAGTAATAGTGAGGGTGAAGAGATAGTAATAGTGAGGGTGAAGAGACAGCAACAGTGAGGGTGAAGAATCAGTAACAACAGTGAGGGTGAAAAAACAGTAACAACAGCAGTGAGGGTGAAGAGGCATTAACAACAGCAGTGAGGGTAAGGACAATGGCGGGTGCAGGTACAGCTGTTCACTGCCTGCCTCGTTGTATTTTGGTCCAGCCTCGCCAGCCTCTTCCACGACCAAAATACAACGAACACAGCTATGCTCCACAACGATACACACTACAAAACGACAAACACTGCACAGCAACAATACAGAAATCAGTATAGTACATGTATTGCAAATACCAAAGGTAATACAGATATGTTAAGACTAAAGCACTTTCAATCCCCATCTGATCACCAAGCAGACTACATTAAGATTAAAGCAGAGTACTTTCACAGAGAAACACTAATGTGACTATAATGTTGCTACTCAGATACCGTCACCACTTGTATTTTCCTACTGGTCATCGCTCCCGCAACCCGATCCAAGCCCAGACCACCTGGCTAATGGTCTGTTAGATTAGGCTGTTAGTACTAACAAACCTCAGTCTAGCATAAGCACAATGTATGAAGTGTTTTATAATTATATTATGGACGTTTAGGCGTTTCTAATAATTCGATGTTTAAATTTATACACACGTCACACAGGCGCAAGAGCACCAGCAAGCATGGTGGCAATGAGTTAAATTTATACCAAGTAAAACTTTACAATTTATCCCGATCTACAATTCGGTCAGCTTTTATTGGAGCTGTTATTGTGCAGCAATACTCTTATCTTTAACGTACAAGTACCTAAATCAATAATATTTACTTAACGTCTGTCTTCTTTCAAGAGTCTTGTTCTCAAGCCTAAAAAATTCACTGCATTTGTAAGAGTAACATTACTGTGTTCTTCCAACCTAAGAACAACTCACTGAACAGATAAGGATAATAAAAAAATGCCTAGAAAACCTTAAAAATCATACATTAAGTATAGTCTTCCTTGAAGATTTCAACCTTTTAAATATGAAACGGTAGGGAATGGCCAAATGTATTGTACTGAAAGTAGTGCTAGGAAGCACCGTAGCTCAACTGGCAGTTTATTCTAGGTTACCTGTAGAAACTTCCGGGGTTTACTGTTCTGAGGTCTGGCCCTATACAAGGCATCTCCGATTGACAGGGTGATCAATCAAGTTATTTCAACTGGCTGATTGCAGTCCAAAGTAGGCAGCACAACACGGATCCCCAGGAATAAACTTAGGGAATTAATAAAGTTTCCTCTTGAAGACGGCTGAGAGAAGTCTTGGTCCCTTAACACCTACTGATTTCTCAGTGTATTCCTTGCAGGTATCTTATTGGGAGTATTTTGAACTGTCTGCAGAGCCTCTTGCTCTCGTAAGGAGTGATTTACGTTACTTAAAAGGGTACTTAAAAATGATCCGGGAGGGTTACCATCCCCGCTGTTCAGCTGGAGATCAGGCCTCCCGGTTAATGCCATGATCTGCCTGTTAGTGCTGGCC
>NC_091364.1:9703886-9841386 GCF_038502225.1 Cherax quadricarinatus | reverse complement strand
AACCGGGACTAAGAGAGGAATGGAAACAGGGAACACTGGAGGAAAATTAAGCAACGACAACGACAGGTTGGGAAGCACAGAGTTAACAAGAACGACTGGTGAGGAAATATAGTTAACGACAAAGAGGCCGACAGGTGGGAAAGCATAGAGTTAAGAACGACAGATGAGATAAAGAGGGATATAAGATAAGGAACGGCAGCAGTGGCATCAAATTTAATATTGAGAGCTTCTACCTTTGTTACGTCAATATTTTTCACACCTGCTCGTGGAAAGTTATCGATTGGGATCATAGATGCTGACAGACTGTTCTCTAGTCAACAAAAAAAATTTAAGGTTTCACCGGCCAACGTTTCGCTATGTGAAGAACTTGATAAATTTGTACAAAGAACGATAGGTGGTCCCAGTAAATGCTTTTTAGGCAACGTATGTATTTTCTTCAGTATTGTGGGTACAACACCATTTGGATCCAGTGTTATTCTGTCTATGACACCCCTGCTTATTACTGGGTTTGTTCTACACTTCCTTCCGTATCTCTCTGTGAAGTAAGTTTTTATGGCAGTGTGTAGACTGATGATCAGGCCTCAAGTATTTTTCAAGGACGTATATTTTAGAGAGAGACTTGTATCTAATCCTAAGGATGCACAGAATTAATGTTGACAGGAATGAGTAAAAAGACAAAATGCACAACAAGCTTTTATTACGACGTTTCACTCAGTGAATCCTCATCAAGTTTTGTCTTTGATAAAGCTCTACCCTGAATAAAAACATAAGTCACAATAAAAGTTGTGCTGCATTTTGCTCTCCTTTCCCTCACAATACAGTGCATGAACTCTGCGACACTTACGGCACAGTAATTTAGATGCTTTATGGATTCAAGGTAATCAGTTAAAGCTCTGTACAAAATTTCGAGCTCTTGATATCTTACCTGCTTCGAGATATGAGAGGATTACAGTTTTCTGAGCGAGAGATCACAAGCACTTGAAAAAGTCCCAGCTTTATTGTGTGATGCTTTAATTCACTTAATCCACCTTGTAACGTGCTTAATCATGGATACTTTCCATTTTAAACCATTGAATTAACGGGCTGTAAACAGAGCTATTCTACTTCTGCTCCTATCTAGGATGCAACTCACAGCAAATGGTAAACACCCACGTTTTTACTGATGAGTGAACGCTTAAGATTCTATTCGCCCAGGATTGAACTTGGATTCTTTCGGTTGTGAAGACGTTACCACCGAGCTACCTGAAAAAATATACTTGAACTTTGTAATGTTATGTCGATTAGCAAAAATATTGCTACATCTTTTCTCTGTTCACTTCGTTCTAAAAAAAAATACATGACTGAGTCTTGTATTCTGCTTCGTCTTTTTTCTCTCCCTCAATCCTATCTTACTGAAACAGCTGAAATGTTTCACATTTACACAGCGTTATTTTGACTCGCCCAATGTTGATATCTTAAGTTTTTCAACCTCCTTTAAGGAACCTTTTATGCAGATTTACGTAAGAGAGATTTAGAGCGATTGAGAGATTCTGAGAAGTGGAGAGAGGGAGGGATTATAGGAGGGAGAGAGGGAGGAAAATATTAGAGGGAGAGAGAAATTGAGGTGAAAACTGTAAAGGTATTGAAAGGGAAATTCGACATAATAAATGCTAAACAAATGAAGAGACAAATATATGAAACAAAAAGGATCATATACTAAAAAATCAAAGAAAAGAACCAGAGGAAACGCACAGCAAGATGAACAGTCGAAAGTCAGAGAAAATGAAACCGACTTCTGCAGATGTGGGTAACTCACGAAAGAAGAGACAGACACAGAAGAAGGAAAAAGACACAGAAGAAGGAAAGGCAGAAGAATGAAAAAGACACGGAAGGAGGAAAAAGACACAGAAGGAGGAAAAAGACACAGGAGGAAAAAGACACAGAAGGAAAAAGACACAAAAGAAAGAAAATACACAGAAGAAAGAAAATACACAGAAGAAAGAAAATACACAAGAAAATACACAGAAGAAAATACACAGAAGAACGAAAATACACAGAAGATAGAAAATACACAGAAGAAAGTAAATACACAGAAGAAAGAAAATACACAGAAGAAAGAAAGAAAATACACAGAAGACACAGAAGAAAGAAAATACGCAGACGAAAGAAAAGACGCAGAAGAAATAAACAGAAGAAAAGACACACCTTTGATACACCTTTGAAATTTCGAGTTTCACTACTCTCGGAGCCCGACCATGGGCCAGGCTCGTCTAGTGCTTGCCTGGTCAACCAGGCTGTTGCTGTTGGAGACTCGCTGCCCCACATATGGGAGGGTGTTGGTACCTTGGGGAACTGAGCTTTTTACCTAGTTGATAATGGATCTTGCTCTGTTTACTACTCTGTGTTCTTTGCGTTAGGAGCCCGCCCCGAACCCACTCCATGATCGCATTTGTCAAAAGCCTTTGCAAAATCTGTGTAAATCACATCTGCGTTTAGTTCTTCTTCCAATGCCTCCGTAATTTTGTCATAATGGTTCAACAGCTGTGACAGGCATGATCGTCCTGCTCTAAAACCATGCAGATTCGGTTTATGCTGGTTGTGCTGCTCCATGAAATTTATCTGCCGTCTCATCACTCTTTCGAAGATTTTTATGTGAGAAATTAGGGCTACTGGTCTGTAATTTTTAGCTAGTGCTCTACTACCTCCCTTGTGCAAAGGACCTATGTCTGCACTCTTTAAGGCCTCCGGTATTTCATCTAGATTTAGGCTCTTTCTCCAAAGAATACTGAGGGCTCGTGCTAATGGTAGTTTGCACTTCTTTATAAATAGGGCATTCCATGAATCCGGTCCAGGTGCTTAATGAGTGGGCATTTTGTCCATTTCTTTTTGGAAATCTATAGGATTTGTACTAATGTCAATTAGTTGGTCTCCGCGGCTTTCGGCCGGAGTGAAAAATGTTTCTGCATTCTCTACCTGTTCTTATAGGATTTCACTCATTTCCTGTTCATCGTCAGTATACCCCTCTCTCAGTAGTGGTCCAATTCTACAGATAGTTCTTAGCTTGGATTTTGCACAGGAATAGAAATATTTTGGGTTTCTTGCATTATCCTGTATGGCCTTTTGTTCCCTTTGTATTTCTTCTGTTAGATATGACATCCTAAGTTTTTTGCTCTAATTCAGTGATCTCTCCTCTAAGACTATCTTTCCTCTGTTGCAGCGTGTGTGTGTTTTTAAGCCATTCTGTAACCCGTTTTCATCTTCTGTACCATCTCCTGCGCTCTCTCTATATCTGATCTTCTGGGTTTCCTCAATGGTAGGTGCTTCATACAGACCTTGTATGCTTCTATCTTCAGATTCTCTAGGAACTGGTGGGGATTTAGGGTGCTCATTTTTGATTCTCAGGCACAGAAGAAAGAAAAGACACAGAAGAAAAAAAAGACAGAAGAAAAAAAAAATACCTCAGATGGCATCAGCACAGATTAATGAAACTTAAAATATTTTTCTAAGGATATATGAAGATATGGGTAAAATTGTATGTACCCACACCAAAGAACTGCTTCAACAATCTAATAAATTTAAAATGTCACTCTCAAGAAATATGTAATTTCTACCATCCTAAAATACGAAAAAAAACATACTTCAGGAAGGATTATATTTTTAGGAGTAAAGAATAAGGGAAAAAAAGAAACAGTCAGGCTCGAAAAAGATAAAAAATATGGAGACAGCAAGAAGCACAGGAATACAAACTGGGAAAACACAATTACTACATTCCTCAAATACTACAACTATGACCCAAACCGGATTAAGCAAAAGTACTTACAAATTAACATAAAACAGGATGGAAAAATACTGGACATACCAAGAACCCCAGGACCAATGGCAGCCCAACTGCTCTCACCATCAGTACTAAATCAGAAAACAATAAAACTAATTCAAAGCAACCCAAGTAGTTTATTCTCATTCTCTCTCTCTATCTATCTATCTCTCTCTCTCTCTCTCTCTCTCTCTCTCTCTCTCTTACAAATACTCAAAGCCTAAAAACAACGATGAAAAATAAAAGTTCCTTTCAGAAATGGTGTCCTCATAAAAACACAAGCAAATTATAGAGCATTCAACCCACATTAGAGATTTCTCAGAGATCGAAGTCTACATCACGACACAATGTGATAATACAAGTAAATAAAATTTACCAGGATTGTTTCGGAGTCGACGCTCTGGCGACCTGGTGGATGGCCTGATCAACCAGCTGTTGGTGCTAGGCGCACGGAAATCCTACGTATGCACCATAGCCTGGAAGATCAGGAACTGACTTGAAAGACTTATCAAATAAGTCTTTACGGGCGAAAGGAAAGGTTTGAAAAGTTTTACAAGGGGATGTTAGTATACATTATTCCATCCTAAAGAGAACAAGTGTCTTAATTTTCTTGTTTTAAAGGCAGTAGTTATCCATTCAATCATTTTCCTTACGGCTTTGATAACACTGTAGTAATCCTTCAATGTGAGATTTTCTGACATCATTCCTGTCTCAAACATTAAACTTGAGCGACTCGATTTTGTGTGCTTCGTTCCAGTTTTTATTTTCTCATTTTTCCCATGAGTAACAAACTTATCCTCATTAAACTTTCATACAAATTCTAGCCTGCATAGGACGATGCCGTGATGAAATTTGTCTCTACGTCGGATACCAGAATGAGAAAAAAAATCATGGCAAGTACTGTATCTTGGTAGGGGGGAGGGCAGCTTTTCACAGCAGCAGCCTCTGAGAAGAGAGGAGGAGGACGAGGGGAATGAGAGAGGAGGAGAGAGGAAGAGAGGAATGAGAGAGGAGGAGAGAGGAAGAGAGGAATGAGAGAGGAGGAGAGAGGAGGAGGAGGAGGAGGAGGAGGAGGAGGAGGAGAGAGGAGGAGGAGGAGAGAGGAGGAGGAGGAGAGAGGAGGAGAGAAGAGAGGAGAGAGGAGGAGAAGAGAGGAGGAGAAGAGAGGAGGAGGAGGAGGAGGAGAGAGGAGGAGAAGAGAGAAGAGGAGGAGAAGAGAGAGGAGGAGGAGAGAGGAGAGGAGAGAGGAAGAGAGGAGAGGAGGAGGAGAGAGGAGGAGGAGAGAGGAGGAGGAGAGAGGAGGAGGAGAGAGGAAGAGAGGAGAGGAAGAGGAGGAGAGAGGAGAAGGAGGGGGAAAAGGGGAAGGAGAGAGGAGGAGGATGGGAATTAGTGAGGAAGGGAAGGAAAGAGTAGGAGGGAAAGGAGAGAGGAGGAGGAAGAGAGAGGTGTCTTTAGCTGAAAGACTCGGTTACACAGAACCACTGAAAGTGAAGACCAAAATTCTGGTAATTATGTTTGTATACAAACCACCACCAGCAACGGCAGAGTAATTCACCGTATGGAGTACATAAATAGCCGCCTTGGAAATGTGGAAAATCCTTTACAAAATATTAATCTCCGTGGAGATTTCAATTCCCTTCCCCAATGTATTATGGAAAGTGACAGACATCACTGTACCTAAAACTGTACCGGCAAATTCTCTACCCCAGTGCTAGTCACCGTTTTTTTTTTTTTTGTGTGTGTCAGCCACTCATAGTAGAGAAATTGAAACATCCACCCCAGTTGGCGATCATTTTCCTGCACTGATGCAAAACTCAAAATTCAGTTAAGGGAGAGGGAAAAACAACAACAGTAGTTTGATTTTTAATTACCATTTTGCATCGTAGTATAATCATCGTATCTCTTGCAATTAAAAATCATTCATATTAAAGAAAAATAATAAATAAGATAATATAATTATGAATATGTAATTCGGTGGCTTGGTTGTTGATGTACTTTGTATCAGCTGAAATTATTCCACCTGACGACTCGCGTACACACGCGCCCAGCATGTAATGACCTACAATCCATTTTTTTTTCTCAACTTACTGAATATTCTGTTTTCACTGAGTCTGGATACAATCCACAACTTTGACATCACTGAGAAGCTCAATATTTCTCTCACTGGTTGTTACAGTCTAATTCAGTCGCTTAGCAATAGGGCATCTCTTTGAATCATTAACTGAATTCGGACACACCTTGGTGATACAGCATTAAATTTTCCTCAACACTACTGATTGCTCTATTGTTCTTGCCTCATTCTGACAATTCAATACCCTCTTCAATCACAGAATTTCTGGAAAATATTCTCTATTGTTTCTAATCCGAGTTGGATGCTGCAGTATACAACTGTGGTCTTATCCGCCTCTGCAGAAGATTCAGAAAAATTACAATTATGTAATGAATTTTATCATTGCGAACATAAAAATAATACCATGCTCAACAACATATGTCATTGCTTAGATATGTGAATAATGAAGAACGAACACAATATAAAACGCAACATGATCTCGCAGGAAAAAAAAAATTGGGAAATATAATATTACTTATGTCATTCAGAAAACACAGTGAAGTAAGTGCAGCAAAGACCAGAAATATAACAGGGTGGAAAATGAGAACTTTCTGCTCTCACATCCAAAATATTACTCTGTGCTCACAGCTCCGTTCAAGACAGGAAGGATATAGGAGCTGGTAAATAAACATAGTTATTAAAATACTTAAACTCGAGGAAATGGATCAAAGTACTTTGATTGTACACAATGGAGTGAAGAACAGAGAAATACCTAATAATAATCACCTGGAAGATATTGGATGACCTGTTCCCGAATCTACAAACTATAATGACAACTTCGAGTGAGAGATATGGAAGCGTAAAATAAATCCAGTGAAAATCAGGGGCGACAAAGGCACAATAAGAGAAAGGGGAGTCAACATCCGTTTCCCAAAACTCGTCAACCTACTACCAACAGAAATCCTAAATATTGCTGGAACAAATAAAGAAGTCTTCAATAGAAAACCAGATCAATACCTCCGGCAAGTGCCGATTAACCAGGCTGTGATGGATACGTGGATCAGAGGGCCTCTAACAAACAACTTGGTTGAACAGGCATTCAACAAGGAAGTCTGGCCAAAGGCCTGGTTGTTAAGGTAGAAAAACCCTCGAAATTGGTCACAGGTATATCAATCACGGGAGGGAGGGGTAAGAGTGAAAGGGAGGGAAAGAATGAAAAGTCATATAGAGAAAAAGAATGAGGGAGAGAATGAGGAGAAACTTATGGATTAAATGTGGGAGAGAGATTAAAGAGGGCAGTGAGGGATTACGGGAGGTTGGGGGTGGAGATTAAAGGAGGAAGTAGTGATTAAAGCAGTGAGGGCGGGAGGTAGGTATTAAAGAAATGAGGGAAGGAAGAGGGTATTACAGGAGGACATGAGAGAAAAAGGGGAGAAGGGTATTACAGGAGGGCATGAGAGAAAGAGGGGAGAAGAGTATTACAGGAAGGCATGAGAGAAAGGGGGAGGAGTTTATTACAGGAGAGAGTGAGAAAGTTAAAAAGAAGTGAGGGAGTATTAAGGAGTGAGGAAGGGAAGGTGTTGAAAAATGATGGAGGCATTAGAGAAGAAATTGAGGAAAGAAGATATTAGAGGAAGGGGGATTAAAAGAAAGAGGGAGGGATTAAAGGAGAGATTTAGGGATTAGAGAGGGAGGGAATAAAGGAGAGTGTCAGGGATTAAAGTAGAGAGGGAGGGATTAAAGGAGTGTCAGGGATTAAAGTAGAGGGGGTGGGATTAAAGGAGAAAGTCGGGGATTAAAGTAGAGAGGGAGGGATTAAAGGAGAGAGTCGGGGATTAAAGGAAGGGGAAAAAGATTAATGGAGGAAGATGTATTAAAGGCGAGAGGGATTAAAGGAAGAAGATGGGGATTAAAGAGGGATGGAATTCAATTCAATTCAAAGTTTATTCTCTATAAGGATTACAATGTTGAGTTTACAGAATTTGGTTATTGTGTGGTTTACATGTAGTAAAATAATTACAGAGTGTACCACTAGAACACCTAGCATGGCTAGGCATTTCGGGCAGACTTATATTAAATCTTAAGTTTAAAATATTACAAAATTATGAGGTAAGTTGGTATTATGGCTAAGTGACTAAATACTAGTTGTGAGTTTAGCAATGTGAATGCTTTTGTTTTGGCACTATACATAGTTTCAGTATTGGAGTATCACAGGCCAACTTATGACTAGTTAAGATTCATTTTTTGAGATTGAGATTGATATTTCTGTTTATGGTCAAATGGGTGAGTGAGTGTAAGTGTGAACCACCAGGTGGTATTCGTATTATTAGTTGACAGGGTGTATCAGGGAGATGAGATGTTTTCTGATGGTAGTTTTGAAGGTGATGAATGTGTGTGCAGTTTTGGAATTTTCAGGTAGGGTGTTCCAGATTTTAGGGCCTTTGACATACATTGAATTTTTGTAAAGGTTTAGTCGGATACGGGGAATGTCATAGAGATGTTTGTGTCTGGTGTTGTGCCTGTGGGTTCTGTCACAACTATCAAGAAAGCGTTTTAGGTCAAGGTTAATATTGGAATTTAAGGTCCTGTAGATGTAGATTGCACAGTAGTAAGTGTGGATGTAAGGAGGTATTATAGGGGACTTAAGACTAAGGGAGGGACTAAAGGAAAGAGCAGATGATGGAGAGAAGGATTAAAGGTCAGATCAGATGAAGGAGAGAAGGATTAAAGGTCTGATCAGAGGAAGAAGAGAAAGGATGGAAAAACGTAGATTAAAGGAAGGAGGAAGGGCTTAAGAAGGGAGGGAGGGAGTTCGAGGCAGTAGGGACCACGAGGCAGCTGGGTACAGTCTGGCTCAGAGAGCTGGCAACTGCCACCAGCTGAGCACACACACACTATCAATGGTAGGAGAGGCTGGCTTCCTTTCCTCCTCCTCCTCCTCCTTTCTTCGTCTCCTCCTCCTTTTTTCTCTTTTCTTCTTCTCTCACCTCTTCTCTCCTCCTTTTCACACCATTCCTCTCCCCGTCTTCCTCTTCCTTCTCATTCTTTCCCTCCCCGGCATCCTACTAGTCCGCCACCTCATACTCTCCTTCATACTCAAGTAACATTCAGGTCAGTGTGAACGACACAAGAGGACAAAACGACCTAACGACAGCAGAACGACGTGCAATAGAAAAAAAAACACTGTAAACCAGACTCTGTAAAAGACTAAGGAGGAGGCTATTGGATTCCCATGAGAGAAGAAAAGTTGTCTGAGAAAACCCGAACTGATTTAGCAAGGGGAAGCCCCGTCTTACAGACCTACTGGAGTCCTAAGAAAGACTTAGGGAGATAAGAGAAAATAGGCAGGGCGATGGAGTTATGGTAATAAGACTCTTCATAGACTGTAAGAAACCATTTTCAATAGTATCAACAGAAATTCATAAACTTGAATCGACAAATAAATGTAGAGTATTACTGTACGTAGTTGACAAAGAGTCCCGTGGCTCGGTTGGTGGAGCACTCAGCTCACAGTGTCCGGGGTTTGATCCCCGATACGGGTGAAAACTTTGGGCATGTTTCCTTACACCTGCTTACGACCCACACCAGTCCGGTATTAGCCGACTGGTGTAGGTCGCATCCTGAAGGGTGGTAGTATACCTAAGATAAGGATGGGCTTAGAAATGCGCTGAGGTAGAATAACAGTTCCTAGCCTGTAAAATAGAGGTAAAAATAATAAATGGAGAAGGAATTAGGAGGCGCGAGGTTAAGATTGGGGACCCACAAGACTCAGTACTGGAGTCACTACTCTTCCAAATATATGTTAATAACCTGTCGACAAAGATTAAATAATATGTGTTAGTTACTGCTTGTCAATGGTATAATACAATACGTGGTACAATATAGTCTGTGGCATAATACAATCTGTAGTATAACAGTCTGCAGTATAATACATGCTGCTGTACAATAGCTACATGCTGAAATGTGTTTGTTACCAGTTAATTGTTAGTAGTCAGAGGCACTTGTCAAAAGACACTTAGTTTTGTGTGAGTTTTTTATGTTCTGTATGTTTTGTAAGTATTTAGTGTGTGTGTGTGTGTGTGAGAGAGAGAAAGAGATAGTACAAAAATAAAAGAAACAATACAAGGAGGTTATTTTTTTTTTATATTTTATTGAAAAACGCAATACATAGTTATACATGTAGACAATGTAAGCAATGAAACGTATCCATTATATATAACAAAAGAAAACTCCACATTCCCTACCGTAGCACTAAACTTATACATAAGAACTAAACTAAGACAGCCCACAGCTTCATATACAGGTGGGTTTATTACATCCAAAATTGCAGCCATAAACACAATATGCAATATAACCCAAAGAATGTCACAGGTATTGACATTTTACATAAAATTGTATGTACGAAGACATTCTCAATTATCCAAAAATTCTTTACACACTTATTATTGTTGTATATTAAACTTCATATCAATACATAATACGTAACACCTCAATAATTACGAAACAAATAAAGGTTTGAAAATAATCTCCAAACCTCACCACAGAAAAACTAAACACAGTACAATATAACAAATGATTCATCCCACCTCACTTCCATACACTACATTCATCCCACCTCACGTCCATACACTACATTCATCACCACAAGCAAAATTACACAATCACGTATATTTAGTAATATTTTTCAAATATAATTTCCAGTTTTAAATAACAAACTTCTTCTACTATATAATGAAATATACATAGTCATTACTATTAAACATTAACTTAAACAAGACTATATTCTTATTCTACAGACCTCAGCAGTTCTTGCCTCACCATCCTAACCCTACTTGACACATTGTACATCAACACATCCTTATATACCCAACACTCGTCATTAATATTCATTGAACTTCACCAAATACCAATATACAACCCATACTGAGTACATGAAATTCTCTCTTACATACTGCTATATACACTTGATGTATGATAAAAATCACACACATTACATTATCTCATTATTAGCAGTACATTTGGTACACAGACATATTTATCACGCCCGCATGTCCTTTGCTTTAATACAACCACCAATCCTGATAATACATTACAACATATTCCAAATTTAACTTATCCATAACATACATCAGTATACCATTCTGAGTATGACAGTATACTTTTCACATGCACACAAATATTGCTCATTTCCATAACCATATAATAAAAAACGTAACTTTTCCCTTACAAACCACCACAAACTTACTTAAAACACACTCCACAACTACGCTGCCATTTCACACCATATCACGGAACTCCTCATACATTCCCAAATTCTGAGACGAGCCCGATGCAACCCCTGAAAATCCGAACACATCCCCCCCCCCCCTTTTTTTTTTTTTTTTTTTTTTTTTTTTTTTTTTTTTTTTTTTTTTCCCTACTCACGCCAACAAACCTCTGACATTCATACTTCGATATCCTTCAGGAAAAACCCTTTCCCATCTACTTCCATATATCCCCCTATTACGACTAAGTGTTTTGTACATTGTTGCAGCCAATACCTTCTTTCGCACCATCCAATCCCCATTACCCCTCATGGCCCATGATACAAAAACAAAATCAGTTATGATGTACACCAAAGCACGCTGCACAGACTCTTCCACACCTCCCACATCTAAACTCAATGCCCTTAATACCGATATCCCTCCCCCACCCACCCTCCTCAAAATCCCACCCATCCACTCCCGTATACACTCCAAATTTTTACAAAAATATACTACATGAAAAGCTGTCTCCCTATCCCCACACACCCTACATACGTCCTCCACCATCAACCCTCTCTCCCGAAGCACCACACCAGACGGCAGTATTCCATGAAGGAAACGAAACATTACCTCTCTCACTCTTGGTCTGATGCGCACCAACCGCAACCTTACCCATATGTCTCCCCATGCATACATTGGGTATATGCCCTCAACATTTGCAATCACCCTCACCCCTACAGCACGCTCCAGCACACCTACCCGTATCCTAGACGGATTTCTAACATACAATAAAGCTCGCAGCACATCCTCACACTCTCTCATCTCTGATCCTACCCACCACCTGCGTGCCTCCTCATATAATGCTTGCACGCCCTTCCCCACACGACCTTCCACTCGGAGAACCCCCCTCTTCAAATATATACACTTAACCCTTAATCTTATATCTATTAAACCCAATCCACCTTTGTCGACCGGTAGCATAACAACACTTCTACCCAACCAATCACACCCAGAACCCCATATATATCGAAAAACCTTTTTTAGCATTCTATTAATGTCCGGTCCTGCCAACGGATATACTGCTGCCACATGCCAGACCATACTATATAACATCACATTCACCACTATTACACGTTGATGTATCGTCAAATGCAAGGGTCTCAAAACATTTAACCTACCCACCAACCTATCCACTGCCCTCCCAGAATTAAGCATCCGTGCCTCCCCGGCATTTCCCATATAAATTATCCCACACACCTTTAGTCTATCCACCACACACCAACGCACAGCTGTGTCCCATCGCGCCCTCCCTACCCAATTCCCTAAGACCAATAATTTCGATTTCTCCACATTCACTTTTAAACCTGTAACACCTTCAAAACCACCAATTACATCCTCCACCTCATGTAAACTTTCCTCCCTGCTCATTAGAATTGTTGTATCATCCACATACCCTATTATTCCCATCCCACCATTCTCCACACCACGTACCTCCCCTAAACATCGCCCCACTGCCCTATAAAAAGGGTCCTGTATACAAGCAAACAACAGTTGAGACAGAGGACAACCCTGCCTTATGCCTCTACCCATTGAAACCCACTCACCCAATTTCCCATTCACCTGCACACGTACACCTACCCTATTATACAAAGTCTCAATCCAACGTACCATCTCTTCCCCAAAACCCTGCCTCCGTAAGATATGCCACAGTGCCTTTCGTTCTACGCAATCATACGCAGCCTGCCAGTCCAATGCTAAGACACCTCCCCCCCTTTCATTCTCCCCCTCCATACTTTCCACAAAATCTTTTATTATTCCATGTCCCTCATACATCGTCCTTCCAGGCACCCCATACTGACCTCTCGCAACAACTCTATCTATCACGCACTTCAGCCTGTTCCCCAAGATTTTTGCGAATATCTTATAATCAGCACATAACAACGACAACGCCCTGTAGTTCTGCACTGTAGTAGGGCCTTCCCCTTTTGGAATCAATACTACTACTGCAGTACGCTGCAACTCGCCCATCCTCCCCTCACTTTTCATCACATTCATCAGGTTCACTAAAAAATCCTTCAACACACTCCAATTCTTCACATAGAATTCACAAGGTAACCCATCTATACCTGGCGCTTTACCTCTCGCCATATTCTCCAAAGCTCTCCATACCTCCCCCTCTTCAATATCCCCACCCAATGCCATACGATCACTTCCACTCAGCACACAAGATACATTCTCTCCCAATCTCTCTAAATCCTCACCGTTCACTCCTACACTCCTCAAATATTTTCCAAACCAACTATCCATAAAACCACTCATACCCTCAGTAGTTCTCAACTCCTGACCCTTCGTATACCCACCTAAGTCCTCGTGTACTACCAGCTTATCAATTTCCATTGCCAACCTGCGTCTCCGCTGACCCCGTAACACACAGGCTGACGGCCTGTCACCCCAAATCGCCTCCTCTAACCCACCTTGCACCCTCGCCTCATCAAATCTCTCATTGTGCATATCCCTTATCTGCCACTTTAATGCTTCAATTTCCTCCATTGGATACACACCTGTCACAGCACCCCTCTGATAACAACCCTGCAACCGCCCCTCTAAATACTGTTGAAGCCCAAATGTCATCCATGCCTCATTCTTTCCCCTTCGCACATAGTATTGCCTGATCCTCGTCTTTGCAACCCCATCCCACCACCCCAATAAATCGCTTGCACTCTTACCCCCACCCCATAAGTCCTCCCACAAACTTTCAAAATCCCCTCCCTCCACCCCCTCACCCAGTAGTCGTACATTCAGCTTCCAGTACCCCAAATATCTCTTAGGCAAACCGTCCCAATTTAAATCAGCATAAACCGCCCTATGATCTGAATAAACGACATTCACCGTCTGCACCCGCGTCACCCTCACTCCCCTTGTCACATACAACCTATCTAATCGTGCAGCATATCCCTTTCTATGAAAAGTGTGCTCTATCTCGCAATCCCCTCCATCAACTATATCCCTCAATCCCACACCTCTCAATAGATCCCCTAAACCTGCCAAAAAACACCCTGCCCCTCTCGGTTCCACATCCTTCCTGCGCACCACACAGTTCCAGTCGCCACCAACTATTGTCACAGACGGTAATGACCGCAAATAATATACCAATACGTTATTCACAAATTCATTCTTTACCCTTACATCATTCTCAGCCGGCACATACACACAAATGACTGCCATCCGCTCACCTCTCCACCACCCATCTATTCTTAACACACGACCCCCCCCCCTTCACTCCTAAGAACAACAAACGGGCTCGTCTCTCGGATCAGGATTCCCACCCCCCCCTTCATTCGCTCCGAATACATCACAAACACTCTGTACCCATCCACCTCCAATTCCTTTCCCAACTTGAAATTATGTTCCTGCACAAAAACAATGTCTATAGCATAACGTCTTAAAAATCCCTTTACCCACAGACGCTTCTCACTCGCACACAATCCATTAATATTCACTGTCATGCACCGGAAACCTACTTATGTGATTTCACCCTCTGCCCCTTTTCACCTTTCACTGACACGCTTTCAGTGTGTCTGCTGCGTCCACTTTTCTCTCCACTGCCCACTGGTGGCTTCCCCTTATCCAACACCTGATCAGGCGTACCTTTAGTGCTCCCACGCACCACATCAACCCATGGCTTTTTCCCCGGTCTCTGTGCCGGGGTCAAAACATCATCAGAGTCAGAATATGTCGCCGCCCTCTTACGGTTGACACACTCTGCATCCATTTCCAACTCACTGGATGCCTCCCTGTGAATCTCAGCAGTCACCTCAATTACTTCCACCACTCCTGGCGAGTCATCTGCCATGTTCGCCAATCTTCCAAGTTGCTCATCTTCAATCTGAACATTGCTCCTCACCATGCTTAAGTTATCCTCAGCAACTTGCTTCTCAAAGGATTTTTCCTGCACGTTCACCAGTAGGCCTTCCTCTACCCGCACGTCACCAATCTGCACAGTCTTCCCATTCTCCATGGCAGATGCCTCACTTCCCACCAACTGTGACAGTGATGGGCTGGTACCCACCAGTGGCAGCTCACGCTCCACTTCCTCACTCCAGGAAGTGCCACTTCTATGTACAGGTGCCTCATCAGCATGACCCACCTCTGGTTCTGGCTCTTTCACCTTCTCACTACCTAGGTCCTTTCTCCGCTGCCATCTCCCACACTGGGCCGCCATATGGTCATATGCACCACATAACCTACACGTCTTCTGCTGCCCAGCGTAGTACACCATTACCTGTGTCCTAAATGCGTCCAGTATGACGTAAGACGGGATGGCATGCCTCAACTCCATCTTGATCGTGAACGTACCATCCGGCTTGCCGGCATACGCCCCATCCGTCCATTTACCAGCCATAGCCAGGTGTACAGGTCCATACTGTTCAAAAACATACCGCAGATCATTCTCGTCCGCCTCAAATGGCACATTTCGGATTTTCACCCATGTGTAATGCTTCGACACGTCGATTAGGCGAACACGTATCGCTGAATTAACATCCACGCTCCTGTCCTGGTACTTGTCAACCAGCCGTTCATACACTCCAGCTGAACTTAGCTTGACGAAAATACGATAGGCACCATTTAGTGCCACACCATACAGTTCTTGATCCGCAACACCATAGGTGTCACGGATAATTTGCGGTAAAAGCACTTGTGCAGACTGAGGCGTTATTGCACCACGCAATAATTCAATGCACACTGTGTGCAAACGCCTTCTCACAGACTGCGCCATGTTGTGAAAATATGTCTTCTCCAATGGCCAGCAGAGGGCAGTAGTCACACGTCCGCACTCTGCGCAGGTCAAGCGGCGAAATGCTAAGGAGGTTATAGACTGGTTCCAGCAACATGCTGCAAAGGTGGTCAAACAAGTGGCTTCTAGAGTTTCAACTGTAACAGTGCAAGGTCATGCATAGACAGTACCATCAAGGAGAGATCTTACATGTATGAGCATAAGGAAATATTCGTTGGAGTCATCATGATGTCCAATATAGCTGCCAGACTTGCGAATAAACCGCATAATTTTGGTAGCATATTTGAAACTATATCTGAGAAAAACAACAATTAGGAACCGAAGGGAAGACATCTTGATAATCCTGTACACGATTTGCTTCAGGTCCATAATAAAATACGCAGTCCTAGATTGACGCTTTCACTTAACTTACAGAAAATGAAAACACCCAAAGACCTGAAACCAGAACTGTTGCAGATCTGAGAGGAATGCAACAGGAGAGATTTGAGGAATTAAACCTGACGACCCTGGAGGAGGAGAGGGTTAAAGAAAACATGATTACAATAAACAAAATATTTAAATGAAGGATGTTTTTAGGGAGAGTCAACGCCCCCGCAGTAGGGAAATTGACAGCTTATGGCTTCTTTCATCCTGCAAGGCACAAAAACAATAAGACCAGTCGTAATGAAGCCAAGCTCCAGAAACGCAATCCGCTTTTTGAAGTCAAACCCATTATCATACACCTCCCACCTCTTGAAGCCAAATTCTTGAACCCTTCTCACTTTTTGCAGCCAAACCCAAGCAGGCACCCTACCCACTTCTTAAAGCTAAACGCATGAAGTCGTCCCACCTTCTTTCTGAAACCAAACCGATGAAGCCACCCCACCCTCTTCTTGACGACAAACTCATTAAGCCAACTTCAAATAAACTTTGGTCTAAACTTCTGGTCGCTGAGCGTGCAGATTCAGTATTGGCTGTTATGAATTATTCTCTTATTTTCCAAAAGTTTTATATTAATTCTGATGAAAAAGAATAAGTAGATCAAAACTACAAAAAAAAAAATCGTAAAGCAGGAAATTATATGTTAGTAGAAATCGAAATCTAACAAAGCATTTTTAATTAAAAATATGAATTAATTAAACAAAGTGCTTGGCTCATGAATCTGGTGTTTCCGTGTCAAAAGACGCCCCTAAGGAGCTGGAAAATCATCAAAACGAGACCCCTTAGTAATACATTTGCCTTGGGGAATTCTGAAAGGGAATCATGGAGGTTCAGACATTAAATATCAAGAGACTGTTGGAGTTCAGTGCATTAAAAACTGAAGCAGTATTGGTTAGAGTACGTGTGTGAATACCTGATTCTGTGTGATCACAACCACTAGGTCTGTAACAGTGTGCGACTATTCCTGAGTAGTCGAGAAGTGGAACCAGGAGCAAGAAATATGCTTCAGCAGCTCAAAATAAGAGTGCAAATGGGTCAGCCCGTTCCCATGCACACCTCAGTGAAGAATCCTTTAGGACACTGCACACAACGTATATACTTACAACAGAGTACAAGAAGCAGTATACCACTAATAGAATAGAAGTATAAAGGAAGGACTGGAGGTAACAATCGGAAGTACTAACGTTCCAGAAAATTAACCGCTAGGAAAATGATACGCTAACAAGAATCTTCAAAACTTTTATGTCCACGTTAGAGTATGTGACGCCAAGTGTTAAACCAGTATTTTTTTTATTTATTTATTATTAATTTGGACATGATACATAGATGTACAAAGAAATACAGTGGTTAAGTGTAACATGCCCATAATGCAGAGCATTATGGGCAGGCTTAAAATTAACTTAAGATTAACGAAGCAATGA
Organism: Cherax quadricarinatus; assembly: GCF_038502225.1. Lineage (NCBI taxonomy): Eukaryota > Metazoa > Arthropoda > Malacostraca > Decapoda > Parastacidae > Cherax > Cherax quadricarinatus. The sequence goes on along the minus strand of NC_091364.1, from coordinate 9,823,664 downwards.
TATATTCAGTAGTAAAAATTATAGTAAACAAATAACAATTAAGCATAAATGAGTATTTCAAAGACAGGTTATATGATCATTTACTGTGTTGCTGTGCATTCAATAGAATGGAGTATTCTGTTAGGTAATGTAATTAAAAAACAAAGTTTGATAGGGTCACAGGTTGTGAGGGAAAAGTTCAATAGACAGGAGTAGCGAGGGAGTGTATAGTAACAATAGTTTCATTGTAGGCTACTTGTTAAGGTAGGGTAAGTCCAGCTCCCGCTATTCTTCCCCCCCTTTTTTCCCCCTCCCCGAAAGTGATAGTTTGATTGCCGGCTGCTTGTTAAGGTAGGGTCAGTCTAGCTCCCGCTATCCCTTCCCCTCCCTCTCCCCCCCCCCGAAAGGTGACGTGTGGGGCTCAGGTCAAACAGTAAATCACTCGACTCACAGCTCCCAACACTACTCTTGGAATGACAGAGAGGGTCACCTGCCAACCAACGAGAAGAATAGAAGGAGACGGACTAACGTCCTGAGACGTCCCATGTTTAGTCTACTTACCTGTTATGTAAACCAACACAGGACCTAACCCCTCATCATAGCAGTGGTAACGAACCTGTTTTCCTGTCATCTGAAGTAATTACACACGGCTATACTCTGTGAAGAACGAGCCAGTGGTGGTCACCAACACCTGCTACCCCCCCCCCATCAGCAACGGCTACGATTTCAACAACACTCAGTGTCACCAACACCTGACACCCCATTACCACAATATACCTATATTAGCATTGATTTCAAATGTAATTTTTTTCATTTCATTTTTCATTTTTCTTTCAATTAGGATACCCATTCATGTTTTATTGTTTTACATTTTCCGTTTCTAAATAAAAAAGTGTTTATCATTGTCTGTTATTACTTTTTCTATTCATTAATTTTCCTGAGGAGCCAGCCAGCCTTGGTAATACTGACTGAAGTTGTTACAGGGCTGAGTAAGCCTTCACACAGGTAAAATATTTACGAGATACAGTTATTCAGTATTTATTTAGTTGTGGGTGAGTAAGTGATTTTTAAGAAGAGACTTGAATTTATAAACAGTGTTTCTTTTATATTCACAGGTAATGAATTCCAGATTTTTGGACCTTTTATGTGCATTGAGTTTTTGCATAGTGTGAGATGGACACGAGGAACATCAAAGAGTGATATGTGCCTTGTGTTATGGTCATGTGTTCTGTTGAAGTTGGTAAGGAGATGTTTGAAGGGAGAGTTTATATTCGAGTTAAGTGTTCTATGTATGTAGTAGGTACAATAATAAGTATGGATGTTTTTTTTTGTACAGTGAGTAGGTTCAGAGTTTTGAAAATTGGTGGTGTGTGCTGCCTGTAGTGGGAATTTGTTATTCTGACCGCAGCCTTTTGTTGGGTAATTAACGGTCTGATATGGTTTATTGTTGTTGAACCCCATGCACAAATTTCATAGGTGAGATAGGGGTAAATGAGTGATATAGGGCCAGGAGGGCTGACTGTGGAACATAGTACCTTATCTTCGATAGTATGCCTACGGTCTTGGAAATTTTCTTGGAAATTTGTTGTACACATGTCTACTATCAACGGGGATTCCTAAGAATTTTCCCTCTGAGCTTTGTGATATGTGATCCGTTTATCACTGTGTTAAGAGGGACATCTGTAGCTCTGTTTCCAAACTGAATAAAGTAGGTTTTGTCAATGTTGAGGGTAAGTTTGTTAGTCATTATCCAGGTAGATATTTTCTGTAATTCGGTGTTTACAGTATTGGCTAGCATTACTAGGCTTGGATGAGAGAAGACGAATGTAATGTCATCTGCAAATAGTGTGGGTTTGAGTAGTTGCGATGCATTTGGTAGGTCGTTTATGTAAACGAGAGAGAGGGCCAAGGACACTTCCCTGTGGGACACCAACTGTAATTGGCTGTGTGGAAGAGTTTGCTCCATTTGTGTACACATATTGGCTTCTGTTGCTGAGGTATGACTTTAGGTAGTTGAGGGAGTGCCCTCTTATACCATAGTGCGACAATTTTATGTGGAGCAAATCATGGTCAAACTGTATCAAAGGCTTTACGTAAATCAATGAAGATCCCCAGTAGGACTTCTTTTTTCTCTAGTGCAGTGTATATTTGACTTAGCATGTGTAAAATAGCATCATTCGTATTTTTATTAGGCCTGAACCCAAACTGACAGTGGTTGAGTATGTTGTGGGAGATAAGGTAGGAATAGATTCGCTTATGAATTAATTTTTCGAAGATTTTAGAGAGAGGGTGTAAGTTGGATATTGGCCTATAGTTATTCAAGTCTGTTTGGTCTCCTCCTTTACGTATCGAGGTGACCCCTCGTTATTTTGAGAACTGTAGAGGATTCGATGGATTTGTTAAAGAGTGTTGCAATGATTGGTGACAGCACTTGCGACGCTTTTTTGTATATAAAGGGTGGTAAGGTATTTAAATCTCCTGACTTGTTTTTAAGTGTGTTGATAATAAGGGAGACTTCTGTTGCGTTAGTCGAAGCTAGAAACAGTGTGTATGGGTAGTTGTCAGTGAAGTAGTTATTGGGTGGGGTATCTGAGCTTGGGATTTTATTGGCTAGGTTTTTTCCTATGGTGGAGAAGAAATCATTGAGTCTGTTTGCCGTTTCAGTTGGTGGGAGTTGGGGTTCATCTGGTTTAGTTAGTTCAATTGCTCTATTTCCTGATATCTTTGTTCCTAGAATTTCTGATAGGGTTTTCCAGGTCTTTTTTATATCACCTTTTAAGTTGGATAATCTGTTCTCATAATACAGTTTTTTAGCCCTTATCAGGCTGGTTAGGACTGACGAGTAACGTTTTGTTTGGTCTCTGGTTATGTGACCCATTCTGTACTGTTTTTCGTATAGGTGCTTTGGATTTATGGATTTGAGGATACTGGGTGTTAGCCAGGGACTGTTCAGTCTCTTACCTGTCTTCTGTTTCTTTTTTTTTTAGGGCAGTGCTTGTTATAGAGGTATTGGGTCTTTTTTAGAAATGTATTAATACATTCGTCAATATCTGTATAATTTTCCAGCTCAGTGTGCCAGTCGATGTTTGTCATTGCTGTTGTGAAGGTATTAATGGCTGCCTCATTATGAAGTCTGAAAGTGACTTTAGTAGTATCTTGGGGTAATTTGCCAAGATTAGTTATGAGGAAGGTAGGGTAGTGGTCTGTGGTATTATCTGTGATTATGCCTGATTAATAACAAAAAGGCACAATACCGTGACTGGAACGATACACAAATAACCCGCACATAAAAGAGAAGCTTACGACGACGTTTCGGTCCGACTTGGACCGTAAGTTTCTCTCTTTTATGTGCGGGTTATTTGTGTATTATGCCTGACTTTAAAGGTGATATGGTGTTGGTCCAGATGTGGTCTTGTAGGGAAACAAGTCTCTGTAATTCTTGTAGGTTTTGTTATTGTTGGTAGCAACAAGCAGTTACTCATAGTGTTTGTGAATTCAGTAACTTGTGGGTCCTGGTCTTGCAGGAGATTTATATTGAAGTCCCCTGAGAGTAGTAAGTGATCTTTATTCATGTGTGCATCAGTTATGCTTCCTAGGTTTTCACTAAAACGGCTAATGTTTGACTGTGGTACTCTGTAGATGTTTATCACTGAGAGGTTTTTGTAGGTACTTGGATTTGAATTTAGCTATTATATATTCCCCATGTTCATCCCTTGTGCATGTATTATTGATACATTATAGTTGGTCTGAGTAGTATAGCTGTGCCACCCCCTTGTTGATCTGGCCTACAATTGTGTATGGTTGTGTAACCAGGATTGGCATAGACATCTGTAATATCAGGCTTTAGCCAGGTTTCGGTGAGAGTAATGATGGGCATACTGGCATGCAGGGAATTTAGTAATGCTGTGAGGTCATCGTAATGTTTGCCTAAAGATCTGATATTGTAGTTAAAGACAATTATGTTGTTGTTGGCTCTGAGAAGTGTCTTTGATTGTTCTGCTGTGTAGTAATTACAGTCGCTGTTTGGTTCATTTAAGTCATTCAATAAGAGGTTGGTATCAGGATCAATGCTTGTAATCATAAGATTTATAGTGAATCTATAATTAGAATTAAGTATAAGACAAAATAAATATTCTAAAGCTTAAAAATAGCCCCAGAATTATTTTAACAAATGTAAATATATGAACTATGGTAGTTCCTGAAAGCTAAAATAAAGAAGACAATATAAAAGGGACTAAAATAAGTTGTGGTGAACAAATAAAGTAGTAATCAAATAAAGGAGCTTGGGAATATAGTAGTAGGTAGTTCTTTAAAGGTTGTTCTTGAAAGTTAAAATAAAGGAGACAATATAAAAGGGACTAATATAAGTTGTGGTGAACAAATAATGTGGTAATCAAATAAAGGAGCTTGGGAATATAAGAGCAAAATAATGAACGTATTACACCTTAGCACCTGAGAATAGCACCTTGATTATTTTAACAATTGTGAATATATGAACTAAGGTAGTTATTTAAAGTTAAATTAAAGGAGAAAATATATAAGGGACTAAACTAAGTAGTGGTAAACAAAGTTAAATGGACAGATAGTCACTATAATATAATATTGATTTGGGAGTAAGATCTGACCTGTAATATATAATAAGCTGAACAATTAATTGCACTATAAAAAGTAAAAAAAAAATATGAGGTAGTTGGTACTAGCTAGCAAATGATAGTTTTGGGAATTGCACAATAATGTAATTGGAGTGTACACTAATTGAACACACAATATAAAAGAGACTAAAATAAGTAGTGGTATACAAAATTAAAAGGACAGGTAGCAACCATGAATAACATTAATTTAGGAGTAAGATTTGACTTGCAACACGAAATTATGAGCAATTAAAAAGAAGTAAAAAGTATTTGAGGTAGCTGGTATTAGCTAGTAAAAAAGGTAATAAAGCACAATAATGTAATAGAAACATACACTATATGCACCACACGTATATATATGTTAAGGACGCTTTTTTAATGTTACAGAAATGTCAGCTTTTCTAAGGAAGGTAGAGAAATCATGTTCATTTGAGATGGTATATTGTTGTCCTGTTGATGTTTTCCTAACTAGTACTTTCCCATCTCGAGTGAAACACTGATGTATTTTGTTTTCCTGTTTAAGTTTTCTTAACCTGAACAGGTTTTGACGTTTTCTTGTTAGACACTCGTTGGTGTACACTCCATTTTTCATTGTAATTGCTGCTTTAATTAGGTCCTTTCTTTTATCATATGAATGAAGTCTGATCATAATACTATGTCTATTACCTTGTTTTCCTAGCAAACGAGTGTCTTTGATTCCATTATTTTGCAGGATAACTTTTACGTGGTCCTGTATTCTCCTGATAACAGTATCTTTGCACTGTGCTTGGGTTATGCCACTAGGAATGTGAGGGCTGTTTATTGTAACTGCATCGGATAGCTTACCTTGTTCAGTTTTGTCATCTTGGAAATCAAGGGATTCATTCAGTCGAGTGTGCATGTTCTGATTCCAGTCCTTGATTTGCTTCAATCTTCATATTTAGGGTTGTTATTTGCTAAGTGTGACTGGCTATAGCTGTTTTCAGTTTTTTTCTGTGTCAGCACTTCCCGATGTAATCTTCTCTTCAAGGTTTTGGATCTTTTTCTCGAGGATGATTATCTTGGATTCTCGTCGCGCAAGTGTTGCTTTAATATCTTTGATTTCGTTTTCTAGAGCGACGATGTAGTCCCTGATATTGTCAGGAATAATCATACCTGAGTTATCATGAGTGAATCCTTTGAAGGGAGTGGAGTTGGAGGGGGAGTCAGCCATGTTTGTTTGTTGTTGTTGTTCCCTGGGTGGTGGTGGTGAGGGATGTTGATGATACACTGGCGTCCTGCTGGGTAGACATGTTGAGTTGTAGAGTCCTTGGTGTTATTCTTTTGTTACTGTTGTTGTTTCTTCTGCGATTTCCTTTCATAGTATCACTAAAGTAGGTACTGTGAAGCTATGGAGGAGACAGCTTGATTTCCTTGAGCTTGGGTTAAGTGATCGTCTGGCAGCGGAGGCGTTGTTTGGGTTAGCAGAGCTATCTTCCTTAGATCTTATATTTTGTCAAGATTTGGGTTACATTCTTAGTATTCTTGGGTCATTTTGTGATCTACGTGGGTTCATGTAGTTGTACCTTCAATTAGGCCATCACAAGCTTTGATGAGCGATGGTTTCTTGAAGAATAAGAGCTGGTAGGATGCCGCTGCTGCCGCTACAAGACGAAGCTGTACAATGTTACTTCAATGGGTTGGTTAACAGTGGGTTAGGCAAAAAATCCTAGTTAGGAAAATATATCTATTTATTCATCATAACACTATATACACACTCTAGAAACACCTTCATGTATCTCCTATCCTAAACGCCCAAGTAGCGGGCACAAGAAGCAGGCGGCTGGTGGTCCAGCAACCATGACCACTCGGTCTAGTCAGCCTTCACTACTCCAATACCAACCCCATTTCTTATTTCATCCCACAGCACCTTGACCATGTCAGAGCCTAGCTGAGCATACCGGTGTTAAACCATAGAAGAGCCTATGGCTTGAGTTAGCTAAACAAAAGGAGTACACAACTACAAAACTTAGCTTAAATGCACGGCATATCCGACGCCAGCCTCCATGCCACGCGGACCCTGCGTGTCTCCCCGCCACGCTTATCCGCTCACCCCCAAACCCAGTTGGAATATAAATCCCTGGCAGGATTTCTTTATAATTTACATTGTAACCACTTTACAGTACCCCCAAATGCACATTATGAATTATAAAATTATGCTTTACAATTATAACATTCATATTATTATGGTACCCTTCTCTACTGTAAATACATTACAATGTCATGCAGAACCCTGCATAACACAAAGTTCCAAAGTTTTTCAACGAGAATGGTATCAGAACTGAAGGGAATAAAATAGGAGGAACCGAACCTAATAACACTTAACATGATGAAGATATATATAACAAACCTCGAGAATTAAAAATAATCGTAGGGGGCAAGTTACAAGTTACTTGAGGTGCGAGGACAGGGAGCCGAGGAATATATATACAGCAGCTGAAGACGAAGATGAGCGCTTGAAACGGGTTTTTCTTTTTTTAACTAGGGTGGTGAGCATGTGGAACGCACTTGATGATGAGGTAGTGGAGGCAAACATTATTGAGTTAACGCTATATGTAACTGGGCTCTGGAAGCCAGAAGCTATTATTTCATCTTTGTAAACACAACTAGGTAAGTACCAGCGTGAAGCCCGCCTCTCTTCCCCACCAAACTGACCAATGAGTCTTCAGAATGCTTGCAATTAGACTAGCTACAGAACAAAGGGATGTACACTATATAAAGAACAATTAAGGAAATTGTACCTTACGACACCGTAAACAAGAAAATCACTATTAGAGATATAATTGCGGTATACAAAACACTCCGAGGAATTAACGGGACGGTTTGTGCCAGACTGAAATACGAGTACTAGGACAGAGGACATTCATGGAAGCCAATGAAACACGCATGTTAAAAAAAAATTCTCTTCAGCATAAAGATAGCTGGTAAGTGAAATGAAATGAATGCTAACGTGAAGAAGGCAAACACAATGTCCAGTTTTAAGAGCAGGACCCAAAGTCAGGAACTAGTAATGCCGGTCCACGAAATTTAAGAGCCTGGCTACGAGCCAAACACCCACACACAAATTGTTGCACGTACGTACGTACGTACGTACGTACACGCGCGCGAGCGCACATATACACACACCTCGAAACACAACTCACAGAAAACAAAAATTATCTTCGCAATACAATATTCCGACCACGTCCATACTCACCCCTCCCCCCTTCCCCCCTTTAAGAAAAACCATAGTTGACCTGTACCAGCAGTTGATGGCCTCATAATTCAGGCTGTTGATGTTAATTAAAGGTACGTAGTTAACGTAGGCATCACGACTGCCTATATCATCAGCTCACAAGTTTACTTATCACAACTCACAGGATTCCCGCCACCCACATCCTCAGCTTATACAAACATCACAATCCATATCTAGAGCAGCACCACATCCACACCTAAATTCTCAGCTTTCAGGAATGCCACAACTCACACCTAACCCTGTATCTACTACAGGCGAATACTCCTCACACCTACCAGTGTCTAGTCCAGCCAAATACGGCACTCTCCTGTCCGTCTCTGCAGCACGTAAATATGATCTTGACACCAGCCTCTTTAGCGCGCACACACATGATCTCTCACCCACCTGTGTGTTTGCTCTTACATCCAATTATGTTCTCACACCCGTGTTCACTGCTACACAGTTGTGTGCTCATTGCTGCACTCAATAATATTCACACACTTGTGTTCACTGCTGCATGTGTGTATTCCAAGATACAACTAATTATGTTATCTCACCTGTGCATTCATCGATTCACCCAATTAAATTCTACATCCAATACCATATGACACGTGCGTTCTCTGCTACACACGTGTTCAGTGCTGCATCCAATTATATTTCACGTCTGTGTGCTCACAGTCACATACCTATGCCGCTTTCTAGGTCTACTCCAGCAGCCCAGCCTAAGGTCAGTATTTTCTGTTGCTTGCCTCATCAGTCTGGACAATGCTGTTGGCGACACACTGGCCCACATATCTATCACAGCCGGAGGTTGTGATCCAGTTTTTCCTTGAAGACTTCTATACCTGTTCCTGCAGTATTTCTGATAACAGCTAGTGGCAGTCTGAATAGTCATGGACCCCGGATGTTGATGCAGTTTTCTCTTATTGTGCCACGACATCCCTGATTTTAATTACACACACACACACACATTATATATATATATATATATATATATATATATATATATATATATATATATATATATATATATATATATATATATATATAGGATGGGGTCCACCTCTGGTGTAAATTGTGGAACCCATAGCCTCGGAGAAGTGGATAAAAAGGCTTCAAGGAAAAATATTTGGATTTCTTCCTGAAGCCGTTTGAATATTCCACTTCCCCTACCACCCCATCTTTTGATATATTTTTTTTTACTAATAGGAATATTTTATTACATAATATGGTACAGAAGATTTAAGAGATACATTGTTGATATAAAGGTGTCATATACGGTACATGTTGTTACGTGTGTATCACCGATTATAAGGCGAAAATCTCATCCAGCTCCTCAGAGCTGGGGCGTGTGCCCAAAATACAGCAGGCATTACCCCTTTGAACAGCCGCACTGAGCCGCTGGAACAGAAAACTAGCTGCCTTGGGATCCCTAGTTACCCTGATGAGTCTTTTTCCCAGCTCCTTAAGGAATTTAGATGCACTCTTTCCCCATGAGCCAAGGGTCTCTGAGCCTATGGGAACAAACATATAATGATGGGCAAGTTCTCCATATTTTCTAGACTTTTGGGACTCCCTGAATCTGGCAGCTGCCCCTCCTTCCTCCCTGGTGTATTGGAGATAGGTATCAGCCAAGGTAGATGCACATGTATAGTCCCACACCACCTGCTTCCCATCTGTCCAGGCTTGAAGGGTGATACCATCTGGACGCTTCTGGCTGCCATCAGATCTGCATAGTTGGGCATCCAGCTGTTGTGAGGCTCCTCTTGATGTTATTAACCTCCTCATGTCTTGCAATCTTTCCCTCGGATTTACGGCACACAAGACCATGGTACCCGAATCGGTCTGCTGCTTCACTGCCACAAATACACCTGTGTTCGGCGAGAATAGGGGCGGCAAGTCGAAGGGCAACACCGATGCGGATGGTCTGTGGGTCGAGACGTGTGCCAAGGCTGGAGTTGGGAACAGCCAACAGAAAGTCCCCAGCATGAGGGGCTCTCACTGCCAGGAGGCGGGCTCTATCCTTCCCTGACACACACTGAAGCATTGTTGAGGCAATATTTTCCACTATTGGACCATCCCAGTGCGATTGTTTGTAGTTGTTGGGGGGAGCAGGTCTGGCTCCAGAGCCCGTTAGATTATCCCAGATCATTGCTCCGTCAATGAATTTTTGGCCCTGGACTCCAATCTTGTCCCTAAGATGTTCAGGGAGAATCGCTGCTACAAGCTCTCTGGATGCAATACACGAGGACAGAAAAGCAGGTAACGCAATCTGTGATGACTTGCGGACACCAATGCCTCCTAGTCTGACTGGAAGTGTAGCTTGGTTCCACTGCCCGTCTTATAGAGTAAGGTTAAGTACTTTCGTAAAAATCTGCCTCAGAATACTGTCATATTCGTGCAGTATAGGGTTATCATATGAAGGTGCACATCTTAGGAAATATGTCAACCTGGGCAGACTCAAGCACTTTGTGAGAAGGTACAAGGCATCGTGGGTGTCCAGATTGCCTATTCGTTGTTCCATTCTCCTTAACTCTTCCAATTTCTTCCTGAGAATTGTGTCAATGGCATTGCTTCCCAGAGGTGCTCCTAGCAAGACACTATTTGTGGGGGCAATGACTGCTGCTCCTGGTAGTTTTGATCTCGCTGCATTTATCACTTGTTGACTGACTGAGATGATTTCACATTTGGATGGATTCAGGATGAGACCCCATTTCCTGTCCCCGTGTCATTACATGTGTAAGGTCATGTAGGAGGGACTCTTGTACCTGCTAGTGTGCCATCATCTAGGAACCAGATGTTTAGCTCGCAGGTCAGTCTGACTGTGATTTCCCTAACTGCTATACAGAAGAGAAATGGTGCAAGAGGATCTCCTTGTTGGACACCCTCCGATGATGTAATTTCATGCTCTCCAAAGAGAAGCATTGATTCCTTGCTATACCCAGCTGAAACAAAAGGGAAGAGACCAGGGAAATGTTCTTGTACTGCTGCTAATACCACGTCTCTTTTCAGGAGATTGAACGCATTCTTGAAATCTAATTTTACCACTGCATTGTCCTCAGGCAGGTTGTTGATATACGCCCTTGTTGCATGAACCGCTGCTTCACTTCCTTGAGAGACCCCAAAGCCAAGCTGGTTTGGTTGAAGCATCATGGCTGCCTGTGCACGAATACTTCGGACAGCAGCTTTGGATACGAGGCGGCGTAAGGTGTTGCCTACTGCAATTGGCCGAATTCCTCCATCCTTCGTTTTAAGTACACAAAGTGTTGCACCAAAAAAGAAAGGTCTAATTTCATCAGGGATCAGACCAGCCAAGGAATTGTTGACGAACCTTGTGATCTCTGAAAGCAGTGTCTCTGCAATTTCCCCAATAACTGGATTAACCATTTCCTTTAAATGCTGTGGCCTTATTCCAGTGTAACCCCCAGCAGAGCCAGATGGGAACGACATTATTGCTTTGTAAATGTCTGAGTCTTCCACTATCAATGGTTCCATAGTGGGGACAGAGGTGTTGGAACTGTTGGTGCCATTGGTTTCCCTGGCAGGGTGCTTTCCTCTAAGTGCTTCAGCCGTGTCAGCATCCCTGGGAGCAACTGTATCTTCACTGGTAATAATTCTTATTGCCCCCACTGTGTTGCCCTCTTCAATTTTCTTGCTCACCTGGACTCTGACTTTTTCACTGTCAGTAGAGTGAGTGGGGGTTCTGCCTCTCCCTTTTTTGTGTTGACGGGGAAGGCGAATGAGGTTATCAACTCTAGGAAAATCTCTTAAGGATTTAATTATTATTGAGGCTAGCCTCTTTCCCCTTCTTTCCGGCACAGCTAAGCAGACATTGCCAAAAAGTAGCAAGTTGTGCCATGCCTTGATGGTTGGTGGAGCATTTAAGATAGTGGAACCATCGTTTACTTTTTTCAGGTCTGTAAGTTTCCCAGCTGCGTGTGGACGGGCTGCTTTGGGAATATGTGTGAGTGTCCTGGTACCTGTTCCTTTAATTGCTTCCAAGAGATTTTCTGATGAGATGAAATCTGTTGGAGAGGGTTCAGGTGCCTGAGGTGGCTCTGGATCGTCACTTTCCACAGGAGGACATCCTGAACCAGGGCAACTACCGTGTTTGCGGAGGAAACCATTCGAGTTGAGACAACGAAGCTGTAAGCATGACCGACACTTGCCTCCCCTATCTCTCATTCCAGTATATTTTTATGGCAATGTGTAATTTTAGGACTTGGCCGTAATGTACCCTCCATGTAAAGATCATGCATATCACAGTCACTCATTCTCTCTCTCCTGAGAATGCATATTCAGTACAGTTAGGCATTCCCAGTAGTTTAAATGCTTTATTAAATCTATGCAGAAGCAAATGATCTCTCTTCCAGCTCTGATATATCTCTGGTCTTGAATGGAGCCGTCAAAACCGACCCAAACTCTACCTGAGAGAAAAAGTGATTGGAATAGTGTCGCCGTTAGCATCATTTCCCTTTTATAGTAAGTTATTATTCCCCTCCCCTTCCCGTTATTTTCCTGATCTTAGTTTCTCTTAAAAGACAGATTAGCTGACATTTCACCCAGGTCTTTCACATACTTTCGTTCTATAAGGCGGTGGTCCTGCATTTTGTATATAGTGCACCATTTGAGTATCAAAGCAGCTGGAACTTACATGTTTTCTACCGAGGCGACTTTTATCGTCAGTAAATCATACAGTGGCATTTTTTTTTCATTTACGTCCGCTATGAGTTTGAGAAAGAGTAAAGACGTTAGTGTAGTGCCTTGGGGTACTGACCTTATTACTATGCGAAGGCTGCATTTTTGTTTACTACTACTATTTGTGTTCTATTCATCGGAAAATTTAATAATTTCCTTACTTTTCCCTTTACACCTAATGACCTCATTTTATGCGCAATTACTCCATGGTCGCATTTATCAAATTTCATCGCAAAATCCGTTTAGAAAACATCAACATTTTTTCCACCGCCTCTTTTTTTCATAATTATTAATAGCTGTGACAAGCATGATCTCCCCACTCTAAATGCATGCTGATGGTGAAGGTTACGTTTTTCCATAAAGTTTGTAATTTGGCATCTTATCACTTTTTGAAAAACTTTTATGACGTGTGATGTTAGTGTTAGTAGTCTAATTTTTTTCTTTTTTGCCAGTACTCTTACTGTCTCCTTTGTGCGGAGGAGCTATTTTTGCATCTTTTAAAGGCTTAAGGATTTCACCTAGATCTTAACTCTTTCTCTAAAGGATACCGAGTGCTCGTGCTGCTTGTTTCTGCGTTTTCTATTTCTTTAAGAATTCTATAGTCAGTGTTTTTTGTCAGATATTTGTTTTGTAAGGTAGGAAGAGGTAATGATTGTTTTTCTTTATTCTCCACTTCGCATTCATTTAGTGGACTGCTGAACGCTGGTCTTTTAAAATTTAGTTCATGTATCTTTCGTCCTCGGTGTACGAACCGACTGTGATTAATGCGCTAATTTTACAGGTGGACCTTGACTTGCAAATCGCATGTGTAGAATTTATCTGTTTTTGCAATTTCCCGAATGTTTTTATTCTGTGTGTGTGTGCTTCTTCTGCCTGGGAAGAATGTCAGTTTCTGCTCTCTCTTTCTATGTCGTGCCGAATAGGTAAAACTTGCTATTTTGGCTTCAACAGCAACGCTCTTCTCGTCGAATAAGGCAAGTGAAAATTTGTGTAAGCAATAATTTCGCAAAATCATTCTGGACCTAACGAAAAAAATATATTTCATTGTGTTTGTTCATTAAATTATTATAAACTTATCTAAAAATATATTTAGTTGGATTAGGCTAAATTAAATTGCGCGTGTTATAATAAGGTTAGGCAAGTTTTCTAAGGTGCTTTTGGTACAAAATTATTAATTTTTACATTACCATAAATTAAAAAATACAAGTTTAAACGTAGAGAATTTTTTTTTGAACGAACTTAGTTTTAAACTAGTTCTTGCTAAATGACCAATTTTACCTATTCGGCACGACATATTATTGCATACATATATTATTATTATCGCATATACGAATTTTCGTTTGCTTTATTTAGTGTCTTGCTGGACATCACCTTTTCTTCGTTGAGCCATTCCATTTTTTAAGCAGTTCAGTGACCATTATTCTTCTGCACATTATTCTACGTTTTCTTTCTATATATGATCTATGCTTTCTGCAAGCTTAGTATATTTCTCTAATCATTTTCCCACGCACTGATATGGATTTAGGGTGCTCAAAACCGTTTCTCAGGAAATGTCTAATAGTTTTTGGTTCATTTCGTCCCCGTCAATTCTCCGATTGTTGAAGTTAAATTTACTAAACATTTCTTCTTGGAGAAATAGATAAAAAGGCTTCTCGTATAGTATTTCTGTAGTTTTCCACCCCTCAGTTTATACTACCTTGCACCTCTATGGCGTTGTGATCAGCGATTATTGCATTTGTGATTGTTATTTTTTGATTTCCTATTCCTCGAGATCAATCTAGTATACTGTCATTTTTAGTAAGCTCTGTTATCTGTTGGTTCAAAGCAATCTTTGGACAAAGCCACAGTACCTCTCTGGTATGTTCGTTGGGCTAGCGTGCTTCCAGCAACTATTTCTAATATTTTTTTTATTAACACATCGGCGGTTTCCCACCAAGGTAGGGTGGCCCGAAAAAAAAAACTTTCATCATTCACTCCATCTATGTCTTGCCAGAGGCGCGCTTACACTATAGTTATAAAACTGCAACATTAACACCCCCTCCTTCAGAGTGCCGGTACTGTACTTCCCATCTCCAGGAATCAAGTCCGGCCTGCCGGTTTTCCTGAATCCCTTCATAAATGTTACCTTGCTCTCACTCCAACAACACGTCAAGTCCTGAAAACCATTTGTCTCCATCCGCTCCTATCAAACACGCTCACGCATGCCTGCTGGAAGTCCAAGCCCCTCGCACACAAAACCTCCTTTACCCCCTCCCTCCAACCTTTCCTAGGCCGACCCGTACCCCGCCTTCCTTCCACTACAGATTTATACACTCTCGAAGTCATTTTATTTCGTTCCATCCTCTGTACATGTCCAAACCATCTCGATAATCCCTCCTCAGCCCTCTGGATAACAGTTTTGGTAATCCCACACCTCCTAATCTCCAAACTACGGATTCTCTTTCTAATACTACCCTGTAAATCACCATCTTCCATTTCACCTTTAGGAGATTGTGATCTCCGAGGAGGATAATATTTGGTGTAGGATTTTCAAGATGTTTCAAGGTAGCTATCTAAACTTTCCTGTTTATGTTCAGTGTTAGATACCTGTGGGTTCGCTGTTTCACACCTGTATGCTCATTGGTGCATACCTGTATTCAGTGCCAAACACCTGTCTTCACTACTACATTTCTGTATTCAATGACACCTATGTTCACTGCTACACACCTTGATTTACAGTTACACCTGTGTTCATTGCTAACCTGTGTATATTGATACACATCTTATTTACAGCTACACACCAGTAAGGTCACTGCTACACACCAGTGAGGTCACTGCTGCACACATCTGTGCTCTCACACATACCTGAAAATTAAAAACACCATTATCAATACATTTGCCAGGCCCCGATGTCTTACTTAGCTTGCACGTTACATTGTACAATAAGATTATTTGTTATAATCTGAACATCAAAATAGGCATAAATATAGGTCCTCAGCTTTTGGTCACGACAAAAAGAGATTCATAAAAAACACTGATTAGTACTACATTTCGGTCTAAACAGAGCTCTTATCTAGTTAGGTATAATTGATAAATCTCTAGATAGAGTGAAAAGTAAATTAAAGCTTTTACACATGACTTGTCCTAAATGAAATGCAATCAACTGCAGTCAGTTTAAAAAAAAATCAACATTCAGGGATTTTTAGTTTTCAATATTCGCCAAAGAATAAAGAGAGAGAATACCGTGACTGGAACAATACACAAATAACCCGCACACAGAAGAATGAAACTTATGACGACTATTCGGTTCGACTTGGACCATCAACTAGTCACACACAAACACGTCGGGAATTAAACAACAGACACAATCAAATCGGATACAGCTGAATACTGATGACAGTAGTGAAGAAAAGACAGTGCAGTTCAAGCATTTATTGCGAAGCTTCTCTCTCTCTCTCTCTCTCTCTTTCTCTCTCTCTCTCTCTCTCTCTCTCTCTCTCTCTCTCTCTCTCTCTCTCTCTCTCTCTCTCTCTCTCTCTCTCTCTCTCTCTGTCTTCTGTCTATTTGCATTATCGAAACCACCAGCTAATGTCTTCCTCATAACTAAGAAATGTATTGACTTATCACGTGGTATTGTTCCCAGCGCATTAAGATTATTCTTACATTACTAATGTTTGGCTAAATCCACAATCTGGCGTCCTCCCAAGCAACAAATTATAGTATTTACCTATGTATAATGCATACATTATGTGCAGATCTACAGTATTATATTTTACACACACACACACACGCACATACGTACGTACGTGTGTGTACGTGTGTGTACGTGTGTACGTGTGTGTACGTGTGTGTACGTGTGTGTACGTGTGTGTACGTTTGTGTACGTGTGTGTACGTGTGTGTACGTGTGTGTGTGTGTGTGTGTGTGTGTGTGTGTGTGTGTGTGTGCGTGCGTGCGCACGCACGCACACACACACACACACACACACACACACACACACACACACAAGGAGAATACGTCTTAACATAAATCACAGATATAGACTGTCATACAGCTGAGTCAATCTGCAGACTTTATTTTCGCGTGTTTCATCTCAATACAATGAAGGTTGTGAACTGTGACCTTTCTCCCAAGACCCGAGTTTAGATACTGCATTACCCGTCGGACAAGTACGTCTCCGGAGTTGACGTGTCCAAAAGTTTACCTATGACTTACCTATTACCAGTTTCAAGGGCCCTTATACGCTTGCAGGGCGGCCTGGAGCCAGGTTTCCCTACTGATGACTTGCTCAAACAGGCTATCTGTGCTAGCAGCACCCAAACATCATCACCTGGCTGATCCGGCCGCGAACAATTTGTGTTTGCGGGAATCAAAATTCAACTTGTAGCCCAGTTTCCTAGGCTACTTTGACCAGCAACACTGATTTCTGACCTCTTGGGCCTTATCACATCTACTCTTGAAGCTGTGTACTAAGTCTGCCTCCACTTCTTCATCAAACATTACATTTTTCAACCACCCTGAAACTAAAGAATATTTTTTTTTTTATAATTTTGTGGCTCATCTGTGCCTTCAGCTTCCAGTTGTCCTTTTCTCTTGATCTAGAAACCCTAATTCAAACAGTCCGTCCTCTTGGGTATGTAGTGAATGATTCCTTGCTTGGATTTCTCAAAGCTAATCTTAGATTTGCCAGACGCGCATTTACTGCAGTAGTTACTCAGCTGACGTGCGGTTCACGCGTTATGCGGTACCATACTCACCCCGAGGTCCTTCTCTTTGAGCGAGTTATGCAGCCTTTGTCCCCAGAGCCTATACTCCGTTTGTGGTCTTTCTCTATTCCCAGTCTCCGTAACTTTACACTTGATGGGGTTAAATTCCAGTAGCTACCTCTCAGACCTGGCAGCAGGCCAGGTCTGAAAAATCCAGGTCCTTTTGTAGTCTTTCCTAGTTCTCACCTGTCTGCATTCTCCTCAATTTCACATCTGCGAAAAGGGGTACCTCTGATACTTTCCCTTCCGTCATGTCCTAGTACTGAGCCTTGTGGAACCCTCACTCGCGCCCATTTCGACACCACCTCCAGGACAATAAATGTTTCTTTCCTACTAAATATTTCCTAATACACTGTCGTGTCTCTCCTGTTATTCCTACCTGTTCCTCTAAATTTTGTTCAGTCTCTGACGCAGTACTACGTTAAAAGTCTTTTACAATGTGTGCAGAGGGAGCGGGGAGGGGAGAGGGAGTGTTCTTAATCCAACAAGAGTAAAGCCAGTGAATACTCTCCCCCGAGGTATTTTTGCAGATACGGTGATAACGACCTTTGACATTTACTTATGACTTGGGAGTGCCAGGAGAGCTGGCCTGAGTGCCTGAAGCTGTTTCTCTCGGAAGTCAGCCGCAGCGGTAATGAGACTACATATTCAGCTCCTGTGAAACCTCAACCTCATCATTGCAGCGTCTGAATGATCATTTTTCTTCTTTAGTGTGCTATATATCGGCGTTTAATAAGAACGTTACCACTGTTCCCGCACACTCAGTACCTATCTTGCTTCGTCCCTACAGGAGGCCTTTTCTGGGACCGGGCCGTGGGCACACCCTGTAATGGTAAGGTGTCAGCTTGGCAAGGACACTGCCAATATATACAGAACTCTAGGAGGTGAGACCCTAAAGTTTAGCCACTCTGAACTTTTGTACTATTTTTAGCATGGCTCTTACACTTCAGTTTCTAATCTTGTATTCCCACTTTTCGTGTACAAAGAGAACGTTTTCTTGCACTGTATTCAGGTACGATATTTATCTTCCCCGCCTACTGCACTTTAAGGTTTTTACTGACTACTAAGTAAAGTCAGTCTTGATTAGCACACGGTATTTCTCAGAGAATCTGCTATAAGTGAACACAATACTACTGTGAACTTGGGAACATAATACTTCAGTGAACTTGGGAACATAATACTTCAGTGAACTTGGGAACATAATACTTCAGTGAACTTGGGAACATAATACTTCAGTGAACTTGTCTTGGTGAGTGCAAGGTGCAGTAGTAAGCCTGTTTCGATCATCTCATATCTTAGCAAGTATTCAAGTAAGACTAAATAATGTAAGACTAAATAATGAACTTAGCTGAAAGTAGTAAGGCTATGGATATCCACCTTTATTTCGTTTACTTGATACAGTACATGCTGAAACCTTAACAAACGGGAAGTAAACGTCAATCTGAAGCGACAAACGTTGTTTTGCTGTCCTAGAAACACGAGTAAACAAAAAATCTATTAACTTTCGAGTGAAATGTGCCGTAATGTTTCGTCAAGCCTGAAGCTGTAGTCAACATGTAATACTTTTCAGTCTTAGGTTGGTAAACGGAACGCACTAGATGAAGCGATGACGGTAAACACTATAGACTCAACAGAAGATATTGTCAGGTCCTGGGGGCCATGTAGCAGTAAAATCGGTATAGTCAAGAGACGGGACCAGCAACGATTAACAGACCCCTGCAAACACAAGCAGCTGAGTAATACATCTAGATGAGTACAAGACAACAGAGTGACAGGCAATGGCCGCTACCCTGGCCCACCAAGTTATTCGTATCTGCCTATGTGATTTCAGATTCGCAGTATGACCGAGAAAAGGTTCACACCGATACCCGCCTCTTCAGCAAAGCTTTGGTGCTTTCAGCTCACTAGCCATCGCAACTTAGGTGATTGAGGATATGATTGACGGAGCTCATCTACCGGTTATGGTAAAATCCTCATAATAGGAAATCGTACCTAGCACTACGATAACCAAGATGGCTACCAGCACACCAGGAAACCCGTGGACAGTAAGTTGGCTTCACACCCGAGCTCTTCTCACTCACTTTCAATTTACCACTAAAATCTAACTTCCAATTACGTTCCATTACAAATACTGACAAACTCGTTCTCTGGAAAAATACCAACTGGGAAAATTCAAACTCGATAACCAAAATTGCTAATTTGAAATTTAAATGAGGTGATGAATCTGATAGGAGAATGAAGGTGAAGGTGGCTGCAGGGAAGTAAGCCTGAGGATGAAGTCTTCACTCAGACTACCGAATACAGCACAGCTAATATAGTGATGGTATACAACACCGACAAGTTGACAAGCCACAAAGAGGAAATGATGCAAAGAGAAACATCCTCATTTGTTTGGCCGGAAAAAAGCAAAAGGGAGATGATGGCGAGTTCGCGATAGGTAGGGTCTTTCTGCCCTAAAACCAAACTGTCGTTGGTAGTGGTGATCATGGATTTCCATAAACCTGATTTTATTTTATTTTAATTTAGCGCACACACTCAGATTTTTATGTGTGAGGTTAGTGCTACTGGCGTGTAGTTTTATGATATTGCTTTACTTTCTCCGTTTTTAGTAGAGCTACATCTGCCATTTCAAGGGCCTCTGAAACTTCACTTGTGTCTTCAGGCTTTTATCCAAAATTTGCCGAGTGCCTTTTATAGCGAATTTTGCCCCGGCACAGAGTGCATGGTCATCTTATCTTTTATGATGTCTGTGCATCTGAGTTTATTCCAATTATGAAAAGGTGAGTCACGTTTACATAAATCTATCGGTCTTCTGCTGTCATGTTATTCACGTAGTTCTAAAATTTCTTTCATTTCCTTATCGCATTCGTATGTTGGCGTCAGTGCTCTTAATAGTTCATATATTTAATTTACTTGCAAGAAAAAATATTGATAGGTAAAAACCAAAATTGTATAACAATAATACAGAAGAATGCAGCCGCACAGTGCGGGTGTACTTAATTATATTGCATAAAAGCAAGCAGCGTAGGCCAGTAGTTGCTGCTTGCCGCACTCCCGCCGTAGTGGCAGCACCACCTAAGTTATCGTACGACCAGCAGTTGCTGCTTGCCGCACTCCCGCCGTAGTGGCGGCACCACCTAAGTTATCTTACGACAAATATCCGTGTCTAATGATTTATTTTTCTGAAGAATAAACCAAGAAATAGATTCGGCAGCTAGACACCAGAGGTACGTACCGAGGAGAGGGAAGACTCACTATACCTGCCTAAATTCCGCCAATCAGCACTAATGGCTTTACCTGTCGTATGATTCATCTCCAACAGCAGCACCAAGGCAAAGTGGCGCTGCTTACAGTTCTGTGCTCCGAGGATAGGCTAATACATTCAGGTAACGTGTTTGTCTACCCATTAGCTGACGGAAGGTCGAGCCTTCACCACTCCTTGTCCTGAATGACCCACACGGGTTGTGTTTGTGTATATTTTTACGCTCCTCCTTACAACCAATTTATACTACCCAAAACCGCTTATAAGCAATAACTAGAAAAAACACTATTGTACTAATATATAACTCGTAAAGACAGCTGATATTCGCTCCACCACAACACATTATCTCAGAAGAGACTTTCACTAGTCAAGACCACCCAAGGCAAGGAAAAAAAACACATCAGATGTGAAGTGGTTCCCACGCCCCATGCCCATAATACTTACATACACAAATAACCCGCACAAGGGAGAAAGAAACTTAGGACGTTTCTGTCCGACTTGAACCATTAACACGTTAATGGTTCAAGTCGGACCAAAACGTCGTCATAAGTTTCTTTCTCCTATGTACAGGTTATCTGTGCACTGTGCCTTTTATATTCTTAACGCTTACATAGTTACAACTCATAGGTACGTGAATTTTTTTTTGACCCAGGACCCCACCTCCATCCACTATACACCTTTCCCTTCTCATGAAGATGAGAATTCTCAAATAACAACAATTACCACTACATTCAAGGAAGTGTGTTCTATTTAAACGACCATAATTAAAGTAATTTTGTCAAATTTCCTGGAAGCCAGCAAATACTACAGCCAAGCAGACGGGAAAAAATAAACTTTGTACAGAAATAGAAAGCACTGAGCTTAAAGGCTTACACAATGCCCAAGATGGAGGAGTGGGGAGGAGGGGAGGGGGAGAAGAGGGAGAGAGAAGAGGGAGAGAGAAGAGAGAGAGAGAAGAGAGAGAGAGAAGAGAGAGAGAGAGAGAGAGAGAGAGAGAGAGAGAGAGAGAGAGAGAGAGAGAGAGAGAGAGAGAGAGAGAGAGAGAGAGAAGATAGAGAGAGACAGAGAGAGAGAGAAGAGAGAGAGAGAGAGAGAGAGAGAGAGAGAGAGAGAGAGAGAGAGAGAGAGAGAGAGAGAGAGAGAGAGAGAGAGAGAGAGAGAGAAGAGAGAGAGAGAGAGAGAGAAGAGAGAGAGAGAGAGAGAGAGAGAGAGAGAGAGAGAGAGAGAGAGAGAGAGAGAGAGAGAGAGAGAGAGAGAGAGAGAGAGAGAGAGCAATTACTGAAACTGATATTCACACATTTGTATTAAAACTCCAAGGCAGGCAAACACCACCTTGTGTTATTGTGTGCTTGCTTCAGGAAGCTACAACTTTCACTGATGGCACCAGAGTTGAGTGAGATACTGAGAACAAAGTGGTAGTTTCCAGGAGAGAGTCGTATATACGACTTACGTGAGATTTTGCTAACATTTGATATAACCCTAACTCCTCTGTATCTGGAAAAGTTCACTAGTCAAATTACCATATGTAACTCCGCGAGTACAACTGAGAGTACACTATTATTATTATTCAACAATAAAAATAAAACTGCTGCTGATAATAATAATAATAATAATAATAATAATAATAATAATAATAATAATAATCTACCCTAGGCGTAGCTACACATAACTAAATTAAAAATATCCCAAAAAGCAACCTCCCACAAATTCCGAAAACCACAGTTTCAAAGTTTTACCTTGATATGGGGGAGAGGGGCTCTTGGTCCCACGACTAGAAACTAGCTATCCCTTCCTTCTCTTGGACCAAACCCATTCCCCAGGTGCTGCATCACCCTTGTGGGTTTAAAGTTTCCCACGAAAATAATAATGATATTTTTAAAACCAATGATGGTAGAAATCCTTGGAGCAGAGCCCTTCAAGTTGATAGTAATCTGTGATTTACCTGTGACTAGTTTCGAGGGCTTTATCCTCGCAGCCCTGCCTGAGGTCAGACTTCCCTGGTTAGCAGCTAAACCAAACTGTTACTATTAGCAGCAAGTTACCATACACAACCATCAGAGCCTGGTTGATCTGGCACTTGACGGAGGTAATGACTAAGTTTCCTCTTGAAGACTTGTACATTTGTTCCGACAATATTTCTAATATCGTCTTGTAGGAGGCTGAACAGTCTTGGACCACAGATGTAGGGTTCTTTTGTGCCAATGGTGCTACTACTCTTCAACAGAACTACTTTACACTTCAATATTTGTGGCTCCAGTACGTTGTCATGTGTAGATCTGACACTAGGTCTTCAAATAACTTCCATGTATAATTAATAGCTCCAGCTCGCTCTCGTTCTTTCTACTTAGTTTACTGCTACTGTGTCCTATTCAGAGAAAATTAAATATCCATTTTTCTTGTTATACCTATCAATCTTAATTTATGGGATATTCGTCAAATTCCAGGTCTGCATTTTGGGTTTCTTCCAAAGTCTACGTAATTTTGTTACAATGGTTAGGTAGTCGTGATATATATGATCTTTCTGCTATAAATCTATGTTGACTTTGGTTGTGTTGATTATGCTATTCCATAAAATTTGTAATTAACATCTCACTACCCTTACAAAGACTTTTATGACGTGTGTTATTAATGATAGGGTCTGTAATTTACTGTTTTGCTAGAGAACGATTACATCCTTTGTGTAGAGGAGTTATGTTTGCATTCTTTTTGAAGTCTCTAGGATTTCACTTTAGATTTAAGTTCTTTCTTCAAAAATTACCGAGTGCTCGTGTTAGTGGTATTTTGCATTTCTTTATAAATAAAGAGTTCCGTGAATCATGCCCAGGAGATGAATGTGTGAGCATATTTTCTGTTGCCTTTTCGAATACTGGGGAATGTGTACTGATTTCAGATGCACGTTTTCTGGATGAGCAGAGGTAATGAAAACACCATCTGGATCCCCAACTCTCCTCTCTCTTAGTGGACTGCTGAACATTAATTCGTACCTATCTTTTTAATTCCGCTTATTTCTAGTAATACTGCTGGTGATATGTTGAAGAGTCCTGAGCCACGGACGTTGACACAGATGCGTTGAGACTGTCAACCTTCACGGCCTAAGACTCTTACATATTACCAGCAATTATTAGAAATATTGCCGGAACGAAGAACAAAAATTACAAGAAGCAGGACAGTTACCTTCTACAAGTCCTGAATCAGCCGGGTAGTAATGGCTATGTGGGCCTGCGAGCAGTTTCTACAGTATTGTTGCCCAGGCGCTCAACAGGAAAGCCTAGCCTCAGGCTGGGTTACGTAAGCAGAATAGCCCTAGAAACAGGTCATAGGTAAATGTAATTGTACCCATCCTGTCACTGCTCTTCACTGAGTTGATTCAGTTTTCTCCTGTACCTTCCACGCCAGTAAGTTGTTATAGCGTGTAGAGTACAGAGAACCTTTACTGTACATGTAAGTTCTATCAAACACCTCAACTACTGGGAACGCTTGGAAGCACTTGACTTGTACTCGTTGGAACGCAGGCGAGTGAGATACGTACATCATAATCTACACTTGGAAAATCCTAGAAGGGATGGTCCGGAATCTGCACATACAAATCACTCCCTACCAAAGTAAAAGACTGGGCAGGCGATGCAAAATATTCCCAATGAAAAGTAGGGGAGCTACTGGTACACTAGGAGAAAACACCATAAGTATCCGGGGCCCGAGAATGTTCAACAGACTCCCACCAGGCATAAGGGGAATTACCAATAGGCCCCTGGCTGCCTTCAAGAGGGAGCTGGACAGATACTTAAAGTCGGCGCCGGATCAGCCGGGCTGTGGTACGTCTTACGTTGGACTACGTGCGGCCAGCAGTAACAGCCTGGTTGATCAGGCCCTGATCCACTGGGAGGCCGGGTCGTGGACCGGGCCGCGGGGGCATTGATCCCCAGAATACCCTCCAGGCAGGTAGCAGTGTGCAGGTTAGAGACAAGGCCCTCAAATATCTTCCATATAAATATTTTCACGTTTCTTTACTGCCCTGAAAGGCATTGTTAATACAGAACAATATTCAAGTCGAGAAAGCACAGGTGATTTAAAAAAGTACCACTCACTGACGTTCATCTTTTTTTTTTTAAGTTTTCATAATTCATCTAATCATTTTGCTGGCCTTTGCTGCGTTTGCCATATAGTGTTTTCGAAATCATAGATCCTCTGACATAACTGTTCCTTTCGTTCAGTATGATCTACCTTCGTTCTGCATATATACACTATAGGGTCCTCATTCCTCATGTTTTCATTTTTATACGGGAAGACTTTGTTGGCACTGTTCGTAGTTTTCTCCGTCTCTTCTAGTGAGGCGACTCATTCTTGCTCTGGTATAGTCTGAAAAACATGGCACGAAGCTGTGGTTGTGGTTAGTTTTCTTGTTCATGTCTGCTACGAGGATAAGAAGCAGTAATGGTGCCAGGACCGTGATTTGGGGTACTTGACTATCAAATGATGCTAAAGAGACCACAGAACAGGGGGACTACCGCAGGATGAAGGGACTATCACAGGGTAGAGGGACCATCGCGGGATGATGAAAGGACTATCACAGGAGAAGGGGAAGGAGGGTGTCCTTGAGCCATGAGTGACTAGAGTCAGCGTCGGCATGGCAACCAGCCCGTGTTGCTAATTTACCCAAAGAGGGATGGGGGAGGGGGGTAGAAAGGGAGGACGGGGATAGCGGAAAGGAACGAGGGAGAGGGGCTGAAAGAAGGGAGGCAAGAGGGAGAGAGGCTGGAAGAAGGGAAACAAGAGGGTGGGAGAGAGAAACGAGAATGGAGACAAGAGGGAGAGAGACAGAAAGGAGACAAGAGGAAAGGAGGGAGAGGAATACAGCAGTAGTTTGAGTATAACCTAACATAGCAGGAGACCAGGTTACTCACCTGCGTCCTCCTACCCACACTAATCCATCATTCAAAATAGTGATCACACCTGAAACTTCGCAACACTCTTACCCCTCTACGGTTCTTGATCAGACGAATTGGAGCTCCTCACCTCTTCCTCGGCTCATACCTAATTACCTCCCATTCACCAGGCCTTGCATGGTCCCTATGCAATTAACGCTTAATCATGAATATAATAAAAAATCTTTAAATTATCAACAATTATCATCATGACAGGATGTACTGTAAGCGTAGATTCATATGGAAAATAAATCTTATAATCTTAAATTTAAATAAACAATGCAAATACACACTTAACTCTTTTATCATATAAAAATATCATATCATTACTAGTATACATACAACATTTCTTGCACTACTGGTTCACTGCAGTTTTTTCTTTTATAAAGACATTGTTGGGAGAGCAATATAGCTAAGCTATAGTGGTAAGTTCTCAACTGAGAACCACGGTTTTTAGGTTCTCTCTCTCTTCCAAGGAAAGGAGTCTAATGAAACAAAGTTATTGAGAAATTTTAACAAAATAAAGGTGCTAACGTTATTAATAATTTGTTGCCATCATTGCCACTTTCAGATATTTTGATCTGCTACATTGAAAATTACTTTAGTGCCATTACTAATATCAATCAGAATATAATACAAGACGCTTTTAAATACATTACACAGTCTAAAACATATTCAAGAGAGTAAAATTCACAATACAGTGGATAGAACACTTACAATACCCTGGATGAAACAATTCACCGTACAGTGGATGGAACAATTCACAACTATCCCGCACACTGGTGATAAATCTTCAGACTAAGTATTGATTCGTCCTGAACAATTATCAAGTCAAAAGTCAGAGAGAAAAGATGAATAAGCCAGAAGTCAGATCATGTCAAGAGTCTGGAAGTTAGTCGAAGTTAGATAATGAGAAACACAAGTAAGAATGCAAATGACTGCCGACAACTTGAAGGAAATGGACACTAATGTATTCACCTAGGACACCTTTATTAAAGATGTCCTAAGCAACTGCATTTGCTTCCATTTCTCTTGAGAGAACCAGGGTCAGGTTGAATCATGTGTATTATGAAGATAATGTATCGAGGAAAGTATCAAAGTACAAAATCGCGTCGAAGATTCATGTTAGATATGCGTATATTGCCAATTTCGGAAAACTCCATCTGTGAAGGTTAAGAGGGATGTATTGTTTTGACAGACTGCAAACTTATGGGACAGCTATGTTCTCTAACATCAATGAGTGCTTTAAAATATGCACACGATTCATTTCAGCACACAAGCTTCAAGTCACGGATAAATTGAGGAAAATCTCCCAAGCATTGAAGGCAAAACAGTAAGTTACTGAAAATTTAGCCAGGAACTGAAGCTGCTCAAACACCTCCACTAAGTAAAGGTAACCCTGCGTCGGGAACCTAATATAGGAAGAAAGACTTCAAAGTCGTCGTAATAGTAGTCCCCAAAAATCCCTACAGATACCCAGTTAACTGTCAAACTTTAGACCATAACACCTCCATGGCAGGAACAATAAGTATTCCCCATTGTCCAGGCCTCCGAGACACTTACAATAATTACAATGCATTCATTCAAATATATAAAATTAAAATATAACTGTATTTAAGCCTCTTCCTAACGATCACATTCTAAAATCAATGCATTGTAATGCGTGTCCTTGATTTTTTTAATTGGAGGTATTCTGCATCGTCTGCCAAGTCTCTTATTGTTATACAGGGTGATTCCAATATTCAGGGTTGAGATCAGTCCCTGAATGATTTTTCCAGGTGTAAATTATGATACAAATTTCTCGTCTACGTTTTAAGAAATACAGTTGAAGGAACTCCACGCGTTCCTAGTAGTTTAGATGCTTGACTGAATGCATATGGGCGGTGAAAGTTATCTGGACATTTTCCAGTTCAGTAATTTCGCCTGCCTTGATGGGAGCCGTTAGTATACGATAGTATTCTAGCCTGGATAGAAAGCTAACTTGAAGAGTACCATTGGTGATTTAAGTAATTAGAAAAAAAAAGCCGGTTAAAGAGGGAACTTGATATTCCTCCTGGCAGTTCCTAAACAACTGGACCGAGGTGCTTACATCTGACTACGTAATACTGGCACAAATATACTTCAAACAGGCCTTGACCCAAAAGGTTCAGGGGCCGGGAGCAGTCCCCCTCCCCCTCAAACCATGAAGAGGTGGTCAACAAGAAGGTAGTTCCCTAAGGATTTTTTTTTTTTTGAACACTACCGGATTTTGATATGTGGACTGACATTACTGGTTTCTGAACTACTGAGCCCCATCATATCTACTGTTAAAACTGTGTGGAATTTACCTCGCCGTTTTATGTCTAATTCAACCCTCCTCCTAATGCCACAAATTATGTAAGTACTTACAAACGTCCTATGACTCGTGTGTGATAGGCTTACATCTACGCCCCCTGGTTCTCACATTTCAGTCTCTATGAACCTTATCATGTTCTCGAAATGCCTTATGTAGTAAAAATGTCTTTCCGTAGTCGTATCTTGCAAGAGTCGTCAGGTTTATCGTCTTCACGTAACGCGCACCCTCCTCCGCTCTAGGATTATTCTGGTTTAAACCTCTGGATCTTTCCAAACGTTTGAACATCCTTAACCGCATGGACGCTCTATGCTAGTACTGGGAATTCTAAGATAGGCGTGACACTATGTAGCGTTTTATCTTTTTCTTTACCGAAGTTTCTAGTGGCTATTCAGAGATACGTTTGTCTTGCATCGTGTGGTAAATTAAAAAGTTTGATGTGATCCTCGAGCGATATGTTCGGCGTGATGTTCACTCCCAATGTATCCTCCTAGAATGTACTATATTTTCTGTCACCCCATCTCCTTGAATTCATTACCACAGTCTTATTTAAACTGAATTATAGTAATCCCAACAACCTTATATTTCCCTGTTCAAATTCCTAATACTTTAAAACCTACACACAAAACACACATTCCCCCCCCTCTCACACACAGGCTTCCATCCTCACTGACTAGTCATTTAACGATGAAAACAGTAGTAGCATTAGCTTCAGTACCCTTCTTAATGGACATATCTAGTTACCACTCCCCATCCTGACAATGTTTCCTGTACTATCACTTTCAATAGTTAATTCACAGGAATATTTTTTTTCCTTTGAAGTCCAGAAAGAAGTTATCCATTCATCCTTGTCTCTCTCTTACTTTATCTCAAACTTTTGTCTTAGGACTTGTAAGCCACGATCTCTTCTCTATCCTTGTTGTTTGTAACTGGAGAAGCTGGTTCTATCCAAGTGCTCCAGTATCCTCCTCCTAACAATTTTCTCCATTACTCTGGACAGGATATATGTTAGTGATACTAGCCTGTACTTACTATCTTCCTCTACATATGGACTACATTATCCAAATACCAGTTTTTATCCAGTCGTCGTCTTATCTCTAGATACTTAACGATTTTTCGCTATGGGTTTACACAGTGGTTCTGCTCCTACCACCAGTACCTATTAAGATATGTTGGCAGTTCTCATTGCTTTTGCTGTGTCAAGTTTCTTCACTTCCACTGTTACGCGCCTGTCTTCTAGTGTAAACTGATCTGTTCTTGCTACTATGTAAGCTCTGGCATCATTTTGGGATCGCCTATGAATCCCTCTCTAAATTTTCTATTTATTTTCCTTGTATAAATCTAGTACTAGTCTAATTTGTTTGCAGCGATCAATGCATAGCTCTTGGTCTCTCCTTTTTAACTCTTATTGACAATCTTCACTGATTTGTAGTCTCCAAGGCCCGATCACACATTTTCGTTTTCTCCATTAAGTGTACGAGAACTGCGTTTGTTTTACTTTATGCCTCGCCAAACATCCATCCATCCGTCAGTCAGGTCAGTCAGTCAACCTGTCTATCCCATGAACACACTTGTCTCAGCCTCGCTCTCTCTTTCTACCCTTCCAACCGTCTTCCTCTCTCCTTTCATCTGCAACTCTCCCTCTCCTTCCTCGTCTCCCCGTCACACACTCCTGGACTTCCAGGTCGTGTTGGTAATAAACAAACACACCCGCCCCGTCCTCGTAAAACTTGTTTTTACCAGTCGTCTACCTTGACGAATGACGTCAATGGCTTCTTTTACGTATTTGTCTTCGCATTTTTAAGTAAATCTGATTTTGTGAGAATGACAGTAAAGCATTTCTTAAATAAACATGGTCAGATCTTAAGGTGGTTCAACAGTCTCCAGGTGTGTTTTGGGAATTTAGGGTAAGTTTCAAATCATCTAGGAAAGTTTTATATCTTTGTGGAGTTTCGTGACTTCGGAGGTCTCAGGGAAGAGTTTCAGGTTCTCTTGGAAAGTTTCAATTCTGAAAGTTTAAGATATTCAAGGATAATTCCAAGTTTCAAAGAAAGTTTCAAAAGACTTCAGTGAAAGTTTTTTCAGGGCTAAGAGATAGATTTTGGACTTAGAATTTTTCAAGCCTTCAGAGTTTCAAGTCGTAATGGAGGGCTTCAAATTTTCAGAGTGAATTTTCAAGCTTTCAGTAAGAAAATGTTTCACAGAGTCCCGGGTCTTCAGTATAAATTTCAAGTCTTCAGGGAAAATTTCAGGTCTTCAGGAAGACTGTCAGTCGCGTACTTTATTCATCAGTAAAAAAAAATTTCCTTGACACGTTTTGATCATGGATCACTTATTGTAATTCTCGTCTTCAGAGTTTTCAGTGTTTCATGCACTTGTAAAATACCTTCACTAAAAAACAGCTCGATGAGTACCCAAAGAAAACTCGACGAGTATCAGAGGTCCCCGACTCTTCAACTCCCTCCGTGTATAAGTGCTATGGTAGTGCTGACACGAGACCTTGTACACAACACTTGCTAGTGCTGCTAAGGAAGCGCTGACGCAAAGTTATTATTGGCTTTGCTTATCTTTTGTTTTGAAAATTCTTTTTATCTATTATTTTACTCCAAGTTACAAGAGGAACAGGCAGGGAGGGGCAAAACGGGATGAGGTGAGGGCACAAGAGGGCAGGAATTGAACAGGGTGTGGAACGGCGGAACAAAACGGAGGCCAATAAACAACTCACGAATTCGTAATAACACGATTGCAAACAAACCACGGTACGGATAAGATTAGAACCAATGGCAAGCGAGTTGTACAACTCCAGGCCAGTGCATAACCCCCTGGGCCAGTCTGGGGATTTTACGACTCAATCGTCATGGTTTCTAACCCCACCCGTACCGTGTTAGTAATAATAAAGTGAGGAAGAACCGGGGGGGGGGGTTGAGTGGTGCCTGGCCATGTTAAGATCCAGTCAATTATACAGGTGGGCTATTAATGAGGGATTTACATGGAGCGCAGATGTAGTCGAGACTCGGTATGCTCAGTGCTCGAGAAAGACACAAGACCAATCTTTCATCATAACAAGATCTAATAAACCACGGTACGGGTGGGAAGTGAACTCGCGGCGAGCGAGTCATTAAACTCCAGGCCAGCGCGTAAGCCGATGGGCCAGCTGGTTACAACAATATTCATCCAATTAGGTATGTTTATACACAACCCGTACCGTGGTTTGTCTGCAATCGTGTCATTACGATTTCGTGAGTCATATCAAGATCAAATTTCAACCCTAACTTCATAAAGAATAAAAAGTCACAATACTGTCGCTGGAACACACAAATAACCCGCAGTTTGAAG
Source organism: Cherax quadricarinatus (assembly GCF_038502225.1). Lineage (NCBI taxonomy): Eukaryota > Metazoa > Arthropoda > Malacostraca > Decapoda > Parastacidae > Cherax > Cherax quadricarinatus. The sequence continues at coordinate 9,792,527 of NC_091364.1, read as the reverse complement.
AGGGCAAAGTAATGACGTTTCGGTCAGACCTGGATCACTGACAAGTCGAACCGAATGGCCCAAGGGAAAGTAATGACAACGTTTCGGACTGAAACGTTGTCATTACTTTCCCTCTCCAATGTGCGGGCCATTTGTGCAAACTACTTCATTTTAACTTTTAAAGTTAACGGAGTTACTTGAAAGTTAAAGTCAATATACTTTTACTTTATATTTACACAACTTTCTAACTACGTTTATTATATACAGGTATCATACTGTTTGTGTTTGTGTGTGTGTGTGTGTGTGTGTGTGTGTGTGTGTGTGTATGTGAAGGATGTTTTCCCAGGGTCAATGCCCCCGCGGGCCGGTCAAAGACCAAGGCCTCTTGGATGATGAAGGCTTATCAACCAGACTGTTACTGCTGGCCGCACGCAGTCCAACGTAATAATCACAACCAGACTGGCCAGGCACTGATCTGAGAAACCTTTAAAGTTACATTTTGAAGACTGCCAGAGGCTTATTAGTGATGTTCCTTATGCAGGAAGGGAAGGCGCTGAAGAGTCGGGGACGTCTGATACGCATCAAGTTCTCTTTTAGTGTACTCGTCGCGCCCCTGTTTTTTTTTCTTTAATTCATATAATAGGAATTAAAGTAAACTGAATATACAGCAACAATCGTCCACTTCTAAAATAAACAGCCACGTGCTGCCACTTTCAGCAACTCACACGCCATATACCTACCACAACCGCTGCAACAGTACATAAGAGTACATGGCAATAACCGCGAAGACAAACTATACGGTGTATACTAAAGTTATCTTATGGAAACACGAAACCACTGGAGGGAGGGAACAAAGTGAGAGGAGAGTGAGAGACGTGACACTCCTCACCACCACTGCCACACAAAAAAAAATCTTTACGGACGGTGTATTTACTGGGCCTTGAAGGCACTGTAGTACTAAGTATAAATCGGTGGCATCGAGTGCCAAGACACTAGCAGGTGGTGTGGTGCCACCTGGGTAACGAGTACAACCCCTGCCTAGGTTTAATAACTCACTGGTCCACACACCAGCAATATGTTCCTTTCTCTCCCAAGCAGTGACCCCGCTACTAATGCTCGTACCGCTCCCTCACCCTGCCAGCCATACCAAGGATTCTCCCTCCTCCATTCCTCCTTTCCTTGCCAAGCACTAGACAAGGGCACCTAGCAAAGTAACTCCTGGCGCTCTAATGCATCGCCTGACGCGCGCGGTATTTGCAAGTTGGGGAAACTTTAGGCGCTGCTGCACGAGGTGCAACCATCACCCACTCAATACAATTCAACTGCAATTTAAAACATGGAATACAAAACACTTAAGTTCAGGTACAAATGTCGTGATCTTTCTACCTGATGTATACCTGCCGAAAGCGTTTGTAGCTGTTTATCATGCCCCACCTCCCCTACGAGACCCGGTCTTATTAATCGTTGCTGAAAGCATAGTTAGGCAGTTTATAACCTAAGAACATAAGAATGGAGGAACACTGCTGCAGGTCTTGGCAGGTCCTTCTCAAACCCAGCCCTTCTACCTTAAGTACATGTCTAACCTATTCTCAAAACTACTGAAGCTTTTAGCTTCGATAACTCTACTAACCCACGAGCAATTAGACATACATAGAACATCTGGGTAACTCTATTTGAAGACTTTTCACTAATCAGTGGCTTTTTTTAATACAATACAGAGATGATATATGAAGACAGTATTAGACGAGGCATTCAGTCCTCTAAACCATTTGAATCTGAATCCAACAATCAGTGTTGCAAGTTCATGGTTATCATTTATAGTAATTAATATTACCCCTCACTTGCACCTTCATATAATTTTGTTAATTTACATGAAATTTATATAACTTTTCTGGTTTTAAGTTCCCCATGATTAATATAAATTTTAAGTTTAAACTGCATAGGGTTCACTAGTAAGTCATGACAATAATAACCTTTTGTATTAATAAAGACCGAGGTCACGGGGACAAAACAAGGTAACTTGGGTATATATTTATGATCAATGAACCAAAGATTAAAGTTTCTGAATCAGAGGAAGTGGGAAGGAGGGAGAGGGGGAGGGGAGGGAGAGGGGGAAGGGAGGGAGAGGGGGAAGGGAGGGAGAGGGGGAAGGGAGGGAGAGGGGGAAGGGAGGGAGAGGGGGAAGGGAGGGAGAGGGGGAAGGGAGGGAGAGGGAGAGGGGGAGGGGAGGGGAGGGGAGGGGGGGTAGGGGAGGGAAGGGAAGGAGGGTGGAAGGGGAAGGGGGAGAGGGGGAAGGAAAGGGAGGAAGGTGAGGGAAGGCGAGGGGAGGTGTGAGGGAGGAAGGGTTAACTTAGCCATGCTCTCATAGTATCATAAAAGGGCGGCGTGCATTATGTTATGAGGGTGGTCCATCGGTTTGATTGGTAAGCTGGTGGTGTAGATCTCACTACTCTCCTTGGCTTCACTTTCTCGCTCTACTATTTGCTCTCTCCACAGTGCTGAGTGCTGCACTCCCTCCCTCTCTCCTTTCCTGTGTAAACCTCATCCTCTCCAGCGATCCTCCACACCTGTTTGACTTGTCTTTGCTTCTCCCACTTCTTTCTTCCTCTTTCCCACTCATACTTTTACTACCATCACTCCCTCACTCCTCTGCCACTCATTTTCACCCTTTTTACTCATTCGAATTTCCTTCAAATATTCTCCTTAAGTCCTCATCTTAACTTCCCTCACTCCTTTGCTTCCTTCCTTTCCCAATACAATCACCAACTTACAGATAGTTAAAATGTTAACCAGATAACTTTCGGTCGCTGTGCGATCCGACAGACGTAACCCCCTATCCCACTAGCGAAGCCAAATCTACCTCAATGTACACAAAAGGAACAGGACAGAGTGCAGCATAAATTTCTAATGCAGTTAAATACTTTAGTATCTAAATATAATACATCATTAACTTCGAAATTAAAACTAGTGCATGACAAAATCAGTGTAAAGCTTCCTTTGAGAAAAAAACCCTTGCTAAAAATATGAACTCGACCAGAAAATGCAATCTTGAGTTATCGTATAGAATCCATTAATATCAAGTTTATTAAACTGGCAAATATTCACATATAGAGGCTAAACAAGTATCATCCCTTCCATTAATGAATTTTTTTTTAGAGACAAAAATACTTTGCTATACCTTTGAAGGGTCTCGAGAGTTTTCCTGCTGTCGCAGTCCAACCCTTGGTAGGGCAAACTGGCACCTACCCACTCCAATGACAATGTCCACATTTCCTACGTAAGATACAAAGTGTTGAATATTTGAAGCCGATTAAAAGACACTTTCAAATTATCGCACTGCAATCAAATTCGGGAATGGTCTGTACACAACACTTAGACGACACCTAGGAATGATCTGTATAAAACAGCAAAAAACACCTAGGAACGGTCTGTATAAAGCAATGAGCAAAAGACACCTAGGAATGGTCTGTACACAGCACTGAGCAAATAACACCCAGGAATGGTCTGTACACAGCACTGAGCAAATGACACCTAGGAATGGTTATTCTATTCCCATAACCCAGCCCATAAAATCCTGTTATCTATGAATATAAAAAATGAACTAGTGAATAGCCGTAGAGATAATCTGTTCTGAATCCAATTTTCTTGTGCAATGCTTTTCCTTAGTGGCAAGAGTTGCAACTAGGTCTAAGCAGTATCTTGGAGCTTCTCTCCAACAGTATGGGAGCCCTGATAACGTCCACGTAACTTTTGGTAGCTTCCAGGTGAAGGTAGCTTCCAAACTCACGTAGGATCTTGGGGCACCGTCCCAAAATTGTGGGAACACAAGTAACTTCCAGGTCCAAGTAGAATCTTGGAACACCTACCTACAAGTCTAGGGGTTCAGTTTCAGGTATGCTCTCAAAGCGCCTAACCGATAATGTGGGAGCCCAGGACACCTCCAGGTCCAAGTAGGATCTCTAAACAACATTCCCGAGTGTGTGGCAACCCAGATAACTTCTGCTTATGCCTCACCACACCCAGGATGCATGTCTGGATTGAGGCTTAATATAATATTTAATTTCCCCAGGGACGCCTGGAATTCGTTATTGTGATAGAGTTGGGCAGTATGTGCTCTCTGGGGCCCCTGTACCACGCGTCCCTCTCACACATTGATTATAAAGCAAGGCAAATGTCATGGAATTGTGTTACTTGCGTCACACAGGGCACTTCTCAGATGTGCTTAACAGCAAAGTACATTGCGTCACACAGAACACCTCTTAGATGTGCTGAACAGTGAATAGTAGTTAGGTAGTTAAACAGTCAGTTTTAGTTAGTTCACTAACTAGTTTGTTAGGTTTATAGCCTATCGACTGCACGAAGGTCATTAAGGTCCAATTTACCTACACACGCACACTAACATCAAAAACATATTAATCCCTAAAATAAGAGTTTAAACTTTTCTGTCAGTTTAAACCTCTCCATGTATACACACATTAATATTACATTCATATTTAGGGGGAGCGCTAAACCCGCAAGGGTCATACAGATGCACATACTATCTATGCACACACAATTTTATATATATATATATATATATATATATATATATATATATATATATATATATATATATATATATATATATAATGTCGTGCCGAATAGGCAGAACTTGCGATCTTGGCTTAAATAGCAACGCTCATCTTGCCATATAGGACAAGTGAAAATTTGTGTATGCAATAATTTCTCAAAAATCATTCTGAACCTAACGAAAAAAATATATTTCACTGTGTTTGTTTAGTATTAAATTACTGTAAACAAATCTAAAATATATTTAGTTGGGTTAGGCTAAAATAAATTGTTCTTGTTATAATAAGGTTAAGTAAGTTTTCTAAGATTCATTTGGAGCAAAATTAAAAATTTTTTACATTAACATTAATGAAAAAAATATATCTTTAAACGTATAAGAGAAAATTTTAGAAAGGAATTAATTTTACACGAGTTCTTGCTAATTGACCAGTTTTACATATTCGGCACGACAGACATTATATATATATATATATATATATATATATATATATATATATATATATATATATATATATATATATATATATATATATATATATATATATATATATATAAATATATATAAATATATATATATATATATATATATATATATATATATATATATATATATATATATATATAATATATATATATATATATATATATATATATATATATATATATATATATATATATATATATATATATATATATATATATATATATATATATATATATATATATATATATATATATATATATATATATATATATATATATATATAATATATATATATATATATATATATATATATATATATATATATATATATATATATATATATATATATATATATATATATATATATATATATATATATATATATGTGTGTATGTGTGTGTGTGTGTGTGTACACTCACCTATTTGTACTCACCTATTTGTGGTTGCAGGGGTCGAGTCATTGCTCCTGGCCCCGCCTCTTCACTGATTGCTACTAGGTCCTCTCTCTCCCTGCTCCATGAGCTTTATCATACCTCGCCTTAAAACTATGTATGGTTCCCGCCTCCACTACTTCACTTTCTAGGCTATTCCACGGCTTGACTACTCTATGACTGAAGAAATACTTCCTAACATCCCTTTGATTCATCTGAGTCTTCAACTTCCAATTGTGACCTCTTGTGTCTGTGTCCCATCTCTGGAACATCCCGTATTGTCCACCTCGTCTATTCCCCGCAGTATTTTATATGTCGTTATCATGTCTCCCCTGACCCTCCTGGCCTCCAGTGTCGTCAGGTCGATTTCCCTCAACCTTTCTTCGTAGGACAATCCCCTTAGCTCTGGGACTAGTCTTGTTGCAAACCTTTGCACTTTCTCTAATTTCTTGACGTGCTTGACTAGGTGTGGATTCCAAACTGGTGCTGCATACTCCAGTATGGGCCTGACGTAAATGGTATACAGAGTCTTGAACGACTCCTTACTGAGGTATCGGAACGCTATCCGTAGGTTTGCCAGGCGCCCGTATGCTGCAGCAGTTATCCGATTGATGTGCGCCTCAGGAGATATGCTCGGTGTTATACTCACCCCCAGATCTTTTTCCTTGAGTGAGGTTTGCAGACTTTGGCCATCTGAACTATATTGTGTCTGCGGTCTTCTTTGCCCTTCCCCAATCTTCATGACTTTGCATTTGGCGGGGTTAAACTCAAGGAGCCAGTTGCTGGACCAGGCTTGTAGCCTGTCCAGGTCTCTTTGTAGTCCTGCCTGATCCTCATCCGATTTGATTCTTCTCATTAACTTCACATCGTCCGCAAACAAGGACACTTCTGAGTTTATCCCTTCTGTTATGTCATTCACATACACACACACACACACACACACACGCACGCACGCACGCACGCACGCACACACACACACACACACACACACACACACACACATACATTCACGACATTGTACACAGTGTACGTAAGGCCTATACTGGAATATGCAGCGCCAGTATGGAACCCTCACTTAGTCAAACACGTCGCGAAATTGGAGAAAGTGCAAAAATTTGCAACACGATTAGTCCCGGAACTGAGGGGTATGTCTTATGAGGAGAGGTTAAGGGAACTCAACCTGATGACACGAGAGGATAGGAGGGATAGAGGGGACATGATAACAACGTATAAAATACTAAGAGACATTGACAAGGTGAACTAGGATCGAATGTTTCAGAGATGGGATACAGAAACAAGGGGACACAATTGGAAATTGAAAACCCAGATGAATCATAGGGATGTTAGGAAGAATTTCTTTAGAGTTGTCAGGAACTGGAATAATCTGGAGAGTGAAGTAGTGGAAGCAAGTTCCATAAATAGCTTAAAGAAGAGGTATGACAAATATCATGGAGCAGGGATTGTGTGAATTAGTATCGACCAGTGAAGAGGCGGGGCTAGGAGCTATGGCTCGACCCCTGCAACCACATATAGGTGAGTACATATAGGAGAGTACACACACACACCTCTCGGTGTGTATACGAGTAAGTATACATGCGACATCTAAGCGTATACACACAGGGGGTACACACACTTCTCGGTATATATATACAGATACACACATCTCTCAGTATATATACTCTGAGACTGAGTAACTCACCGATCCCAGGTGAGCCACGAACCTAAGAGCTTGTGAGATTAGGCTCGTGCAAGTCGAGTGCGTGCAGTATCTTTCCTTTATTACAACTATAATTTGTAATATTTTAAAGTTAAGAATTAATCTAAGTCTGCCCGAAATGCCTAGCCATGCTAGGTGTTCTAGTGGCACCCTCTGTAATTAGTATTTTACTACATGTAAACCACACAACCAAATTCTGTAAACTCAGCATTGTAATCCTTATAGAGAATAAACTTTGAATTTGAATTTAAATTTGAATATTTGCATCACTTTTGCCTCATGCTGAGTTCTGCGCACTTCTCGACGGCTATACAAAAGTCGGTGATCTGTGGAACACTGACTGCTCTCGCCAACTGCTTGTGTAAGATTAGCGATCATCCTTATCACGAATATACACTGTTATTCTCACATATTCATGTATACTGAATAGCTATATTCCTGTGCAACTGGAAAGTCTATCCTACGATTGTATATAATGATTAGTCAACATCTTAGTAGCTTCCGTGTATATATTATCTGGTATCAGTTTCACATCGTCCCAAAGAGAACAAATGGCCCGAGGCGTTCCCAATATTCCAGATGCTTTATTGACTATGGAGAAAATATACAACCTGTGTACATTTTTTCAGTTTGCTTTCTTCATTGCCATGAAAAGCACTGTGAGCACAGAGCAATATTCAAGTCGCTCGAGCACAAGTGATTTCAAACGTACCATCATTTATGTTGCGTCTAAACAGCTTTTTACTCTAAGTGCTTGATCAACTAATTTGTGATGTCTATATGGTCCTGCGGGCCACTAGCGCTGCCTGTTGAATCCTGAGTTGTGGAATACTGCAGGAGGCACACCGGACTACTGTGCTGAAGTGCTAGTTGGTTTCTGGATGGTATGTCTGCCTTATTTCTGTACAACCTATTGCCAAGAATGTCAATATAATGTTATGTGTAACAAATAAATTCAACTTTTCAGACATAGGAGTAATATGAACTGTTCTGAGGATGTACCACGCTACTCCTAAAAAATGCACTTTCAGAATTAACATGTATGTACCTGTACAATAACTCATTTCACGCAATTAAAATATCACTTTCCTCTTGGGCCACTCCAGTGCTACCTTGAAGAGTATGACAAAACTCTCTAACTTCATGGAATCGTAATGACACGATTGCAAACAAACCATACCACGGGCGGGATTTGGTTAGCTGGTCCAGTGGCTAACGCGACGGGCTGGAGTTTTGAGACTGACCGCGACTTCAAATCCCGCCCGTGGTATGTTTTTTTTCATTGAATCTTTTCATAAAGATAGAAGAATGAGACTTAGTCTCGGTGAACACATTAGAATCTCAGTCTCCAGATTCAACGAATGCCAGAAAAGGAAGCTCGTGCAGATATTTGACCGAATTTGCTAACACGGTACCTGGAAGAAAACAGACACCCTACGTCAACTTCTCCAGTCAAGATATGTACACATTCATGAGTGACTGTAGCATACCTGTAGCTCTCTTGGAACCTCTCATGCCTAAACTACCTACACACCAAACCACTGGCACACACCATATTACAGGGACATTTTTAGCAGTGAAGTTGCACAAGAATAATGGAAATGTATCATCCAGAAACCTGCCAGCATTTCAGAATAGTAGTTCAGTGTACCTCCTGTAGCTCTCCACACACGTAAAAGACCTGCGAATAATTATGTCAGATGACCTTTCTTTTAAAGACCACAACAAGACAAAGATTACAACAGCCAGGAAGATGACGGGGTGGGTATTGAGAACTTTCAAAACAAGGGAAATAATGCAGATGGCGACACTCTTCAAATCGCTAGTGCTCCCTCACTTAGAATATTGCTCAGTGCTGACGGCCCCGTTCAAGGCAGGAGAAATATCTGAGCTGGATCAAAAATACAGAGATCGTTTACGGCTCACATTGAGCCAGTAAAACACCTAAATTACTGGGAACGCCTGCAAGTCTTGAACATGTATTCATTGGAGCGGAGGAGAGAGGGGTACACGATAATATATACCTGGAAAATACGAGGGCCTAGTCCCGAATCTACACACTGCCATAACATACTGTAGTGAGAGATATGGGAGGAAATGTAAAATAAACCCAGTGAGGAGCAGGGGTGCGGTGGGGACAATAAGGGAACACTGTATCAACATCCGGGGTCCTAGACTATTCAACATCTTACCAGAAGAAAACAAACACTGCTGGAACAAGTGTAGAGGCCTTCAAGAGGAAACTGGACAAGTATCTTCACCTGGTGCAAGATCAACCAGGCTGTGATTGATATGTGGGGCAGCGGGCCTCCAGGAGTAACAGCCTGGTTGACCAGGCAAGCACCAGACGAGCCTGACCCATGGCCGGGCTCAGAGAGTAGATAAACTCTCGAAACTCTTCAAAGGTATATCAAAGGTACCTACAATTCATCACTCCAAAAATTTCGCTCTCCTCACCTCACCTCTTCCTCTCTTGCCACTATACATAGGCGTGCAATTTGTATCCTCTGTATAAATTAACAAAGATGTTAGGTGGTAAAAACAGATACCTAAAGTCAGTGCCGGATCAGCCGGGCTGTGGCTCGTACGTTGGACTGCGTGCGGCCAGCAGTAACAGCCTAGTTGATCAGGCCCTGATCCATCGGGAGGCCTGGTCATGGACCGGGCCGCGGGGGCGTTGATCCCCGGAATAACCTCCAGGTAACCTCCAGGTAATAAAAGCTCTTTCTACAAACATGTCTTTTCTTCACTAACGTCGGCAGTATGTTATTTGGCTTCAATATGTCATCGTCATGTTATGCTTAACCAGTCCACGTGTTGGTTTTATATTCGACCTCGCATGACTTGACCACGTTACTAGGTACCCAGAGAGAACTAGTTCACAGAACTTTGTATAACCTCGGGAACAAAGGAGATAGTGACATTCTAGAACTAGCAACAGGATAATCATATGTCATATTACAATAACAGGTTGCTTGGTACCTGAGTGTCAACCCAGGGCCCGTGGCGTGAACTCGTGATCTGAGAGTAATATCTGAAAAAACAGAACATAAGAAGGAACATTGCAACAGGCCTACTGACCCATGAGAAGCAGGTCCATGCAACCCCCCGGCCTAGAACAATGACCACCTAGTCAGGTCACTTCCACTTAAGGAAGGAGCACGGCACCAGACCTGATAGCCCAAGCTAGTCAAGTCCAACTCACACCCACTCTTGTATTTATCCAACCTATTTTTAAAACTACACAAGGTCTTAGCTTCTATGACGGTACTCGGGCGTTTGTTCCACTCATCCACAACTCTATTACCAAACCAGTGCTTTCCTATATCCTTCCTGAATCTGAATTTTTCCAACTTGAAACCATTGCTACGAGTCCTGTCTTGGCTGGATATTTTCAGCACGCTATTTACATCCCCTTTATTCATTCCTGTTTTCCATTTATACACCTCAATCATATCCCCCCTAATTCTACGCCTTTCTAGAGAGTGCAGATCCAGGGCCCTCAGTCTATCCTCATAGGGAAGATTTCTGATACATGGGATCAACTTTGTCATCCTCCTCTGTACGTTTTCCAGTGCATTTATATCCATTCTGTAATATGGTGACCAGAACTGTGCAGCATAATCTAACTGAGGCCTAACCAAGGATAGAGCTGAAGAACAACCTGAGGACTTCTATTATTTATACTTCTTGATATGAAGCCAAGGATTCTGTTAGCTTTACTGCATACACTTATGCACTGTTGTATTGGTTTCAGATTACTGCTAACCAGAACTCCTAAATCCTTTTCGCAATCAGTAGTATTAAGATCTACACTATTCAGTTTGTAAGTGGCATAGTTATTTTCCTGTCGAACATTTAGAACTTTGCATTTGTCTATATTAAACTGCATCTGCTACTTCTCCGACCACTGCATCAGTCTATTTAAATCATCCTGGAGTCCACTAATGTCCTCAATAGAATGAATTAGACGGCCTATTTTGGTGTCATCAGCAAATTTGTTTATGTCACTATTTATTCCCTCATCAATATCGTTTATGTAAATTGTGAACAACAACGGGCCCAACACTGACCCCTGTGGAACACAGCTTGTGACGTGCCCTCATTCTGATTTTTCCCCATTTATGCAAATTCTTTGCTGCCTATTTGTCAACCATGCCTCTACCCAGGAAAAAATTTCTCCTCCTATTCCGTGTGCCTTAAGTTTCCTCAAAAGTCTCTGATGTGGAATTTTATCGAAAGCCTTACAGAAGTCCATATACACTATCATATTCATTACCATGATCTACCTCCTCAAACACCTTAGCGAAAAAAGTTAGTAAATTCCCAAGACAGGAACGCCCCTTAGTAAAACCGTGTTGAGATTCATTTATCAATTTATGCCTATCAAGACGGCTACGAATTGCCTCGGCAATTATTGATTCCATAAATTTTCCCACTATGGAGGTAAGGCTTATTGGTCTATAGTTCGAAGCTAAGGACCTGTCACCTGCCTTGTAAATAGGTATTACATTTGCCATTTTCCACTCATCGGGCACTATGCCAGTTTGTAGTGATATGTTGAAAAGATTAGCCAAAGGTTCCTCTTTACACTCCTTTAAAACCCTTGCAAACAATTCATTAGGGCCTGGGGATTTGCTAGGTTTAAATTTCTCTATTTGTCTGAGGACCATGTCACTAGTTACCCCAGTCGTGCATAGTTTATTATCGTCCTGTTCTACATAATTTATTATTCAGGAATTTCGCAAGTATCTTCCCGAGTAAAAACTGAGAGGAAGTAAGAATTGAAAATTTCACACACATCCCTATCACTGTCAATGATCTGACCCAAGTTACTCTTAAGTGGGCCTATCTTGTCCCTAATCTTACTTTTGTATATCTGAAAGAACCCTTTTGGGTTAGTCTTTGAATCCCTTGCGACCTTAGCCTCATAATCCCTTTCTGCTTTTCTTATTCCTTTTCTTTATTTCTCTATTTAATTGAATATATTAATTTCTTAACTGCCCAGTCCCTCTTTTGATACGCCTATATATGCCTCTCTTTTGACCAATGAGATGTTTTAATCTATTGTTCATCCATTTGGATCATTTTTGTTAGATCTAATTTCCCTACTCGGAACAAAAGTTGACTGAGCAGCTAGAACTATGCTCTGAAAAACGTCATATTGGCAACCGACACCAGCTACCTGACCCATAGTCAGATCATCCCAAATTAGCCCACCCAGGTAATTTTTCAGTCCCATGAAATCAGCCAATCGGAAGTCTGGGACAGATACTTGATTGCAGTTTACTGGGTAATTCCATAATATATTGAAACTAAGTAATTTGTGATCACTTTCCCCAAGCTTATCATTAACCTCAAGATTATTAATTAGTGAATCTTTGTTGGCAAGAACCAAGTCAAGCAGATTGTTTCCTCTAGTTGGTTCTGTCACAAACTGTTTTAAAAAGCAATCCTGAACTGTATCAAGAAAGTCACTATACTCAAGATTTCCTGTCAAATTGTTCCAATCAATTTGTCTAAAGTTAAAATCCCCCATTAACACATTTTTATATCTAGATGCCTTATGAATTTCGTCCCATAGCAGCTTACTGCACTCCCTATCAAGGTTTGGGGCCTATATATCGCACCCAAAATTAACTTTTCATACCCCTTGAGAAACTGTAGCCAAACAGATTCTGTGTCCGATGTTTCTATTCTTATATCATGTCTAACGCAACGATTTAAATTATCTCCGACATACATCGCCACTCCACCACCCTTCCTGTAGATCCTATCAATGTGGAATAGTTTATAACCCTTTATGCTGCATTCAGAAGGCATTTCTCTATCCTTCAAGTTGAACCAGGTCTCAGTTATAGCAGTAATATCTATATTACCTGCACTTGCGAGTAACCTTAGCTTATCTTATTTCTTAGACTCCTACTATTTGTATAGTAAACCTTAAGGGAGCTAGTCACTCATCGCCCTCTACTATCTCTCTTTGTTTATTGATCAGTTGCTTTGCCTTTATTAGGAACTTTATTTTGAATATTGTCTTTTAAACATACCCCTGAGGTATCCTGGTAATATCTGCTGTTTCCAACAATAATACTGTAGCCTGATTGTTTCCCACAAACACCCATACCTCTATAATCTGTCAGTTTAAAGTCCTAGACAAGTCATCAATTACCCCTCAGTCGAATTGGCTAATGCAACCACTCCAACCCCAGAGAGACGAACCCCTTCCCTTGCATACATATCATGTTTGCCATAGAATCTGTCCCAGTTATCAATGAATGGGATTGCAAGTTCCTTGCAGTACCTGTCTAGCCAGCAATTTATACCTAAAGAACGTTTCCAGGGGTCAACGCCCCCTCAGTGTGGTTCCAGACCAGGCCTCTTGGAGGATCAAGGCCTGATATACAGAAGGATCAAGGCAGATATACAGAGGGATCAAAACCTGATCAACTAGGCTGTTACCACTGGCAGAACCCAGTCCAACGTACGAGCCACAACCAGGCTGGTCAGGCACTGATTTGAGGGACTTGTCCAGTTCCCTCTTGAAGACCGCCAGGGGTTAGTTATTAATTTTTCCTATGCACGAAGGGAGGGCGTTGGGAAGTCGGGAACCTCTGACACTCATTAAATTCTTTCTTAGTGTACTCATCGTGCACCAGATTTTTAGAGGACGTATTCTGTATCGCCTGCCAAGTCTTGTCGTACAGAGTGATTTCGGTTGTCAGGTTCGAGACCAGTCACTTCAAGATTTTCCAGGTGTCAGTGAATGCACAGTCGTGCTGTAACTTCAATATTCTCCAATATCTCTCTTATCAGGACGTTCACCTCAGCACTATAACTATATCATGACTTTGGTGTGAACTTTTATTTTCATTTCCTAAGTACTACATAACTTGTGTGTTGTACACTATACAATTGTTCAGTGAAAAATGAAGGAAGGATTCGCAACTTCATATTTCCCACCTGTCACGTAAATCATGCCGATGAGGGAGGGGGAGAAGCTGATTAAGTAAGGTGCTGTAAATTACGACCACATTACAGTCGAGGTGGCACCCTCGTACTACAGCCGAGGTGGCACTCACGCATTATAGCTGAGGTGGCATCCCCTCACGCTACACCTAAAGTAGCACCTTCATACTATACCTGAAGTAGAACCTTCACACTGTACCTGCAGTACCACCTTTATACTATTCCTTAGGCAGAACCCTCCCACTAGACCTGAAGTAGCACCTTCACACTACACCAGAGGCGACACTCTTACACTACATTCAAGGTGACATTATAGGAGCAGATACTATAGGAGAGATGATGCTCAACCTTGCCTTGCAGGAGGTGGACACTTCCCACTACAATTGTAACCGGTCTAGGAAGGTTTTTCTACCCTCGCACACCGGTGTGAGGCCAAGCTTCCCTGTTGACTGGACCACAACGCCAAGTGGCAGATCAACCAAGCTATGACTGCACTTTGGTACATTAAGCAGAATCCTTCTTGCTAGCCAGCAGTGTATTTTCAGTATCAAACTGATATAAATAATACAGCTACACACCCTCATAATTATAAGAGAAGAAAACAGTGCTATTATTAAAGTGATAATATGAGCCGAAATTCAACATACATCAAGGTAAGAAATGGATTTAATTCTTATTAGTAAGGAAAGAAAAATACATTTAAATTTCGGTGTTTTTTCATGAGAGTGCGTGAGTATACTCCCATTTGTGCTTGTGGGAGACGTGTGTAAACTCCTCACCTAGCTAGTTTTTAATCTACCTTGGCAGACAATTACTGGTACCTAGCTTCACAAGTTCTATCATACCTATTCATAAAGCTGTGATTGGAGTTTGCTTTTTCTACCACCTTGTGTAGTTTATTCTATTTCTATACTACCCAGAGACTAAAAAATACTGTATCCGAGGTTCATTCGAGTTACACCACTCTGAAGATTATTCCAGTCTACCATGCTGATACCTCTTAGATTATAGTATCCCTTTACAGTACTGTTATCCAGAGTCGGCCAGTTCAGTTGTTTTACCTGACTTGAATGTTCTTCTGAGACCTGCTTCTCTCGCATCTAGTACTTGTTTCCTTCCATCGCGCTTTCCTCTCACCCTTTCCTCGTTCCCTACTTCTCTTCCTTCCTCCCTACCCTCCCCTTCACCCTCGTCACTCACCAGCATTCGGATCATCTTATGTATCTGCTACAGTGGTAAAAACGAAGATGTTTAACTTTCCTCCCATTAAGCTGGAGTAGGTAGGTAGTAAGAGTGCCGAAGCCAGCTTACACTCGCATCATACTCAAGAATTTATTCTAATACCTCGCCCAGCATGTGTGCACGGCTTCCCTCTTTCAGGAGTCGACTTACCTTTGATATACCTTTGAAGAATTTCGAGAGTATATCTACTCTCTGAGCCCGGCCATGGGCCAAGTTCGTCTGGTGCTTGCCTGGTCAACCAGGCTGTTGCTGCTGGACGCACGCTGCCCCACATATCCATCACAGCCTGGTTGATCTGGCACCTGGTGAAGATGCTTGTCTAGTTTCCTCTTGAAGGCTTCTACACTTGTTCCAGCAGTGTTTCTGATATCTTCTGGTAAGATGTTGAAAATGAAATTAAGACATGTGCAATATCTGGGTATCTTTATTGTAGACGTTTCGCCATCCAGTGGCTTTATCAATACAAATTCCAGGACATAACTTGAAGACAGTAGGACTATATACAGAAGATGAGGTAATCAGTCCCTCAACCTAGGAGTAGGTGCGAAGAGCACCGAAGTCGTGGAGATTCTGAAGCAGAAGCAAAGAGCCTGGCGCTTATATACTAACGTCAGGTGTAGCAGACGAGGGCATAGTCACTGGTAGGCGGGATTCCCCAGTGGAAGTAGGTCCTTCCCCAAGCGATGGGTTAGTTGTAATAGTTGTTGTCGTAGTCGTGAAGTTTATGTACATGTCCTCAGAATCAAGATTCCATGGCGAAACGTCTACAATAAAGATACCCAGATGTTGCACATGTGTCTTAATTTCATCTTGTTGGTATTATATACCCTTCCTGCACAAGATGTTGAAAAGTCTGGGACCCCGGATGTTGATACAGTGTTCCCTTATTGTCCCCACCACACCCCTGCTCCTCACTGGGTTTATTTTACGCTTCCTCCCATCTCTCTCACTCCAGTATGTTGTTATGGCAGTGTGCAGATTTGAGACCAAGCCCTCGAGTACCTTCCAGGTATACATTATCATGTACCTCTCTCTCCTCCGCTCCAATGAGCACATGTTCAAGACTTGCAGGCGTTCCCAGTAGTTTAGGTGCTTTACTGGCTCAATGTGAGCCGTAAACGATCTCTGTATTTGTTCCAGCTCCGATATTTCTCCTTTCTTGAACGGGGCCGTCAGTACTGAGCAATATTTTAAGTGAGGGAGCACTAGCGATTTGAAGAGTGTCACCATCGGCATTATTTCCCTTGTTTTGAAAGTTCTCAATACCCACCCCGTCATCTTCCTGGCTGTCGTGATCTTTGTCTTGTTATGGTCTTTAAAAGAAAGGTCAGCTGACATAATTCCCAGGTCTTTTACGTGTTCCTTACGTTCTATTTGGTGACCCTCTTGAGTTTTGTATATAGTGCTCCTTTTGAGTTCTTCATTCTTTCCATACCTAAGCAGCTGGAACTTATCACCATTGAACGTCATGTTGTTTTCCACTGCCCACTGGAAAACCCTGTTTATGTCTTCCTGTACTTTTTCAGTGTTCTCTACCGTACTGACTTTGATACTTATTTTAGTGTCATCTGCAAATGATAATACAAAAGTGTGCCGGGTGTTTTTGTCTGTCTGCTATGATGATGAGGAACAGCAGAGGTGCCAGGACAGTGCCTTGGGGCACTGAGCTTTTGATCTCGCTGATGCTGGATCTTGCCATGTTCACTACTACTTTTTGTGTTTTGTGTGTTAGGAACCCGAAAATCCATCTGCCTACCTTCCCCGTAATGCCCATGGCCCTCATTTTGTGCGCTATCACTCCATGATCGCATCTGTCAAACGCCTTTGCAAAATCTGTGAAAATCACATCTGCGTTTTGGTCGTCTTCCAGTGCCTCCGTAATTCTGTCATAATGGTTCAGCAGCTGTGACAGACATGATCGTCCTGCTCTAAAACCATGCTGGTTCGGGTTATGTTGGTTGTGCTGGTCCATGAAATTTGTAACCTGCCGTATCATTACTCTATCGAAGATTTTTATGATGTGAGAGGTTAGGGCTACTGGTCTGTAATTTTTAGCTAGTGCTCTACTACCTCCCTTGTGCAAAGGAGCTATGTCTGCACTCTTTAAGGCCTTCGGTATTTCACCTAGATCTAAGCTCTTTCTCCAAAGAATACTGAGGGTTCATGCTAGTGGTACTTGGCACTTCTTTATAAATAGAGCATTCCATGAATCTGGTCCAGGTGCTGAGTGAGTGGGCATGTTTTCTATTTCTTTTTCGAAATCTATGGGATTTGTACTAATGTCAGTTAGTTGGTCTGTGTGGCCTTCTTCTGGAGTGAAAAATATTTCTGCATTTTCTACCTTGCTGTCATTTAGTGGGTTGCTGAACACCGACTCATACTGTTCTTTTAGGATTTCACTCATTTCCTGTTCATCGTCAGTATACGAGTCTCCTCTCAGTAGTGGTCCAATTCTACAGATAGTTCTTAGCTTGGACTTTGCGTAGGAATAGAAATATTTTGGGTTTCTTGCAATATCCTGTATGGCCTTTTGTTTCCTTTGTACTTCTGTGAGGTATGACATCCTAAGCTTTTGCTCTAATTCAGTGATCTCTTTGCTAAGTCTATCTTTCCTTTGTTGTAGCATATTTGTGTTTTAAAGCAGTTCAGTAACCCGTTTTCTTCTTCTGTACCATCTCCTACGCTCTCTTTCTATATCTAATCTTCCTCTGGGTTTCCTCTATGGTACATGTTTCACACATACTTTGTATGCTTCTGTATTCAGCTTCTCTACGCACTGGTGGGGATTTAGGTCGCTCATGTCTGATTCTCAGGGTATGTCTGATAGCTTTTGCTTTATTTTTTCCCAGTTAATTTTATGGTTATTAAAATTAAACTTACTGAACATCCCGTCTCTAACTTTAGCGATGCAGTTTCCTACCCCTGAGTTAATACTAGTTTGAACCTCTATGATGTTATGATCAGAGTAAATAGTTTTGGAAACTGTTATATGTCTGATCAGTTCCTCGTTCTTTGTGAATATCAAATCCAGGGTATTTTCATTTCTAGTGGGATCAATTACCTGTTGGTTTAAAGAGTACTTTTCACAAAACCTCATTATTTCCCTGGTATGTACCTGTTGAGCCAGGGTGCTTCCCGGAGATATTTCTGGAATAACATTACGTTGCGCCATCTTCCATTTTACATGAGGGAGATTAAAATCTCCAAGGAGTAAAATATTTGGTGTAGAATTTTCTAGCCTATCCAGATAGCTATCTATCTTACTTAACTGATCTGTGAATTCCGCAGCAGTTGCCGATGGTGGTTTGTATACTAGGACAATTACCAAATTCATATTTTCAACTTTAATGTCTAGAATTTCTACTATATCATTCGTAAAATTCAACACTTCTGTGCAACAGAAAGTATCCTTTACATAGATTCCTATTCCTCCCTGTGACCTATTGATTCTATCACATCTACACATGTTATAGTTTTCTATCTTTATCTCTCCATCCATTCAAATACACTTACACTGCATTATCTGTACTTGTAAAGCGAGTATAAATATTAGGTAACACTGCTCGTAAGGTCTGTTAATGGTTTCACGAGTCAGACTAGGCCTCCTAAACTGGAAAGAAAACATTACTGAAATAAGAATTATTAAAAAAATAATATCAAGTTACGTGTACAGTTTGACAATGCAACTAATGCCACATTTGGGTTGACAACAGTTTTTTCGCAACTTTTTTTTGGGGGGGAGGGGGAGGGGTCACTTGTAGTACTTGTTCTGCTGTTCTTCCTGAAGAGGATACACGAAAAAAAAAAGTCCAATAACTTATCTCCGTAATGGAGCAAATAAAATTAAAACTTATGTTGACTATTAATTACTTCGTCATACTGTAGACAGAGCAATTAATCTACATAAGCGTAATAAGAATCTTCACTAATGAAATGCAAATTGGATAACCAATAGTGTAATTCCTTCGCTGAGAGAGAAGCAGCCGAACAACGCCTTATGTTTCATGCCCACTCAGAATCTATCACAATCTACCATGTTCTGCTCTCCCTCCCTACCACTCAACCCCACCATCCAGTAATTTTACTAAATAAAAAACAAATCCCCACCATCCCTTCCTCTTTGGAGCCTCATATTTCAACAAGAGTCTTATGTCCGTTGTGTATAATATCCTAAATGAATCTTTGTTAAGGTTCGTGAAAGCAGTACCTAGATAACTTTTGCTTATGACTCTGAAATTATGATTTATAATTGCTTCTGGTGATGAACTCCTGGCACAACGCCTCCAGGGAGGTTCCTTGATGCCGGTGAGGGACTCTTGATCTAGGGAACTGGACCTGTGCTCCAGTTCCCTGAACTGAGCCTGAATGCCTTCTATCCCCTTCAACAGGCGCTGTATAATCCCACGGGTTTAGCGCTCTTCCATCATGATAATCCTCGCACGATGCGTCTCTTCCCAGATTGTCGTCTGCATTTCCGTTTCGGTAACTATCCAGATATTCTGGGTACCCAATTAAATCACCTTATTGGTGGCAATGTACTAGCTAGAATAATAAAAATCATAAGAATAAAAAAATATTGTAAATAAAATTGTATAAAAATTCTTTTACAAAATAAGACAAAAATAGATCAAAAAAAAAATTTTTTTGCCCGCGGTTCGTTGGGAATAAAGCCACTCGCAGGAGAAGCTCCATTTAATCCAATGTTTTATCCTGTTTCCTGACGAATCTTACCTAACCTAACACGATCATATTTCTTTTGTTTCTAAAGACAGAAAAATAAATATATTCAATAAACAACTGTTTCCTCCGTATATCGGAAAACCTGATACTTTACATAAAGTTGACCCTGGAGTCGATTTCGGGGGTCACCACCCCCGAGGCCCGGTCCCAGGCAAGGCTTCCTGGTTGCTAGCTTGACTGATCAACCTGTTGGTGCTCGCCGCATTTGATTCAACAAGTGCACCACAATCCGACTGATCAGGGACTTTGATATACTTCTGATGAGTTTCGAGAGTTTTTCTACTTACAGAGCCCGACCTGGGGCCAGATTGATTTGAGGAACGTAGATAAATGGCTCAGACATGATGATAAAAGGTTGAAGATAAGGAGTGAGGTAATCGAGGATGAGGGACTGATTACCTCAAACTCCTTATCTTCAATCTTTTTTCTCTATATTGGCCTGAGGAAGCCAATGGCTGGCGAAACGTTTCCACAATAAAGATACCCAAGTGTTGCACAAATGCTTAATTCATTGACCTGAGGAACTTGATAGGATTCCTCTTGAGAAAAATGAAAATATATCTCAAGGCAATATTTACAATACGAACACCTCCATAATTGTACAAAAAGTAACTAGCAGGCAAATAACACGAAGACAAACTATTACCAGGTAACACCATTAATTACCACAAGGATCAAATAAAAAGCAGAACGACACGCACGACGACGACAGGTGAGCATAAATCACCGGAATTAACAAAGTTAATGTGACAGGGAGACAGTAAAAAACAATTAACATTCTTATTAAGTGTGGTGGATGGGAAGCGGCGCTCGCGTACACCAACAACAGCCACCACCACTCTGGTCGCCTACTAACCAACCCACCATCACCAGCCTGCCACCAACCCGACAACCACCACCACCTTCATTCAACCCTGGCTACCCTAAAAGAGGCTCTTAAGAGTAAAGCAATGTTGCATTTCAGCCTATAGACAACATGCGACTTAGAAGTATCGTTAGCTTGGTGTATCATGCAGAAGGCTCTAGGAATCTAGTCTGGCATTTTCCCATGCTGTTGTGATAACTACTATGCCATGAACTTGTATGGAAGATATAACACTAACTCCTAAGACCCTGAGCGGACTGAATTGTGTTTTGTATTACACACACACACAGGTCTGAAGGAAGCATGGAAACTAAACTGTATGCAGAGGTCCTGTCAAACCCACATGGGGCCAAAACAAAGGCAGGGAGCACACTAGGACAGAATGAGAGGTTGGACGACATTGAAGGAACAAGGACATGTGCAAGGACCTTACCAGATACCTGTGGGGGCCAGGAACAGGTGAGCAGGAAGGACAAACCAAGATGCATAGGGGCCATAACTAGGGAAGGGACTGAAGGAAGGAACACTCCACGGGAAGAAACTAAAACACATCAGAGGATGCAATGGGAGTCACAGTGGGAGGTGGAAAGGGAGAGATCCGTGTTTGTCTATGGGATAGACGAAGCTAAAGGGGAAACTTACGATGAAAGAAAGCAGGAGAAAAAAGCGATTGAAGATATCATGAAGGTGATAGGCGAGGGGGACATGACCCAGGTGGCAAATTTTCGGAGAATTGGGTGGTTCACAAAGAAAAGGAATCGGCCTCTCAAAGTAATTTTCAAGGCAGAATCAACCCGAACAATGATCCTGCAGGAGAAAGCACGGCTGAGAGGCAAGCAGGAGTTCCGGAGTGTGTACCTCGATCGAGACAGAACACAGGACGAAAGGAAGACGATGAAAGAGAGAGTTCAAAAACGAAAGGAGAAATGGGAGGAAATGAAAAAGGAGAGCAGAATAACCCAGGATCAAATGGAAGGACAAGCACACCCCCCAGAAACACCTGCAGAAGGACTCCAGCCACGACACCCCCAAGGCAACTGAACAATCCAAACGAACCATCACACACCGATCCCTCTGTTTCCACCCCCCGCACCACAGTTACAGTATTAGAACAGAAGTTGAAGGTTTGGTGCACAAATGCAGATGGATTAACGAATAAACATGAGGAATGGCAAGAAAGAATCAATGAGAAGTCCCCAGACATCATATCAGTTACAGAAACAAAACTCACAGAGACAATAACAGATGCAATCTTCCCACCAGGATACCAGATCATGAGGAAAGATAGAAGGGGCAGGGGGGGAGGTGGGGTTGCTCTGCTCATAAAAAAACAGATGGAAATTCGAGAAAATGGAAGGCATAGATGAGACGGGAGAAAGAGACTACATAGGAGGTACACTTCAGTCTGGGGAACACAAAGTGGTCATTGCAGTGATGTATAATCCACCACAGAACTGCAGGAGGTCAAGAGAGGAATATGAAGAGAGCAACAAAGCAATGGTGGACACACTTGCTGAGGTGGCAAGAAGAGCTCATTCCAACAGAGCAAAGTTGCTGGTTATGGGGGATTTCAACCTCAGGGAGATTGACTGGGAAAACCTGGAGCCACATGGGGGTCCCGAAACATGGAGAGCCAGGATGTTGGACGTGGTGCTGGAAAACCTCATGCACCAACATGTTAAGACCCGAGTGTAGGCGGTCATCATAGCGTGGTTTTTTTGCGCACGTCCTACAACTCCCGCCGCGTATCTAGGTTCCCATTCTCTATTTCTGACCAATCACAGACCTTCCCTGAGTCGCCCAGGCTGAGCGGTGATGGCGGCTGCTCGCTTCCCATTGGTCGAGACAGCAGAATGTAAACACTTCTACCTTGCCGGCGCCAAAACTCGTGTTTCTCGGTATAGTGCTCCTTATATACTGAAGCATTTCACC
Organism: Cherax quadricarinatus; assembly: GCF_038502225.1. Taxonomy (NCBI): domain Eukaryota; kingdom Metazoa; phylum Arthropoda; class Malacostraca; order Decapoda; family Parastacidae; genus Cherax; species Cherax quadricarinatus. The sequence goes on along the minus strand of NC_091364.1, from coordinate 9,769,599 downwards.
CAATACAATGTCGGTAAGTACTGATTTGTGTGTCTAGTGTGTAAATGAATAGTTTAGCCATATTTTGATATATATATGAAGGCGTTGTGAAGCATATTACGAGTGCACCATGCAAATGAAAAAAGTGCAACAAAATAGGACCAAGGACGGCCGTTCCTGCCCTTTTAGGTGCAGTTTTCAAGTTTCGGTATATAAATATTTCCATAAAATTTGGTAGTGTATATATGAATTCAGTAATGGTCTGGGTGTGTACAGAACGTTTTTATTGTCCTTCCAGATCAATAAGAAATTGTTCTACGGTGAGTCCTCCAAGGATAAGTCGAGATTTGTCTGTGTTTGGGATGACAGTGACTCAGATCAAGATCCAGATGACCTGGAAGTGGTGGAAACTGATGATGAATACTTGCCACAAGATGCAGAGGTGCCAACAGATGAGAAGGAAGCTATGCCACCATCCAAAAAGAAGAAATTGAACAAGAAGAAGATACTTGCTTACATGCAAGTATTGCAGCAACAAGAATAATCATGTCGCATCTTCATTTTCCTGTGCCACATGCAAAGTAAATCTATCCATCAAGAAGGATAGAAATTGTTTCATAAAGTTTCATTGCAGAAATTAGTGATGTAAAAGGATTGTTCTTTCTCAGGGAACTCAAGAATATTTCATTTGTAAGTTGTATCTCATTGCAATGTGTCATTGTTGATAAGTAGTTCCTACTTCTATTTTTTTACTGCTTATAAATTGTTCAGAAACAAGTTCCATTTATGTTTTTTATATTGTCTACTTTTATAATAAATTTAAAAAATATTTATTTCGTTTTTTTTCAACAATTGCAACCTTGCAACATTCTAAATTGTTATACCCCAAACGGGCAGGACCGCATATACTCGGTGTTCGAATATCTGCAATTGCCCGAGATGTTACTTTCACAACTCTGTTTGGATGGTCTCAGTGACCTTACATCGAGTGGCTCTATCTCCTCATACGAAATCACTTTCAAAATCTGCATTTTAGTCTGCCTTGCCCTCTGAAGGGTTAAGGACACTACCAGAGTGAGAGGGGAGGACGAACCAGCAAGATTGGACCTTGTGTTCACCATGGGCAGCTCAGACATTGAGGACATCAAGTATGAGAGTCCCCTAGGAGCTAGCGACCACGTGGTTCTGTGCTTTGAATACATAGTAGAGCTGCAAGTGGAGAGAATAACAGGAGTTGAATGGGAAAAGCCTGACTATAAAAGAGGGGACTACATAGGGTTGAAGAACTTCCTGCGGGAGGTCCAGTGGGACAGAGAACTGGCAGGAAAGCCAGTAAATGAAATGATGGAATATGTAACAACAAAATGCAAGGAGGCAGTGGAAAGGTTTATTCCCAAGGGCAACAGTAACAATGGGAAGACCAGAACGAGCCCCTGGTTTACCCGACGGTGTAAGGAGGCAAAAACAAAGTGCAATAGAGAATGGAAAAAGTACAGAAGGCAGAGAACACGCGAAAATAGGGAGATCAGTCGCAGAGCCAGGAATGAGTATGCACAGGTAAGGAGGGAGGCCCAGCGACAGTATGAAAACGACATAGCATCGAGAATCAAGACTGACCCGAAACTGTTGTATAGCCACATCAGGAGGAAGACAACAGTCAAAGACCAGGTGATCAGATTAAGGACAGAAGGTGGAGAACTCACAAGAAATGATCAGGAGGTATGTGAGGAGCTGAACAGGAGATTTAAGGAAGTTTTTACAGTAGAGACAGGAAGGGCTGTGGGAAGACAGCACAGAAGGGAACATCAAGAGGGAATATACCAACAAGTGTTGGATGACACACGAACAACTGAGGAGGTGAAGAAGCTCTTAAGTGACCTTGACACCTCAAAGGCGATGGGACCGGACAACATCTCCCCATGGGTCCTTAGAGAAGGAGCAGAGATGCTGTGCATGCCTCTAACCACAATCTTCAACACATCCCTTGAAACTGGGCATCTACCTGAGAAATGGAAGACAGCTAATGTAGTCCCCATATTTAAGAAAGGAAACAGAAACGAGGCACTAAACTACAGACCTGTGTCTCTGACATGCATTGTGTGCAAAGTCATGGAGAAGATTATCAGGAGGAGAGTGGTCGAACACCTGGAAAGGAACAAGATTATAAATGAAAACCAGCATGGGTTCATGGAAGGCAAATCCTGTATCACAAACCTCCTGGAGTTTTATGACAAGGTAACAGAAGTAAGACACGAGAGAGAGGGGTGGGTACATTGCGTTTTCCTAGACTGCAGGAAGGCCTTTGACACAGTTCCCCACAAGAGATTAGTGCAGAAGCTGGAGGATCAGGCGCATGTAAAAGGGAGGGCACTGCAATGGATAAGGGAATACCTGACAGGGAGGCAGCAACGAGTCATGGTACGTGAAGAGGTATCACAGTGGGCGCCTGTTACGAGCGGGGCCCCACAGGGGTCAGTTCTAGGACCAGTGCTATTTTTGATATATGTGAACGACATGATGGAAGGAATAGACTCTGAAGTGTCCCTGTTCGCAGATGATGTGAAGTTGATGAGAAGAATTAAATCGGACGAGGATGAGGCAGGACTGCAAAGAGACCTGGACAGGCTGGACATGTGGTCCAGTAACTGGCTTCTCGAATTCAATCCAGCCAAATGCAAAGTCATGAAGATTGGGGAGGGGCAAAGAAGACCGCAGACAGAGTATAGGCTAGGTGGACAAAGACTACAGACCTCACTCAGGATGAAAGACCTTGGGGTGACCATAACACCGAGCACATCACCAGAGGCACACATCAACCAAATAACTGCTGCACCATACGGGCGCCTGGCAAACCTGAGAATAGCGTTCCGATACCTTAATAAGGAATCGTTCAAGACACTGTACACTGTGTATGTTAGGCCCATACTGGAGTATGCAGCACCAGTCTGGAACCCACACCTGGTCAAGCACGTCAAGAAGTTAGAGAAAGTACAAAGGTTTGCAACAAGGCTAGTCCCAGAGCTCAAGGGAATGTCGTACGAGGAAAGGTTAAGGGAAATCGGACTGACGACACTGGAGGACAGAAGGGTCAGGGGAGACATGATAACGACATACAAGATACTGCGGGGAATAGACAAGGTGGACAGAGATAGGATGTTCCAGAGAGGGGACACAGGGACAAGGGGTCACAACTGGAAGCTGAAGACTCAGACGAGTCACAAGGACGTTAGGAAGTATTTCTTCAGTCATAGAGTTGTAAGCAAGTGGAATAGCCTAGCAAGTGAAGTAGTGGAGGCAGGAACCATACATAGTTTTAAGAAGAGGTATGACAAAGCTCAGGAAGCAGAGAGAGGACCCAGTAGCGATCAGTGAAGAGGCGGGGCCAGGAGCTGAGTCTCGACCCCTGCAACCACAATTAGGTGAGTACACACACACACGTACGTACGTTTTCTTGTAAGCTTAAGCTGGAGTTTTTGCTGGGACCATTATGGAACACACCTCTGCATAATAGCCTCTAGATGAATTACCTGGGCATCAACATTAGGTTAACCACACAACTTACACCAATACACCTACACCGTTGTCCTTTTGTTGACTTTTCAAAGTTAAGATCATGGCAGTGTTGTCTAGTTATATCTGATTTACATGTAATTCTGCATTAATGACGGGCACACAATGAGAGTGATGAGTCACACTAAATCCACGTGAGGAAGGTGAATGTAGCGAAAAGTCAGCACCAGAACGGTGTCATGAGTCAATATGAGCAGCTTGAGAAGAGTGCAAAGAATTAAACAAAAGCGTGGCAAGTCAAAATGGTAAATACGAGTCAACACGAGGGAACAGTGTGTAATGAAGCAACGCAAAGAAGATGAAAGGGACGAGGTAACCGCCTAAGTTCACATTAAAAGTGATGGAACAAACTGATGACAATAAGGAAATGAGTGGAATACTATTAAGTCACAATACTGTTCGGTGAACTACCGATCGAACTACCGATCGAACTACAGATCGAAAACTATTTTTTTTTTAATAAACAAGACGCAAAACACAGCCGACATCTCAACTTCTGGTGCAACGCATTTCCCATCTGACAATGAAGAAGCCATCGACAGCATGCCCAAGCACTCTGTTCCGACCCAGGCTCTAGGAACTCCATGTTCGCAAAAAATTCCAAGAAACTACTGTCGCGAGCCTTCAGTATTATATAGGAGTCTGGATACAGGTGTAATTAAAAACCACCAATAACACTATTTCACAAAGTTGGCAGTAAGGCAATCTCGAAAACTGCTACACCATTATGACATGGTTTTGGATGCAATGAAGTCAAGGTCAATGCTGTTGCAGTGTACACTGATTTTGCAAAATCATTCTGCAAAAAGCGACCCCTGGTGTGACTTGCACAAAATGTGTGCAATAAGAAATAAGTGGTAAATGGGCAGATGGATATTTAACTTCTTAATAAATAGAATACTGCTTGTAGTAGTATAAAGGGAATTCAAGATCCTGCCACAGCGAAAAACTCTGGTTTTCAAGGCAGAGTACTCGTCCCACTTCTGTTTCTCATTCTTATATTCGACACAAACAAGAATATAAATCATAGCACCCTAACAACTTCTGCTGATGACACCATTATCTCTGGAGAGTGAGTCCGTCGAACACGCTGAGAAACTCAAGTGGCCAAAAATGAAGTCTACCACTGGGCCTCAGACAACAATATGATTGTTCAATGAAAACAAGCTTCAGTTGCTCTACTATGGAAGAATGGAAAAAAAAAATGAAGACAAACTAAGTACACGACAAACTTAATCCAATCAACAGAATTCAAGTTTCATGTTCGAGACTTGGGAATGATGTCACAAGATCCCACAGTGAACGATTACAATAATGTTATTACTACCATCTCAAGAAAAATGACAGGTTGGATAATCAGAGCATTCAAAACAAAGAGATGCTAAGTCAATAGCTTATCTAATGATGTATACAAACGGCCCCCTTGCAGACAATTAAGATTGGTGGACTAGAAACAAAGAAAACTTTCACTTGCTGTATACATTCAAACATTTGAAGTTTTGAACTACAGGAAACGAAGTCTCTTCAACCACGTTTCTTGGAACGCAAGCGAGAAAGGTACGTCATAATTAACATCCGGAAAATCATGGAGGAAATGGTCTGAAACCTGCCCACCGAAATAACTTTTTATAAAAACCCCAAGACTTGGCGTGGTACAGAGTATCTTCAGTAAGAAAGCAGTGGAACGAAGAATAGAGAGAACTCGAAGTGTAGTGTGTCAAGAGGTCCCCGACTTTTTAACACCCTCCCTCTGTGCATAAGGTAAATTACCAACAAACCCTACTGTCTTCAAGCAGGAACTTAGCAAGTTCCTCAAATCATTGCCTGACCAGCCGGGATGTGGTATGTACATTGTATTGCGTGCAGCCAGAAGTAATAGAATGATTGATGAAGCCTTGATCCACCGGGAGGCCTCGGGACACAGACCTCTTGAAGCATCTTTCAGGTATCTTTCAGAAGGAAAGTGAGTGCCTGTGATATGAAGGTGAGTGATGACTCAACATGAGGAAAGGCGAGTGACCATGATTCAACGTGAGGAAGGTGAGTAAAACACACAACAGGCCTGGCCTCAACTGACCTTTCGCCGACTTCCCTGTCACATTATCATTTAGATTAGCCTTACCTTCCCCTTCCCTCCAGCTCCCTCAACAAACCCACTTCCTCCTCCTTTCCACCTCACCCGTCTCTACCACTGCCTCCCCTACATGCGCCTACCTCTCTTCCACCCTCTCTCTCCCATTTCACCTCTACCCACTACTTCTATTCCTTTGCCTCTACTCTACACCGCCTCTTTTTTCCCACATCTTTTATCCTGTCCTTCCACACCTCCCAAGTTCCTCCTTTCCTCCATTCTCTCCCATTTCCCCTTTTCTTACCTTTCTTCCCTCAATACACTCCCTTCCTCTCCTATCTCACCCGGCACTTGCCTTTCAGTTTCATTGTCAATAATAAGATCACTGTGACAGTCTTTTTCTTCTTTCTTTCTCCCTCAATTCTTTTCTCCTCTCTGAAAGTCCCTCCTTTAATACTGATTTTATGATTTCTTCAAACAAACTGGCATATTGTATCAACATTCAATTTCATTTGCCTTCCGCTGCATACGTACGTCCTTCTCAACAACAAAAACAGCAACAGCATTATCTTTGATTCGCGATTCCTGCAATCAACAGACATCGGTAGTCGACCCATACCACCGCTCAGGACCTTTAAAAGTAGGGATAATGTTCTCTTCAAGAATGAGAAATATGTAGACAAATAACGAGTCCTGCAGTTGGCTCTTCGGGAACAATATTTTTTACATTTTTTTAAGATGAAAATTTATTGAAGGTATGATACCTGGAACCGTTTACCGAACTTATTATATACCTCATAAGTTACATATACTTGAAATTCAGCATCAATGTAAATGCTTATACAATTAAACATTTACACCGATTTTTTAATCATTCTTCATTACAGTAACTTCTGCAAAATTTAGCATAGCGTCGCCACAACAGAAAAAAACTAAAGATATAAAGAAAGGTCTCGCTGAGCAAAAGAACCAGAGGACTTTGACAGGATGACGACTAAACTCGACTGCAGACGAGACTGAATGAAACCAAGATAGTTTTCTCATGTGTGAAAACTAGGGAAAACTTGCATTCAGAACTGGGCAATTGCGTAAACTAGATCAAGCTTACAATGATGATGACAAATAAATGAGCGATATGTCACAACATGACAGTGTTTACTGAGCCGTTAATCAGATAAAAGACTGACACTTAATTTTTTTCCATGAATGACACCCAAAACTCGGCCAATATCCGGTATAACCTTAACCCTATTCGACTTTGAAAAAGCCCTGACAATGTGCACATGCATTTAAGGCCCAGACTTGTGAAACTACACAATTATCAAAAAAAAAAAAAATCACATAACCACTGGAGACTGAGCCTGAACACAGGGGGGGTCATATCACAATCAAAAACTGTGCATACCTTTGATATACCTTTGAAGAGTTTCGAAAGTTTCACTGCTCTCGGATGTACCCCAACCCCACAAAGGCAGCAGCAAAGCAAATGTAAGAAATTATAAACTGATAATACAGAGGTCTCACACTGTCAATTTTTTGAAAGCGTTTTAAGAAACAAGACTGCTAATATTTGTACACCCAGAACCAAATCTACTTAAAGGAGATCGCTACTCTCTCTCTCGCAGTTGCTGGACCATCACGACATGGTTTTGAATGCACTGGAAGACAATATACATACTGTAATACTTTTTAGAAAAAAATCGACAAGTGTGTGTAAAGAATTTATATATATATATATATATATATATATATATATATATATATATATATATATATATATATATATATATTTATATATATATATATATATATATATATATATATATATATATATATATATATATATATATATATATATGCACAATAAGATCACAGTAAACAGGTGATTTCAGAATATGCAAAACAACCACTCTGAAAGAATAGAGAAATTCCAAGCGCTTTCGTGACTACTCACATTATCAAGGAACTATGAAAGTAAAGCATCCAAGGAAGCTATATAAGGGGTCTGGCCAGCACCTCACTATCAGATCCCACAACGGTTAAACACCTGGCATGTCCACTATTATTCCTCGCATCAAGATAGAGTCAAACTGTCTGTTTTCTCATCAATGTTTTTGAGAGCTTTACGAATTTGTAGTCCTGAGTTCATAGATGAGGAAATATCCAAAATTTATGAAATAGGTAATGATTTAAAATACCCAAGAAATGTAATTGATAAATCTTTTAAAGTTGCTAGAAATACTTTTTACAATCCAAAAAGGGACAACCAGCCTTATTCAACTAAAAATATGTTGGTTCTCCCTTACCATGAAAACTTGGTTGATATGCCTTCTCTTCTTAAGACTTTTAATATTAAAGTTGTATTAAAAAATCTTGATACAGTAAAAAAACTTTTGATAAAGAATTCCCCCCAAAATGCTGATGGATGTGTCTAAGATTCCTTGTAAAATTTGCGATAAAGTTTATTACGGTCAAACTGGTAAAAATCTCGAACTAAGATTAAAACAACATAAATATAGCATTAGAACTGGACAAGATTCCAATGCTCTATTTATTCATGTAAGAGATTTTAACCATCCAATTGATTTTCAAAAAGTTGAGAAAGTAGTATTAAGCAAGTCCATGGTCGACAGGAATATAATTGAATCTTGTTTCATAAAAAGCAGTTTTGACAATAATATGAATATTTCCTTTGGTTTATAAAAATTAGATCCATTTATAATTAATAGAATTTGGGAAGAATTTAATACACTGGACAAATAATAATTTTTAAATTTTCTTGGGTAGAATAGTTTGTGGGGTGAGTTGTGCAAAGGACCTATCCAAGTTGGGTCGCCGCGCGTCACGTGTTTAACCGTTGTGGGATCTGATAGTGAGGTGCTGGCCAGACCCCTTATATAACTTCCTTGGATGCTTTACTTTCATAGTTCCTTGATAATGTGAGTAGTCACGAAAGCGCTTGGAATTTCTCTATTTTTTCAGAGTGGTTGTTTTGCATATTCTGAAATCACCTGTTTACTGTGATCTTATTGCGCATATATATATATATATATATATATATATATATATATATATATATATATATATATATATATATATATATATATATTTATTTATTTTTTTTATTATCACACTGGCCGATTCCCACCAAGGCAGGGTGGCCCGAAAAAGAAAAACTTTCACCATCATTCACTCCATCACTGTCTTGCCAGAAGGGTGCTTTACACTACAGTTTTTAAACTGCAACATTAACACCCCTCCTTCAGAGTGCAGGCACTGTACTTCCCATCTCCAGGACTCAAGTCCGGCCTGCCGGTTTCCCTGAACCCCTTCATAAATGTTACTTTGCTCACACTCCAACAGCACGCCAAGTATTAAAAACCATTTGTCTCCATTCACTCCTATCAAACACGCTCACGCATGCCTGCTGGAAGTCCAAGCCCCTCGCACACAAAACCTCCTTTACCCCCTCCCTCCAACCTTTCCTAGGCCGACCCCTACCCCGCCTTCCTTCCACTACAGACTGATACACTCTTGAAGTTATTCTGTTTCGCTCCATTCTCTCCACATGTCCGAACCACCTCAACAACCCTTCCTCAGCCCTCTGGACAACAGTTTTGGTAATCCCGCACCTCCTCCTAACTTCCAAACTACGAATTCTCTGCATTATATTCACACCACACATTGCTCTCAGACATGACATCTCCACTGCCTCCAGCCTTCTCCTCGCTGCAACATTCATCACCCATGCTTCACACCCATATAAGAGCGTTGGTAAAACTATACTCTCATACATTCCCCTCTTTGCCTCCAAGGACAAAGTTCTTTGTCTCCAGAGACTCCTAAGTGCACCACTCACCCTTTTCCCCTCATCAATTCTATGATTCACCTCATCTTTCATAGACCCATTCGCTGACACGTCCACTCCCAAATATTTGAATACATTCACCTCCTCCATACTCTCTCCCTCCAATCTGATATCCAATCTTTCATCACCTAATCTTTTTGTTATCCTCATAACCTTACTCTTTCCTGTATTCACTTTCAATTTTCTTCTTTTGCACACCCTACCGAATTCATCCACCAATCTCTGCAACTTCTCTTCAGAATCTCCCAAGAGCACAGTGTCATCAGCAAAGAGCAACTGTGACAACTCCCACTTTATGTGTGATTCTTTATCTTTTAACTCCACGCCTCTTGCCAAGACCCTCGTATTTACTTCTCTTACAACCCCATCTATAAATATATTAAACAACCACGGTGACATCACACATCCTTGTCTAAGGCCTACTTTTACTGGGAAATAATTTCCCTCTTTCCTACATACTCTAACTTGAGCCTCACTATCCTCGTAAAAACTCTTCACTGCTTTCAGTAACCTACCTCCTACACCATACACCTGCAACATCTGCCACATTGCCCCCTATCCACCCTATCATACGCCTTTTCCAAATCCATAAATGCCACAAAGACCTCTTTAGCCTTATCTAAATACTATTCACTTATATGTTTCACTGTAAACACCTGGTCCACACACCCCCTACCTTTCCTAAAGCCTCCTTGTTCATCTGCTATCCTATTCTCCGTCTTACTCTTAATTCTTTCAATAATAACTCTACCATCCACTTTGCCAGGTATACTCAACAGACTTATCCCCCTATAATTTTTGCACTCTCTTTTATCCCCTTTGCCTTTATACAAAGGAACTATGCATGCTCTCTGCCAATCCCTAGGTACCTTACCCTCTTCCATACATTTATTAAATAATTGCACCAACCACTCCAAAACTATATCCCCACCTGCTTTTAACATTTCTATCTTTATCCCATCAATCCCGGCTGCCTTACCCCCTTTTATTTTACCTACTGCCTCACGAACTTCCCCCACACTCACAACTGGCTCTTCCTCACTCCTACAAGATGTTATTCCTCCTTGTCCTATACACGAAATCACAGCTTCCCTATCTTCATCAACATTTAACAATTCCTCAAAATATTCCCTTCATCTTCCCAATACCTCTAACTCTCCATTTAATAACTCTCCTCTCCTATTTTTAACTGACAAATCCATTTGTTCTCTAGGCTTTCTTAACTTGTTAATCTCACTCCAAAACTTTTTCTTATTTTCAACAAAATTTGTTGATAACATCTCACCCACTCTCTCATTTGCTCTCTTTTTACATTGCTTCACCACTCTCTTAACCTCTCTCTTTTCCTCCATATACTCTTCCCTCCTTGCATCACTTCTACTTTGTAAAAACTTCTCATATGCTAACTTTTTCTCCCTTACCACTCTCTTTACATCATCATTCCACCAATCGCTCCTCTTCCCTCCCGCACCCACTTTCCTGTAACCACAAACTTCTGCTGAACACACTAACACTACATTTTTAAACCTACCCCATACCTCTTCGACCCCATTGCCTATGCTCTCATTAGCCCATCTATCCTCCAATAGCTCTTTATATCTTACCCTAACTGCCTCCTCTTAATTTATAAACCTTCACCTCTCTCTTCCCTGATGCTTCTATTCTCCTTGTATCCCATCTACCTTTTACGCTCAGTGTAGCTACAACTAGAAAGTGATCTGATATATCTGTGGCCCCTCTATAAACATGTACATCCTGAAGTCTACTCAACAGTCTTTTATCTACCAATACATAATCCAACAAACTACTGTCATTTCGCCCTACATCATATCTTGTATACTTATTTATCCTCTTTTTCTTAAAATATGTATTACCTATAACTAAACCCCTTTCTATACAAAGTTCAATCAAAGGGCTCCCATTATCATTTACACCTGGTACCCCAAACTTACCTACCACACCCTCTCTAAAAGTTTCTCCTACTTTAGCATTCAGGTCCCCTACCACAATTACTCTCTCACTTGGTTCAAAGGCTCCTATACATTCACTTAACATCTCCCAAAATCTCTCTCTCTCCTCTGCATTCCTCTCTTCTCCAGGTGCATACACGCTTATTATGACCCACTTCTCGCATCCAACCTTTACTTTAATCCACATAATTCTTGAATTTACACATTCATATTCTCTTTTCTCCTTCCATAACTGATCATTCAACATTACTGCTACCCCTTCCTTTGCTCTAACTCTCTCAGATACTCCAGATTTAATCCCATTTATTTCCCCCCACCGAAACTCCCCTACCCCCTTCAGCTTTGTTTCGCTTAGGGCCAGGACATCCAACTTCTTTTCATTCATAACATCAGCAATCATCTGTTTCTTGTCATCCGCACTACATCCACGCACATTTAAGCATCCCAGTTTTATAAAGTTTTTCTTCTTCTCTTTTTTAGTAAATGTCTACAGGAGAAGGGGTTACTAGCCCATTGCTCCCGGCATTTTAGTCGCCTCATACGACACGCATGGCTTACGGAGGAAAGATTCTTTTCCACTTCCCCATGGACAATAGAAGAAATAAAAAGGAACAAGAGCTATTTAGAAAAAGGAGAAAAACCTAGATGTATGTATATATATATATGCATGTGCGTGTCTGTGAAGTGTGACCAAAGTGTAAGTAGGAGTAGCAAGATATCCCTGTTATCTAGCGTGTTTATGAGACAGAAAAAGAAACCAGCAATCCTACCATCATGCAAAACAGTTACAGGTTTGTGTTTCACAGTCATCTGGCAGGACGGTAGTACTTCCCTGGGTGGTTGCTGTCTACCAACCTACTACATATATACATATATATATATATATATATATACATATATACATATATACATATGTATATATATATATATATATATATATATATATATATATATATATGTATTTTGTTTATTAATAAATGTTCACTTAGAATAAAAAATATATAGGGGGTGGTAGGAGAAGAAAATATTCAAACAGCTCCGGGGAGAACCTTGAGTTTTCCCTGAGGTACGTTTATTGTCTTCTCTGAGGATGAGGGTCCCCATTCCAGCTATAGAGGTGGTACTTAAACTATATATATATATATATATATATATATATATATATATATATATATATATATATATATATATATATATATATATATATATATATATATTTATTTATTTATTCATTCAGAGGCTGGCATAGTAGAAAGATCTGTTTTTCAAGGCACAGTATTCCCAGATCTTTCACGTTTTCCTTTCGTTTTATTTGATGATCCTCTTGTCTTTTGTATACAGTGTCCCTTTTGACTTTTATTCTTTCTGTATCTAAGCAGCTAGAAATTATCGCCACTGAACGTTATTTTGTTCTCCACTGCCCACTGGAACACCCTGTTTATATCTTCCTGCAGTTTTTTCTTGTCTTCTACTGAAGTGATTTTCATGGTTATGATAATGTCCGCAAATGATGATACAAAACTATGGCGAGTAATTTTACGTCTGCTATGAGGATAAGAAACGGTAGAGACGCCAGGACAGTGCCTTTGGGTACTGAGCTTCTTACATCGCTAATGCTAGAGTTGGCTCTGCATACTACTGCTGTGTGTTTTACCTTTCACAAGTTAAAAAGCCATTTACCTTCCTTCCCCGCTATCCCAATAGCTTTCATTTTGTGTGAGATCACCAATTACTACATTTGTCAACCGCCTTTGCAAAATCCCAGTATAACGCATCTGCGTTTTGGCTTTCTTCCAAGGGATTGGTCCCAAATTTACAAATCAAAATTACTTCTTATTAGACCACGAGGCTCAGAAGACGGTACATTATTATATATCGGTGAAGATTTACACCCGCGGAGGTCATTCAGTGCTTGGTGAATGGGAGTTAATAAGGTTCAATCCGAAGAAGGGAAGGACAAGCCCATTTCCTAGGATCAAGAACCCTTCTGCAGCATGAAGGAGCCTCACAAGAGTTTTCAATACCCTCCCTTTATACACAAGGGGAATTACCAACACACTCCTAGCTGTCTTCAAGATGGAACTTGATAAGTTCCCAAATTAGCTCCTGATTAACACTGTTGTCGTGCCTACTTACAATGGACAGAATGTAACTAGCACTAACAGCCTAACTGATCAGGCATCAACAAGGAGGTCAGGTCTAAGGCCGGGCTGCGGGGACGGTAGCCCCCGAAATTGTCTTCAGGTATTCACCTATTCGTTCCACATTTTAGAAACAAAACTGGACAAAAAAAAAACTGTCTAATGTCGATGTAGATGATCTGAGTCTTAAGCTGCCATCAGAGTCACCTCGACTCCTAATCCCATCTGAAACAGCCTCTCCCTTTCAGCATTATTTATTCCCAAGATTATTTGGCATGTCGTAATCCTTTCCACTGGTCTTCCTCTCTCTCTAATGTTATCAGATTAAATTCACCAGTCTCTCTGCTCACAATATTTCCTTCAGATCCGGTATCAATCCCGTCGCTAGCTAGAAAACGGGCCTATCGTTGTTTATAATGTCCTAAACTATTTAGTCTACGGCTCTAAAAGCAGTTCTTGTGTTAGCTATTTTTTACATTAAAAACATAAGAAAGAAGGAACACTGCAGCAGGCCTCCTGGCCCATGCGAGGCAGGTCCAAGTTGCCTACAGGCTTATGCTACTGACCCAACCTAGTCAGGTCCATACCACATCCAGTTAAGGAAGGAGCACTGCATTAGACCTACTAGCACAAGTAGATCCACCCACACCCATTCATGCATTCATCTAACCTATTTTTAAAACTACACGTTTTAGCTTTATGAGGGTACTCGGGAGTTTGTTCCACTCATCCACAACTCTATTACCAAACCAATGCTTTCCACTATCTCCATTTAACCAATTCTGCCTCTCATCCACCAAGAGACTACATGAAGACAATTTAGGGGGGTCAGCGCTCCCGAGGCCCAGTCCTAGACCAGATACTTTAAAACATACTTCTTAAGTTCACGTGGGTAATTAGGCTTTCGATTCCAGCTGTGTCTTCTTGATCTTGGTCATGACCTCTCAGTACATCCCTTTCATACCCTCTAAATTTCTCTTACAATTACATACATGGTGGTCAAATCTTTCTTTACCCATCCTCACCTTGAAGGACGTCAGCCTCTCTTCCTCTCGTCTGGCATCACATGTCATCTCATCTTTAAGAAAAGTTTCACTGCAAAACTTGGGACCTTTTTAGGTATATCGCTCAGAGTCCTGAATGAATCTTTATTTAGGTTCCTAAACGCTGTGCAGTGTGGTGCAATATGGTGCTGTGGTGTCATGCAGTGTGGTGTGGTTCAGCGTGGTGTGGTGCAGTATGGTATGTAGTGTGATGTGCACTGTGGTTCAGTGTAGTGTGATGCAGTGTAGTGAGGTGCGGTGCAGTGTGCCCCAGAGTATGCAGAATAGTTGAAGGAGGTATCTTGCAGTATGGTTGAAGGTGGTGTCATGTAGTATGGTTGAGGGTGGTGTGGTGCACCATGCTGGAGGGTGGTGTGGTGCACCATGCTGGAGGGTGGTGTGGTGCACCATGCTGGAGGGTGGTGTGGTGCACCATGCTGGAGGGTGGTGTGGTGCACCATGCTGGAGGGTGGTGTGGTGCACCATGCTGGAGGGTGGTGTGGTGCACCATGCTGGAGGGTGGTGTGGTGCACCATGCTGGAGGGTGGTGTGGTGCACCATGCTGGAGGGTGGTGTGGTGCACCATGCTGGAGGGTGGTGTGGTGCACCATGCTGGAGGGTGGTGTGGTGCACCATGCTGGAGGGTGGTGTGGTGCACCATGCTGGAGGGTGGTGTGGTGCACCATGCTGGAGGGTGGTGTGGTGCACCATGCTGGAGGGTGGTGTGGTGCACCATGCTGGAGGGTGGTGTGGTGCACCATGCTGGAGGGTGGTGTGGTGCACCATGCTGGAGGGTGGTGTGGTGCACCATGCTGGAGGGTGGTGTGGTGCACCATGCTGGAGGGTGGTGTGGTGCACCATGCTGGAGGGTGGTGTGGTGCACCATGCTGGAGGGTGGTGTGGTGCACCATGCTGGAGGGTGGTGTGGTGCACCATGCTGGAGGGTGGTGTGGTGCACCATGCTGGAGGGTGGTGTGGTGCACCATGCTGGAGGGTGGTGTGGTGCACCATGCTGGAGGGTGGTGTGGTGCACCATGCTGGAGGGTGGTGTGGTGCACCATGCTGGAGGGTGGTGTGGTGCACCATGCTGGAGGGTGGTGTGGTGCACCATGCTGGAGGGTGGTGTGGTGCACCATGCTGGAGGGTGGTGTGGTGCACCATGCTGGAGGGTGGTGTGGTGCACCATGCTGGAGGGTGGTGTGGTGCACCATGCTGGAGGGTGGTGTGGTGCACCATAGTTCCGAGTGGTGCAACATGGTTGAGGGTGGTGTGGTGCACCATAGTTCAGAGTGGTGCAACATGGTTGAGGGTGGTGTGGTGCATCATAGTTCAGAGTGGTGCAACATGGTTGAGGGTGGTGTGGTGCACCATAGTTCGGAGTGGTGCAACATGGTCCAGGGTGGTGCAACATGGTTCAGGGTGGTGCAACATGGCTGAGGGTGGTGTGGTGCACCATAGTTCAGAGTGGTGCAACATGGTTCAGGGTGGTGTGGTGCACCATAGTCCAGAGCGGTGCAACATGGTTCAGGGTGGTGAGATGCACCATAGTTCAGAGTGGTACAACATGGTTCAGGGTGGTGTGGTGCACCGTAGTTCAGAGTGGTGCACCATGGTTCAGGGTGGTGTGATGCATCATAGTTCCGAGTGGTGCACCATGGTTCAGGGTGGTGTGGTGCACCGTAGTTCCGAGTGGTGCACCATGGTTCAGGGTGGTGTGATGCATCATAGTTCCGAGTGGTGCACCATGGTTCAGGGTGGTGTGGTGCACCATAGTTCAGAGTGGTGCACCATGGTTCAGGGTGGTGTGGTGCACCATAGTTCAGAGTGGTGCACCATGGTTCAGGGTGGTGTCTTGCAGTATGGCACTACTCCACGATCATCTAATCTTTCCTTTTATTAGCAAGTTTTCCCACCTCATCAGCATAATGGGATCTCCCATCACGCTTCTGGCCGTGATTAATTACATGTAGTCAAAACATGCACATACGCACGCACCAACACAAATACGGCAGTTGGAGGAAACGCAGATTAAACTTTAATGAACTGAAGGAAAAAAATAACGACAAGAATTGACAACAGAGACAAGCGACGATGTAATTTTTAATTAGAAAATAAAACTGAGTTGTCATGGAAGACAGGAAAACAAGCAATGAGAAATGGTGTAGATACTAGCGCTGCATTCACACAAAACAGTTAATCCAATACTGGCATCTTAAGTGATAAACTAATCGTGGTGGAGACGTTTAAAAGCTTAAAACAACGACTTGGTGAACATAAATATGCTTGTCAAGTAATACCTGTACGATTCACCGCAACACCCAAGAACTTCACGAGTGAATCATTAATCAGTCTAAACACTGACAATCAAATTGAATTTTTCGAAGATAACGCTCAAAACCATGCCGACATCTCCATTGTTTCTGACTTAACTCGAACGGCGCTTGAATTTGAGAAAGCCATCCCTTGCATGACACTGCAATCTTTCCCTGGCCCTGACTCTAGATCTTCATATTCATGAAAAACTGCAAGAAACCACTATTTCGTGCATTAAATATTCTATGGAGGAGGTGTCTGGAAACAGGAATCATCCTATAGTCCTTAAAAGTACCGACACTGCCCAACACCACAAAGGTAGGTTACTGAAAGCAGTGAAGTTTTTTTTTTACGAGGATAGTGGGACTCAGGTTAGAATATGTAGGAGAGAGGGAGATTATTTCCCAGTAAAAGTAGGCCTTAGGCAGGGATGTGTGATGTCACCATGGCAGCAAAACAATCGCAAAAGAAAAGCCGATTATCAAAATCTTTGAGTCTTATAAAACAGATTGCTTCCTCCCACAGTGTGATCCCACAGCCTCCCACAATGTGGTCTCTCATCCTCCTACAGTGTAATCCCACTTCATAATGGTGGCGGTATTTAAGAACTCACAAAAATACACAGAACAATCAACAGTTGACTTATCTTGCCAGTTAGAGCGTTTTTAGATTAACTAGAAAACATGCAAAAATGCAGAATTTAAAAAGATCTTAAAAAAAAGTGTATGGAGAATGATAATGAGGTGGAGTACCAGTGTATGGGGAATGATAATGAGGTGGAGGAACAGGGAATGGGGAATGATAATAGTAGTATACTTTTCTACAGGGGGAGGAACTTCCGGTTGGGCCTTTCCCTGGGCGAGGAACTTCCGGTTTGGGCCTTCTACAGAGCGAGGACTTCCGGTTTGGGCCTTCCACTGAGCGAGGTATCCGGTCTAGGACCAGCAGCTGGAGGGTCACCTTTTCACACCTAGGTGTTACTTCCGGTTTTGACCTTGACCTCGCCCTCGAGACTACCTCACCCTTGACCCCCCAACCAGTACCCCCGCCCCACGACCCCCCCTTCCCCCCCGCCCCGCGCGTCGCGCGCCCGCGCGCCCGCCCCGCCGCCCCGCGCGCCCGCCCGCGCGCCCCGCCCCGCCCGCGCGCCCGCCCGCGCGTCCGCCCGCGCCTTCTGCTGCGCCTTCTGCAGCGGCGTCCGGATCGCCCCCACGCCCCGAATTTTTTTTTTTTTTCCGAGGTTTTTGGATTTTTTCGAATTTTTTTTGAATTTCATTTTCTTATGCTCTCCATCTCCTCGGATCAAGGTTTTTGGATTCCCCCTCTCACTTTCACCCCCACCCCAAAATTTCTCGATATTACCAAGTTTTTGGATTCCACCCTATGGGGGTTTCGAAAGTCTCCATCTCCTCGGATCAAATTTTTGGATTACCCCTCTCACTTTCACTCCCACCCCAAAATTTCTCGATAATACCAAGACTCCATCTCCTTGGATCAAGTTTTTTGGATTCCCCCCTATGGGGTTTTCTTGTGCTCTCCATCTCCTCGGATCAAGTTTTTAAGGTTCCCCCTCTCTTTCTAAGGTTCCCCCTCACTTTCACCCTCCCACTTTCACCCCCCAACCCAAACAATTTCTCGATATTACCAAGTTTTTGGATTCCCCCCTATGGGGGTTTCGAAAGTCTCCATCTCATCGGATCAAGTTTTTGGATTCCCCCCTATGGGGTTTTCGAAATTCTCCATCTCCTTTCAAGTTTTTTTTTGGGTACCCCTCCTTTCCCCCAAATTTTCTCGACAATACCATGACTCCATTCCTCGATCAATGGATCCCCCCCTATGGGGTTTTCGAAATTCTCCATCTCCTCAGATCAAATTTTTAAGGTTCCCCCGCCCACTTTCACCCCCCCCAATCCCAAAAATTTCTCGATAATACAAGTTTTTGGATTCCCCCCCCCCTATGGGGGTTTTGAATTTCTTATGATCACCTTGGATCAAATTTTTGGATTACCCCTCCCACTTTCACCCACCCCCCAACCTCAAATTTTTCTCGATAATACCAAGTTTTTGGATTCCCTCCTATGGGGTTTTCGAAATTCTCCATCTCCTTGGATCAAGGTTTTTTGGATTGCCCCTCCTTCCACCCCCCATCCCCAAAAAATTTCTCAAATTACCAGTTTTTGCATTCCCCCCTCTGGGTTTTTTTTCGGATTCCCCCCATCACTTTCACCCCCACCCCAAAATTTCTCGATATTACCAAGTTTTTTTGGATCCCCCCTATGGGGGTTTCGAAAGTCTCCATCTCCTCGGATCAAGTTTTTTGGATTCCCCCCTATGGGGTTTTCGAAATTCCTCGGATCAAAGTTTTTGGAATCCCCCCTCTGGGGGTAAGCATTCAAAATAGACTCCTCCTATGGGGGCATGCTTACTACAGGTCTAAACATCTTCCCCTTATTATTTTAAAATGAACTAAAAGTTTCCTCTCATTAAGTCAAATGAACTAAAAGTTTCCTCTCATTAAGTTAAATGAACTAAGAAGGGTGTTTACTCGGCGGTCAGTGACGTCACGTGCACACAGGTTGAATCAGGTCGGTCCTTTTAGTTCATTCAAGATAATAAGGGAACATAGTAGTGACGTCACGCGCACACAGGTTGAATCTTGTATACCCTTTTACCCACCCTCCCAAACCCTCACACTCCAACCAACACCTCACAATTTTCACTCATAACCCCCAATTTTTCTCGTTTTAACCCTTTTAGTTCATTAAAGTTAATAAGGGGGCACATGCATCAGAAAGTCACCACATCGCTTACATCCACTTTCGTTAAATTCACTACTCACAATTTTACATATTACGAAGTTAAATACGCACTTTTACTTTGAACATCTTCAAAACACTCTCATAAATCATTTGAATACTCACAAAAAATACCTTTATACATTTCCAAACAACACTGAAATACTCCAAAAAACATCATTCGAACACCCCCAAATCATCTCTGAATACTCCCAGAACACCTTCATAAGTACTCTTGCACATCATTTGAACACCTTCATAAGTACTCTCTTAATCATTTGTACACCTTCAAAAAACACCTTTGAATACTCACATAAACACCCTTGAACACCTTCAAAACACCTTTGAATAACCTCAAAACACCTTTGAACACCTTCAAAACACCCTTGAACACCTTCAAAACACCCTTGAACACTCTCAAAAACAACATTTGAACACACTCAAAACACCTTTGAACATTTCCAAAACACTATTTGAGTACTCCCAAATAAGATTTGACATCTCTAATTTATCTGCACTTACACATTTCATTAAATTACAACTCATCCCCTCAGTCTCCAGACTAGGCATTTTCTCGTTTTTACCCTTTTAGTTCATTAAAGTTATTAAGGGGACACAATACATCAGAAAAAAGTCACAAAAACTAACTCAAACACTTTACTTTGAACACCCCCAAAGTACTCTCATAATCATTTGAATACTCACATAAACACCCTTGAACACCTTCAAAACACCTTTGAATATCGTTTTAAACTAATTTCATCACAACCCACTTATATCATCTTTTTTCGGTAACTCTAATTCGACTACACTACCCTCATCAATTACCAACAAATTTTACTCGTTTTAACTAATGTCATCACTGTAACCAAGATTTTCACAAAAAAAAAACTCTATGACACCTAACACACACGCACACACACACCCCACAACACCCACAATTTTTCTCGTTTTAACCCTTTTAGTTCATTAAAGTTAATAAGGGGACACAGTACATCAGAAAGTCACAACAACAACATCCACAACCCACAATTTTTTCTCGTTTTAGCCCTTTTAGTTCATTAAAGTTAATAAGGGGGCACACTACATCAGAAAAAGTCCCAACAACAACCCACTTATAACATCTTTTTTCGGTATCTCTAGTTCGACAACAACACCCACATCCCACAACACCCACGAACATTTCCAAAACACTATTTGAGTACTCCCAATTACACCACTGATTACTACTAAAACACCACTGAATTCAATCAAAACACCCTTCAACACCTTCTTGAAACCTTCACCCTTGAACACCTTCAAAACACTCTTGAACACAATCTTCAAAATCACCTTTGAACATTTCCAATCAACACTGAAACACTTCCAAAAAAACACAATTTGAGTACTCCCAATTACACCACTGAATACTACTAAAACACCGCTGAATTCAATCAAAACACCCTTCAACACCTTCAAAACACCTTTGAACACCTTTGAACACCTTAAAAAAAAAACAACATTTGAACACACTCAAAACACCTTTGAACACCTTTGAACATTTCCAAACAACACTGAAACACTTCCAAAAACACCATTTGAGTACTCCCAAATACACCACTGAATACTAAAACACCACTGAATACACTCAAAACACCACCAAAATCACCATAAACTAAGATCAACACCCACATCCCACAACACCCACAACCCACAACACCCACAATTTTTTCTCGTTTTATCTAATTTCATCAGAAAGTCACAACACCCACACCCCCCATTTTTTTCTCGTTTTAACCCTTTTAGTTCATTAAAGTTAATAAGGGGACACACTACATCAGAAAAAGTCCCAACAACAACCCACTTATAACATTTTTTTTCGGTATCTCTAGTTCGACAACAACACCCACAACACCCACATCCCACAACACCCATGAACATTTCCAAAACACTATTTGAGTACTCCCAATTACACCACTGATTACTACTAAAACACCGCTGAATTCAATCAAAACACCCTTCAACACCTTCAAACACCCTTGAACACCTTCAAAACACTCTTGAACACTTTTCAAAAACACCTTTGAACATTTCCAATCAACACTGAAACACTTCCAAAAACACCATTTGAGTACTCCCAATTACACCACTGATTACTACTAAAACACCGCTGAATTCAATCAAAACACCCTTCAACACCTTCAAACACCCTTGAACACACTCAAAACACCCTTCAACACCTTCAAAACACCTTTGAACACCTTCAAAACACCTTTGAACACATTCAAAACACTCTCATAATCATTTGAACACACTCAAAACACCTTTGAATAACCTCAAAACACCTTCGAACACCTTCAAAACACCCTTGAACACCCTTGATCACCTTCAAAAAAACAACATTTGAACACACTCAAAACACCTTTGAACACCTTTGAACATTTCCAAACAACACTGAAACACTTCCAAAAACACCATTTGAGTACTCCCAAATACACCACTGAATACTAAAACACCACTGAATACACTCAAAACACCACCAAAATCACCATAAACTAAGATCAACACCCACATCCCACAACACCCACAACCCACAACACCCACAATTTTTTCTCGTTTTATCTAATTTCATCAGAAAGTCACAACACCCACACCCCCCCCCATTTTTTTCTCGTTTTAACCCTTTTAGTTCATTAAAGTTAATAAGGGGCCACACTACATCAGAAAAAGTCACAAAAACAACCCACTTATAACGTCTTTTCGGTATCTCTAGTTCGACAACAACACCCACATCCCACATCACCCACATCCCACATCCCCCACACACACACACAGACACACACACACACACATCCCTAACCTAGCCTAACCTAACCTAACTTATCCTAACCTAACCTAACCTAACCTAACCTAACCTAACCTAACTTATCCTAACCTAGCCTAACCTAACCTAACCTTACCTAAATTATCCTAACCTAACCTAACCTAGCCTAACCTAACCTAACTTAACCTAACCTAACCTAACCGAACCTACCCTAACCTAACCTTACCTAACCTAACCTAGCCTAACCTAACCTAACCTAACTTAACCTAACCCAACCTAACCTAACCTAACCTAGCCTAACCTAACTTAACCTAACCTAACCTAACCTACCCTAACCTAACCTAACCTAACCTATCTTAACCTTACCTAACCTAACCTAGCCGAACCTATCCTAACCTAACCTAAAATATATTGGAACACTTCCAAAATACATTAGAGTACTCCAGAATTACTTTGAACGACTCCATTTTTGGATATTTCCAAATTAGTTTTGAAAACTTTATCGTAAAATCGAACATTATTTTCTTGTTGGTAAAACACACTCAATGGTAGAAATATTTACTCGATTTCCGAATAGAAGCACTGTCCTCGCTCTGAGAGACTCATTGTGGGTCACCCCAACACATGGTGTAATGCGCTTCACACCCAAGGTAGAACATAACACCTGCGTCAACTCAGGACAGACAGGCGCCATGTAATGCGGGTAACATCCAAGGTAGAAAATCATCTCTTTCCAGACCAACTGTCTATCCTAACCTAACCTAACCTAACCTAATTCCTAACCTAACCTAACCTCACCTAACCGAACCTAACCTAACTCCATCAATCACCTCTATCCTAACCTAACCTAACCTAACCTAACCCAACCTAACTCCATCAAACACCTCTATCCTAACCTAACCTAACCTATCCTAACCTAACCTAACTCCATCAAACACCTCGAATACTACCTAACTTAACCTAACCTAACCTTACCTAACCTACCGAACCTAACCTAACCTAACCTAACCTATCCTAACCTGTCCCAACCCAACCTAACCTAACCTATCCTAACCTAACCTAACCTAACCTAACCTAACTTATCCTAAGCTAACCTAACCTAACTTATCCTAACCTAACCTATCCTAACCTAACCTAAACACTGACTAACTTTGAACCAACTCTGAACACCACTGATCTTCTTCAAAAAATGCTCTGCACATCATTTGAACACCTTCAAAAAAAACACCATCAAACACCTCCGAATACTCCCAAAAAAACACTACTGATTACTACCAAATCACCACTGAATACTACCAATCACCGTCAAAATCACCAGAAACTAAGTTTAACATCACCATCTAACATCCTTTTTATAGAAATCCCCTCAAATCACTATAACCAAGAACTCCCTCCCCATTTGGCGCATAAAAAAAAAAGCATGAACACAAACCTAATACGCAAACACTTAGTACATGATCACCATCAACTGAAAACATATCTTATACACACACATAATATAAGACAATCACCAACTACAATCACCCATGTTCACTTACCTCAAAATCACTAATATCACAGAAAACAATCATTTTTATAAACATTTCACACACACACACACACACACACAAAAAAAAAAATCATATTTGACAATATCTAAGCGCACTCACCTCACTACCACCAACACACGATGTCTCACCTCACAGGACCGACGAGCTCACCTCCAGTGACGTCACACTCCCATTGTGTTACTTGGTGGTTGGTAACATCACACCTAACCCCCCTTGTTTCAACCTGTTGTACCCTACATTATCTAAGAACACTATATCCAAGACGATTACCAGATTTTATGATCCCCAACACCAAGATCACAGAAAACACACATTTTTATAATTATTCACACAAAAATCACGATCACCAATTCCATATCATGTTTACCGTCATCTATCAACACTAATCACCAAGATCACCAAAAAATCTAAGATCATGCATCTCAAAACTACTATGATCACTGAAAACACTTATTTTTTAAACATTCGCACAAAAATAAGACATACACAAAAATACCACAACACTTCCACCAACATCTATAACATAACATGAGCACTATAACATATCACTATCACAAAAAAAATAATACACAAACACCCACATATTATACATTTCAATTGGAAATTTAAGACATGAGACATACACACCAAATCTAAGACATTCACCTCCAACTAAGACATACACATCACCCCTAAAACTTCCTTCCTTATTCATTCCGTATATCTCCTAGAGCTGTTTTAACCCCGACGGTTCCATCACGACGTAGGAGCCAGAGTGTAGTAGGTGGTGTTGGAGTGGTGATGGTTCCTCTGGCTCCTACGTCGTGATGGAACCGTCGGGGTTAAAACAGCTCTAGGAGATATACGGAATGAATAAGGAAGGAAGTTTTAGGGGTGATGTGTATGTCTTAGTTGGAGGTGAATGTCTTAGATTTGGTGTGTATGTCTCATGTCTTAAATTTCCAATTGAAATGTATAATATGTGGGTGTTTGTGTATTATTTTTTTTGTGATAGTGATATGTTATAGTGCTCATGTTATGTTATAGATGTTGGTGGAAGTGTTGTGGTATTTTTGTGTATGTCTTATTTTTGTGCGAATGTTTAAAAAATAAGTGTTTTCAGTGATCATAGTAGTTTTGAGATGCATGATCTTAGATTTTTTGGTGATCTTGGTGATTAGTGTTGATAGATGACGGTAAACATGATATGGAATTGGTGATCGTGATTTTTGTGTGAATAATTATAAAAATGTGTGTTTTCTGTGATCTTGGTGTTGGGGATCATAAAATCTGGTAATCGTCTTGGATATAGTGTTCTTAGATAATGTAGGGTACAACAGGTTGAAACAAGGGGGGTTAGGTGTGATGTTACCAACCACCAAGTAACACAATGGGAGTGTGACGTCACTGGAGGTGAGCTCGTCGGTCCTGTGAGGTGAGACATCGTGTGTTGGTGGTAGTGAGGTGAGTGCGCTTAGATATTGTCAAATATGATTTTTTTTTTTTTTTGTGTGTGTGTGTGTGTGTGTGAAATGTTTATAAAAATGATTGTTTTCTGTGATATTAGTGATTTTGAGGTAAGTGAACATGGGTGATTGTAGTTGGTGATTGTCTTATATTATGTGTGTGTATAAGATATGTTTTCAGTTGATGGTGATCATGTACTAAGTGTTTGCGTATTAGGTTTGTGTTCATGCTTTTTTTTTATGCGCCAAATGGGGAGGGAGTTCTTGGTTATAGTGATTTGAGGGGATTTCTATAAAAAGGATGTTAGATGGTGATGTTAAACTTAGTTTCTGGTGATTTTGACGGTGATTGGTAGTATTCAGTGGTGATTTGGTAGTAATCAGTAGTGTTTTTTTGGGAGTATTCGGAGGTGTTTGATGGTGTTTTTTTTGAAGGTGTTCAAATGATGTGCAGAGCATTTTTTGAAGAAGATCAGTGGTGTTCAGAGTTGGTTCAAAGTTAGTCAGTGTTTAGGTTAGGTTAGGATAGGTTAGGTTAGGATAAGTTAGGTTAGGTTAGCTTAGGATAAGTTAGGTTAGGTTAGGTTAGGTTAGGTTAGGATAGGTTAGGTTAGGTTAGGTTGGGACAGGTTAGGATAGGTTAGGTTAGGTTAGGTTAGGTTCGGTAGGTTAGGTAAGGTTAGGTTAGGTTAAGTTAGGTAGTATTCGAGGTGTTTGATGGAGTTAGGTTAGGTTAGGATAGGTTAGGTTAGGTTAGGATAGAGGTGTTTGATGGAGTTAGGTTGGGTTAGGTTAGGTTAGGTTAGGTTAGGATAGAGGTGATTGATGGAGTTAGGTTAGGTTCGGTTAGGTGAGGTTAGGTTAGGTTAGGAATTAGGTTAGGTTAGGTTAGGTTAGGATAGACAGTTGGTCTGGAAAGAGATGATTTTCTACCTTGGATGTTACCCGCATTACATGGCGCCTGTCTGTCCTGAGTTGACGCAGGTGTTATGTTCTACCTTGGGTGTGAAGCGCATTACACCATGTGTTGGGGTGACCCACAATGAGTCTCTCAGAGCGAGGACAGTGCTTCTATTCGGAAATCGAGTAAATATTTCTACCATTGAGTGTGTTTTACCAACAAGAAAATAATGTTCGATTTTACGATAAAGTTTTCAAAACTAATTTGGAAATATCCAAAAATGGAGTCGTTCAAAGTAATTCTGGAGTACTCTAATGTATTTTGGAAGTGTTCCAATATATTTTAGGTTAGGTTAGGATAGGTTCGGCTAGGTTAGGTTAGGTAAGGTTAAGATAGGTTAGGTTAGGTTAGGTTAGGGTAGGTTAGGTTAGGTTAGGTTAAGTTAGGTTAGGCTAGGTTAGGTTAGGTTAGGTTGGGTTAGGTTAAGTTAGGTTAGGTTAGGTTAGGCTAGGTTAGGTTAGGTAAGGTTAGGTTAGGGTAGGTTCGGTTAGGTTAGGTTAGGTTAAGTTAGGTTAGGTTAGGCTAGGTTAGGTTAGGTTAGGATAATTTAGGTAAGGTTAGGTTAGGTTAGGCTAGGTTAGGATAAGTTAGGTTAGGTTAGGTTAGGTTAGGTTAGGTTAGGTTAGGATAAGTTAGGTTAGGTTAGGCTAGGTTAGGGATGTGTGTGTGTGTGTGTCTGTGTGTGTGTGTGGGGGATGTGGGATGTGGGTGATGTGGGATGTGGGTGTTGTTGTCGAACTAGAGATACCGAAAAGACGTTATAAGTGGGTTGTTTTTGTGACTTTTTCTGATGTAGTGTGGCCCCTTATTAACTTTAATGAACTAAAAGGGTTAAAACGAGAAAAAAATGGGGGGGTGTGGGTGTTGTGACTTTCTGATGAAATTAGATAAAACGAGAAAAAATTGTGGGTGTTGTGGGTTGTGGGTGTTGTGGGATGTGGGTGTTGATCTTAGTTTATGGTGATTTTGGTGGTGTTTTGAGTGTATTCAGTGGTGTTTTAGTATTCAGTGGTGTATTTGGGAGTACTCAAATGGTGTTTTTGGAAGTGTTTCAGTGTTGTTTGGAAATGTTCAAAGGTGTTCAAAGGTGTTTTGAGTGTGTTCAAATGTTGTTTTTTTGAAGGTGATCAAGGGTGTTCAAGGGTGTTTTGAAGGTGTTCGAAGGTGTTTTGAGGTTATTCAAAGGTGTTTTGAGTGTGTTCAAATGATTATGAGAGTGTTTTGAATGTGTTCAAAGGTGTTTTGAAGGTGTTCAAAGGTGTTTTGAAGGTGTTGAAGGGTGTTTTGAGTGTGTTCAAGGGTGTTTGAAGGTGTTGAAGGGTGTTTTGATTGAATTCAGCGGTGTTTTAGTAGTAATCAGTGGTGTAATTGGGAGTACTCAAATGGTGTTTTTGGAAGTGTTTCAGTGTTGATTGGAAATGTTCAAAGGTGTTTTTGAAAAGTGTTCAAGAGTGTTTTGAAGGTGTTCAAGGGTGTTTGAAGGTGTTGAAGGGTGTTTTGATTGAATTCAGCGGTGTTTTAGTAGTAATCAGTGGTGTAATTGGGAGTACTCAAATAGTGTTTTGGAAATGTTCATGGGTGTTGTGGGATGTGGGTGTTGTGGGTGTTGTTGTCGAACTAGAGATACCGAAAAAAAATGTTATAAGTGGGTTGTTGTTGGGACTTTTTCTGATGTAGTGTGTCCCCTTATTAACTTTAATGAACTAAAAGGGTTAAAACGAAAAAAAAATGGGGGGTGTGGGTGTTGTGACTTTCTGATGAAATTAGATAAAACGAGAAAAAAATTGTGGGTGTTGTGGGTTGTGGGTGTTGTGGGATGTGGGTGTTGATCTTAGTTTATGGTGATTTTGGTGGTGTTTTGAGTGTATTCAGTGGTGTTTTAGTATTCAGTGGTGTATTTGGGAGTACTCAAATGGTGTTTTTGGAAGTGTTTCAGTGTTGTTTGGAAATGTTCAAAGGTGTTCAAAGGTGTTTTGAGTGTGTTCAAATGTTGTTTTTTTGAAGGTGTTCAAAGGTGTTCAAAGGTGTTTTGAAGGTGTTGAAGGGTGTTTTGATTGAATTCAGCGGTGTTTTAGTAGTATTCAGTGGTGTAATTGGGAGTACTCAAATTGTGTTTTTTTGGAAGTGTTTCAGTGTTGATTGGAAATGTTCAAAGGTGTTTTTGAAGGTGTCAAAGGTGTTTTGAAGGTGTTCAAAGGTGTTTTGAAGGTGTTGAAGGGTGTTTTGATTGAATTCAGCGGTGTTTTAGTAGTATTCAGTGGTGTAATTGGGAGTACTCAAATTGTGTTTTTTGGAAGTGTTTCAGTGTTGATTGGAAATGTTCAAAGGTGATTTTGAAGGTGTTCAAGAGTGTTTTGAAGGTGTTCAAGGGTGTTTGAAGGTGTTGAAGGGTGTTTTGATTGAATTCAGTGGTGTTTTAGTAGTAATCAGTGGTGTAATTGGGAGTACTCAAATAGTGTTTTGGAAATGTTCGTGGGTGTTGTGGGATGTGGGTGTTGTTGTCGAACTAGAGATACCGAAAAAAGATGTTATAAGTGGGTTGTTGTTGGGACTTTTTCTGATGTAGTGTGTCCCCTTATTAACTTTAATGAACTAAAAGGGCTAAAACGAGAAAAAATTGTGGGTTGTGGATGTTGTTGTTGTGACTTTCTGATGTACTGTGTCCCCTTATTAACTTTAATGAACTAAAAGGGTTAAAACGAGAAAAATTGTGGGTGTTGTGGGGTGTGTGTGTGCGTGTGTGTTAGGTGTCATAGAGTTTTTTTTTTGTGAAAATCTTGGTTACAGTGATGACATTAGTTAAAACGAGTAAAATTTGTTGGTAATTGATGAGGGTAGTGTAGTCGAATTAGAGTTACCGAAAAAAGATGATATAAGTGGGTTGTGATGAAATTAGTTTAAAACGATATTCAAAGGTGTTTTGAAGGTGTTCAAGGGTGTTTATGTGAGTATTCAAATGATTATGAGAGTACTTTGGGGGTGTTCAAAGTAAAGTGTTTGAGTTAGTTTTTGTGACTTTTTTCTGATGTATTGTGTCCCCTTAATAACTTTAATGAACTAAAAGGGTAAAAAACGAGAAAATGCCTAGTCTGGAGACTGAGGGATGAGTTGTAATTTAATGAAATGTGTAAGTGCAGATAAATTAGAGATGTCAAATCTTATTTGGGAGTACTCAAATAGTGTTTTGGAAATGTTCAAAGGTGTTTTGAGTGTGTTCAAATGTTGTTTTTGAAGGTGTTCAAGGGTGTTTTGAAGGTGTTCAAGGGTGTTTTGAAGGTGTTCAAAGGTGTTTTGAGGTTATTCAAAGGTGTTTTGAGTGTGTTCAAATGATTATGAGAGTGCTTTGAAGGTGTTTTGAAGGTGTTCAAGGGTGTTTATGTGAGTATTCAAAGGTGTTTTTTGAAGGTGTACAAATGATTATGAGAGTACTTATGAAGGTGTTCAAATGATGTGCAAGAGTACTTATGAAGGTGTTCTGGGAGTATTCAGAGGTGATTTGGGGGTGTTCGAATGATGTTTTTTGGAGTATTTCAGTGTTGTTTGGAAATGTATAAAGGTATTTTTTGTGAGTATTCAAATGATTTATGAGAGTGTTTTGAAGATGTTCAAAGTAAAAGTGCGTATTTAACTTCGTAATATGTAAAATTGTGAGTAGTGAATTTAACGAAAGTGGATGTAAGCGATGTGGTGACTTTCTGATGCATGTGCCCCCTTATTAACTTTAATGAACTAAAAGGGTTAAAACGAGAAAAATTGGGGGTTATGAGTGAAAATTGTGAGGTGTTGGTTGGAGTGTGAGGGTTTGGGAGGGTGGGTAAAAGGGTAGACAAGATTCAACCTGTGTGCGCGGTCATCACGTGACGTCACTACTATGTTCCCTTATTATCTTGAATGAACTAAAAGGACCGACCTGATTCAACCTGTGTGCGCGTGGTCCTTTTTAGTTCATTTAACTTAATGGGAGGAATACTGACCGCCGAGTAAACACCCTTCTTAGTTCATTTGACTTAATGAGAGGAAACTTTTAGTTCATTTTAAAATAATAAGGGGAAGATGTTTAGACCTGTAGTAAGCATGCCCCCATAGGAGGAGTCTATTTTGAATGCTTACCCCCAGAGGGGGGAATCCAAAAACTTTGATCCGAGGAATTTCGAAAACCCCATAGGAGGGAATCCAAAAAAACTTGGTATTCGAAAATAGGGGGGAATCCAAAAACTTGATCCGAGGAATTGGAGTCATGGTATTGTCGAGAAAATTTGGGGGGTGAAAGTGGGAGGGGTAATCCAAAAATTTGATCCAAGGAGATGGAGAATTTCGAAAACCCCATAGGGGGGATCCAAAAAACTTGATCCGAGGAGATGGAGTCATGGTATTGTCGAGAAATTTTTGGGGTTGGGGGGTGAAAGTGGGAGGGGGATCCGAGGAAGTGGAGACTTTGATATTGAGAACCCCATAGGGGGGGAGTATCCAAAACTTGTATTATCGAGAAAATTTGGAGATGGGGGGTGAAAGGAGGGGTACCCAAAAAAAACCTTGATCCGAGGAATTGGAGAATTTCGAAAACCCCATAGGGGGGAATCCAAAACTTGTATTATCGAGAAAAATTTGAGGTGGGGGGGTGGGTGAAAGTGGGAGGGGTAATCCAAAAATTTGATCCAAGGTGATCATAAGAAATTCAAAACCCCCATAGGGGGGAATCCAAAACTTGTATTATCGAGAAATTTTTGGGATTGGGGGGTGAAAGTGGGAGGGGGAACCTTAAAAATTTGATCTGAGGAGATGGAGAGCACAAGAAAATGAAATTCAAAAAAAATTCGAAAAAAATCGGAAAAAAATTCGAGGCGCGGGGGCGATCCGGACGACGCTGCAGAAGGCGCAGCAGAAGGCGCGGGCGGGGCTCGCGAAGGGCGCGGGCGGGCGCGCGGGCGGGGCGGGGCGCGCGGGCGGGCGCGCGGGCGGGCGCGCGGGCGGGGCGCGCGGGCGCGCGGGCGCGCGGGGCGGGGGTCGCGAAGGGGGGGTCGTGGGGCGGGGGTACTGGTTGGGGGGGTCAAGGGTGAGGTAGTCTCGAGGGCGAGGTCATGGTCAAAACCGGAAGTAACACCTAGGTGTGAAAAAAGGTGACCCTCCAGCTCGCTGGTCCTAGACCGGACTACTGATAATGATTCGAGTTAAAAAGATCTTGTGAAAGCCTTCAATAAGAGTTACCACTATATATAATGGCACACACAATGCATACAAGTTCAACAAATGGAAAAGTAGGCAGATTAATCTTGAACATTCAGAAAAATTAAATAAGAGGATTCTCACAAAATATTCTCTAACTCAAGGCTCCAAGCCTAAGTCTTTCAATGAACCTCAAATTATACAAATACACAAATAACCCGCACATAGGAGAGAGAAGTTTACGACGACATATTGTTCCAGTCATGGTATTGTGCCTTTTTGTTCAATGTGAATATTTGCATCGAAGATAAAATTCAGTCTCTCAGCTTCTTGTTTACTGAAGTTAAGAGCTTACAAAGACACAGAGGCCCGGTATGTTGGTACTGAGTTATAATGTGATGGAGGAACAATTTGGGAGGGTGATAATGTGGAGGAACAGTGTAGGGGAATGATAATGAGGTAGAGGAACAGTGTATGGGGAATGATAATGAGGTGGAGAAACAATGGGGAGGGTGATGATAAGGTGGAAAAGAAGTGAGAGAGGAACAGTTTACCAGGATAAGAGAGAATGGGAAGAGGATCTTAAAAGGTAGACGAATATTGCGACAGATAACAAGGTGGAAAAAGTGCAAAAGGATAATACAAAGGGGGAGGGAGAGTGCAGCATAACTACAGTAAGGTAGAAGATGTGTGGGAAGGTGGTAATAGGCACAGGTGGGTTCCAAAACCTGAGGCAGTACAGCAACTCATAAAAGAACAGTCAGTAGCACTGATGATGCCAGGCCACGCTACTGACTGGAAGCTTCCAGCTACACTACAAGTAGCACTGATTATGCCAATCCACACTGCTGGCTGGAAGCTTCCAGCACTGATCATCCCAGTCCACACTACTGACTAGAAGCTTCCAGCTACACTACAAGTAGCACTGATCATGCCAGTCCACATTACTGCCTGGAAGTATAAAATATATATAGTTGGATTAGTCTAAATTAAATTCCGCCTGTTATAATAAGGTTAGGTAAGATTTCTAAGGTTCTTTTAGTACAAAATTATTAATTTTTACATTAACATAAATGAAAAATATATATGTTTAAACGTATAAGAGGAAAATTAAGAAAGGACTTAATTTTAAACAAATTCTTGCTAACTGACCAGTATTACTTATTCGGCGCGACATATATATATATATATATATATATATATATATATATATATATATATATATATATATATATATATATATATATATATATATATATATATATATATATATATATATATATATATATAAATTTCCCCTGCCAGGACAAGAAAAATCCTCCACAACACATCCCCGCACAATTAGAGGCAAATACTTTTACAAAGTATTATCAATTACAGTGCAATGCTCAACATTTTCGAACATTTCACAACAGTAGTAATGTTTAGAGCTAATTAATCTCGACATTATTTACGGCACGCCAATATTCAACAAACTGAGCAATCATCGATGTGCTTTGAGTACATATGTAGCTGGTCTTTTCTAGCACATATTATGTTTGTATTATAACTTTTACAATGATTTAAACAATAATATCTGAATTACTTCCGATTACACTGATTTTGCATACACGCAAGTTTTGATGATAAATATTCCTTTGTTTTTCTCCATTACCTCTATTCCCATTTCCCTTGTTCGTTAACCTGTCTCTGATCTCCCTTTCTCTACTTCCCTCCCTCAAAACCTCACTGGAGCCATCTTCAGGTAATAATACAGATAAATCAGTTCATAAACATCATTTCTGTTATATACCCTACTGTTTCTTCCTGCCTACCTACCTGGAATCAACTTGAAATGTGTCGCGAGGGTTGATGCCTCCAGGTGGATGACCTAATCAACCAGGCTGATGGTGCCAGTTGCACGAAGTTCAACGCAAGAACCACAGCCCAGATGATCAGAGACAGCCTTGAGAAACTTTCCATTTTTTTTTTTTTGAAGACAGGCAAGGTTTTGCTGGTAATTCCCCTTTTGCGTGTGAAGAGAGGCCACTGAAATTTTTTGGTCCCTTTGCTGTGAATTTGCCCTTATAGTACTCACTGTATCCCTGCTTTTTATTAGGCTATTTTGCACCGTCATAGGGAATAATGTGCGTGAAGACTTGGGACTAAGCCTTACAGAATTTTCCAGGTATGGATTATAATGTCTCTCTCTCTCTCGCCTACATTCCAAGGAATACAGATCACGTGACTTCCAACATTCCCAGGAAACTTTACAGGATATGTTAAATGATAAAATATCTGAAAACTTGATTGTATCCATACTTTGAATCGACTAAATTAATGAAGTATTTTTATAGAGATTGCCACTCAGTTATGACCCTTTTTTTTTAGTGGTAACAAGATAAAAATTTCTTGAGATTGTATTCCTTACCGCATTCTGTACAACTATATTAAGTATTTGCAAAATGTGAAATAACTAATATTTCTTTCTAGTGATGTAACAACGCTCAGTGGGATCTGACAAGGACTCATTGTGACCTCTGTAGTCCTGAGTTTTATGCTACCGCTCACAGGATAAGCTTCATGTGCACAATAAGCTAACCGCTCAGGCAGCACAGCTAAATTAACAACAAACTAATTTAGGTGCTTGACGGAATTTATACGGGCAGTGAAGGTTCTCTGTACATTCTCCAGGCCTGCAGTTTCTCCTGCCTTCAACGGAGCTGCTAGATTACAAAGTATCATTTTTGGCCTGGTTCTCGTTATCCGGCCTATCATTTTCTTTGCGGCTGTGATAGTGACACTGTTGTGATCCTTGAAGGTGGGATCTACTAACAATTACTCCTAAGTCTCTCTTATTAGTCTTACGCTCGTCTGCGTGCTTTCAACATTTTTGTACTCTATTCCTGTTTTTATTTCTCAAACTTTCCATGACGGGGTAACTGAAACCTGTCCTCACTGAAAATCATGTTGCTGTCAGTGTCCCATTGGAAGAATTTTTTTTTTTATCAACTTGGAGGTTTGCTGTGTCTTCGATGGATGCAAGTCTCATGCAGATTCTATTATCGGTTACCTTGTCTATGCGTTAGGGAAAGGAGCTTTCCACTATGGCAGACTCTGCAATCTGTTCACTTGAGTTCCATTCGTTATAAATTTAAATATCCACCAACCCGCTTTTCAGTTATTGCTTTTGCACGCATTTTGTGGGCTATTACATAATGAACGTACTTGACAAAGGCACTTGCAAGGTCTATGTACATTACATCTGCATTTTGCTTGTCATTCACTGCGCTTCTTTAGCTTTAAGTCTTTAGATCACACTTGTTGCCTCTCGGCCCTGATTCTAGCCTCTCAAACATTGTCACTCCATAACTCTCCTCAATTTCAAGTTAGCTAGGCAGTTTCTTTAGTCTCTCGTTGTAAAACTTTGTCTTTTCTACCTTTCCTGTGTTTTATCAGGTGGGATACGTTGTGGAGTTGCATACTTTATGATGGACCTTACATCGTATTCTCACTGGCTTTTAACCTAATTGTTTGCAGGGGATGAGTTATTTCTTCTAGCCCTATTTCTTGACCCTCGAAACCGGTAATAATAGTAGAAGTAATATTTACAGAGCACTTTGACCGTGTTGGTCGTTCAACTCTCGAATCAATAAAAAAATTATATACAACATAATAAAAAGATCAAATTAACAAACAAAAGCTATGAACATAATTCATACTCAACACAAATACTTTTATATTAAGGTAAACCCTGTGTGCAACTATTTGTAGCTACAAATAGTTATGGAAATGTTGTCTCATTTGAAATAATTTTAAATATATTGTATTTTAAATTTCCTGTAGGTTAGTATCTTCTTAACTCTGATTCCACTCCACACATTTACCATTGTTATAAAAGGTGTACGTTGTGTTGTCTAATGTACATCTCTGTTTGTTCTTCTATTCAAAATTGTCTCCTTTTCTCCCTGATGATGGTTTCACAAGTATAAAACAGTCCCAGTGGGAGAATGAAAAACTTGAGGGCGCAGGTGTGGCTGTGCACGACATGCACTCTCCACTAGTAATTCACGTGTACAGAGCAGGCGTGGTACACCACAGCAGAAGAATGGGCGCCCAGAACAAATTTGTGCTACTCGTGTTATGAAAAAAAAATACGTGTAACCTGGAACGGAGCACACAAAAAAAAAAATACTCCATAGAGCGTATATGAACTAAGGGACCTTAAGGTAACCATGTCGGATGACCGTGCTAAGTCTTATTACAAGGGAAAATCAGTCTGGATAAGAAGCACCTTTAAAACAGAGACAGGAAGCTTGTGATATCCGTTGCGGTAAAATGACACAACTCATTGTACGAAGCAAGCGTACATGTTTCATTGTGAGTCACACTGTTGGTAAAACGGCTTAGACATTAAATGTGAACGTTATTAAAACAATCTTGCCTTTGTGCGCTAATGCATTTAACAATTGCAATGAACATTGCAATTAGTTCAATTTTGGTAATTAACGTTAACACAACCTAAATAGCTTATGTAGAAAAATTCATGAACATATAAGGCAGAGACAGCATCATAAATTGCACCCAAAAATACTACAGGGATAGATTCTGAACTGCACGCTGAAATAAACCCTTACAGGAGTGCAAGGCATGGCAGACCATGGCAAATACCCCAATTATATTGATGAAGAATTAGACACGTGTACAACATCCGGGTGTCTGTAGACGTTTCACCATCCAGTGGCCACATCAATACAATTCAGTAACTGTGTGAAGACTGTAAAACTATATACAAAAGACGAGGTAATCAGTCCCCCAGCCTTGGAGTTGGTGATAAACAACGTAGTCTCGAAGATGCAATGAAAAATGAGAGAACTATACGTACAACAAGTACACTTTACAGGGTCCAAGACATTTGAATACCTACACTATACTTCAAATAGAAGGAATTACCAATAGACCCACAATTGTCAACAGTAAACTTAAATTCCTTTATATAGTTCAGTATATCGCAAGAACCAACAGCCAAATTGACCATACCATCACCCAAGAGGCTTGTTCTAAGACCGCGCCACGAGATTTACTAGGTTTTGCAATATTTAACAAAGTGGTGAAAATGTGAGTGAGTAATGTGTAAAAAATCTGTTTGTTTTCTAGTAACACAGGCGAGGCAAGCTAGCAGAAAAAAGAAATGCACTAAAATGCCTAATTCTGGCAACATTACACGGGCAGTTGGGAGGTCTTGGCGGTAATGATGATGTAAATAAAACTGCTCCCGGGCCTTGGCGTGCTCTTATGAGGCAACTTACCCACTTGGTTACTGTAAACAAACACATTCATTCACATCCTCATCTCAAGTAGTTCGGCAAGCACCTTATTAGTTTATTAGTGAATTGAAATTTGTTGGTAGTTCAATATTTTTTGCAGATTTATTATTCTCAGAGGTCCCTTTGATATATATACCTTTGATTAGTTCCGAGAGTTTTTCTACTCCCGAAGCCCGGCCATGGGCCAGGCTCTGTGATACAGGATTATATGTCACTCTGATACCATTTAGCATTTTACAAAATGTGTAGAAATCCAAGATGAGCTTCTCTCCCCCACGAGGGAAAATAGGTATATATCGTTTTTGCCATATCTTCGCTTCTAATATTAATTTTGATATACTAGTTCAGACGGGAAGGTAGGAAGATGGATTTTCGGGTTCTTAACACACACAACTCAAAAAGTAATAGTAAACAGACGAAAATCCAGCATTGGCGAAGTAAAAAGCTGAGTTTTCCAAGGCACTGTCGTGACACCTCTGCTGTTTCTCATCCTCACAGCAGGCATAACTAAAAACACCCGTCAGTTTTGTATCACCATTTGCAGATGGCACTAAAATGAGCATGAAAGCCACTACGGTAGAAAACATTGAAAAATTACAGGAAGATGTAAGTAGTTTTCCAGTGGGCAACACATGACGTTCAATGGTGATAAGTTCCAACAACTTAGGTATCGAAAGATTGAAAAACTCAAAAGGAACACTATATACAAAACTCAAGAGGATCATCAAATAGAATGAGAAGAACACGTAAAAAACTTGGGAATAACTATGTCAACTGACCTTTCTTTCAAAGACAAAGATCACGACAGCCAACATAATGACGAGTTGGGTATTGAGAACCTTCAAAAAAAGGGAAATAATGCTAATGATGACACTTTTCAAATTACTAGTGCTCCTTTGTTTAAAATATTGCTCAGTGTTGACGGCAGGAGAAATATCACAGCTAGAACAAATACAGAGATCGTTTACGGCCTGCATAGAGCCAGTAAAGCATTTAAATTACTGGGAACGCCTTAAATGGAGCGAAGGAGAGAGAGATGCATGCTAATATATGCCTGAAAAATACTCAGGATGGCTTAGTCCCAAATCTGCACACTGCCATAACATACTGGAGCGAGTGATATGGGAGGAAGATAAACCCAGTGAAGAGCAGGGGTGTGATGGGCACAATAAGGGAACACTATCAATGTTCGTAGCCCCAGATTATTCAACATCTTACCAGAAGATATAAAAAAACACTGCTGGAATAAGTGTAGAAGTCTTCAAGAGGAAACTGGGCAAGTATCTTCTCCAGGTGCCAGAACAACCAGGCTGTGATGGATATGTGGGGCAGCAGGCTAGGACCAGATGAGCCTGGCCCATGACCGGGCTCCGGGAGTAGACTCGAAATTCGTCAACGGTATATCAAAGGTAAAGGTATATCAAACGATTAAACCTATGTTTTCCTCATTAGGGAATTATTTTTTGGCCACTGAAAATTTATCAGTAAGTTTTTTTCTTCCGTCTTTTTTTTTTTTCAAAAATTATTAGCGGTGGGGACAATAAGGGAACACTGTATCAACATCCGGGGTCCCAGACTATTCAACATCTTACCAGAAGATATCAGAAACACTGCTGGAACCAGTGTAGAAGCCTTCAAGAGGAAACTGGACAAGTATCTTCACCAGGTGCCAGATCAACCAGGCTGTGATGGATATATGGGGCAGCGGGCCTCCAGCAGCAACAGCCTGGTTGACCAGGCAAGCACCAGACGAGCCTGGCACATGGCCGGGCTCAGAGAGCAGATAAACTCTCAAAACTCTTCAAAGGTATAAAGGTACGTATATTATATAAAATTATAAATCTAAACTTGAAAATAGCTATGAAACCGGTCGTAATGTAAAAGAATAATAGAGGAAAACATGATAAAAACAATCCATCCTCAGAAACCAGGTTTCAAGTGAAGTTTATTTCAATAAAGATTGTTAAGTTGGTTACTGAGTAAATAAAAAAATAAATACAGATTATAAGTTACAGACAAAAGTTCACTGATGATAAAGATAGTAATCCAAACTCGAATTTAAATGAAAATAAGGCACAGGTGGTAGGAAAGAATCCAAAAAGGTCTCATGATCTGGAAATAGTAATGCCCACAAGACCACTTTTTAACTTTTCATACCATATGTACGTTTGTTCAAACTGATGCCCAGACACACTGTTCCAGAAGCTCTCTCTGTGCCTACATACATAAGCACTCTCCAGTAGCACATCTTTGACATCTTCAAGCAACATCGTCTTCAGCTCAACTGGGATTGATTCGAGTCACTGACTCCAATCACAAAAAGACAAGACCATTTGGTGGAGTTGATTTGGGAAGCTGGAGGATGACGAGCATGTGTGTGTGTTTGTAGGTTGAAACACTAACTTTTATAAAAGAAAAAAAAAACAGAAACAATAATTATCACAGGTCTTTAAATTCCGCAAGTCAATGTGGAGTGAATGACCTTTCTTCACACTGTACTTAATTTAGATGTTTCTGAACTGGCTGCTTGCAGCATGTCTGAGTTCTTCTGTGATGGTGCAAACTAACCAAGTCATACAGTCTGTTAATAATTTTATCCTTCTGTAACACATGTTATATAAAAGTAAATGTGTGTGTACTCGCCTAGTTGAGGTTGCAGGGGTTGAGTCCAAGCTCCTGGCCCCGCCTCTTCACTGGTCGCTACTAGGTCACTCTCCCTGAACCCTGAGCTTTATCGTACCTCTGCTTAAAGCTATGTATGGATCCTGCCTCCACTACATCGCTTCCTAAACTATTCCACTTCCTGACTACTCTGTGGCTGAAGAAACACTTCCTAACATCCCTGTGATTCATCCGTGTCTTCAACTTCCAACTGTGTCCCCGTGTTGCTGTGTCCAGTCTCTGGAACATCCTGTCTTTTTCCACCTTGTCAATTCCTCTCAGTATTTTGTAAGTCGTTATCATGTCCCCCCTATCTCTCCTGTCCTCCAGTGTCATCAGGTTGATTTCCCTTAACCTCTCCTTGTAGGACATACCTCTTAGCTCTGGGACTAGTCTTGTTGCAAACCTTTGCACTTTCTCTAGTTTCTTTACATGCTTGGCTAGGTGTGGGTTCCAAACTGGTGCCGCATACTCCAATATGGGCCTAACGTACACGGTGTACAGGGTCCTGAACGACTCCTTATTAAGATGTCGGAATGCTGTTCTGAGGTTTGCTAGGCGCCCATATGCTGCAGCAGTTATTTGGTTGATGTGCGCTTCAGGAGATGTGCCTGGTGTTATACTCACCCCAAGATCTTTTTCCTTGAGTGAGGTTTGTAGTTTCTGGCCCCCAAGACTGTACTCCGTCTGCGGTCTTCTTTGCCCTTCCCCAATCTTCATGACTGTGTGTGTGTGTGTGTGTGTGTGTGTGTGTGTGTGTGTGTGTGTGTGTGTGTGTGTGTGTGTGTGTGTGTGTGTGTGTGTATATATATATATATATATATATATATATATATATGTATATATATATAATGTATATATATATATGTATATATATGTATATATATATATATATATATAATATATATATATATATATATATATATATATATATATATATATATATATATATATATATATATATATATATATATATAATTTCTCGTACACGTTTAAAGATATATTTTTTTATTTATGTTAATGTAACAATTAATAATTTTGTGCCAAAAGACCCTTAGAAAACGTACTTAACCTTATTATAACAAGCGCAATTTAATTTGGCCTAATCCAACTAAATATATTTTAGACAAGTTTACAATAATTTAAAAATAGTGTAATAAAGTTGGTAGAATTACCGACAATATGTAAAGTAAAAGGACACAAGTGCAACTAATGTGACATTTATTGTGGCAACGTTTCGCTCTCCAGGAGCTTTATCAAGCCATTACAAACAATATATGGACACAGAGGGTATATAAAGGCTCAGAGTGAGGTGAATACTAGTGAGGTACCATTCCGATGTTCACTAGTGGTAGTAGTAGTAGTAGTAGTAGTGGTAGTGACAAAAGCAATTAATTCGTACATGAGTAAAAGGATATAAAAGCTATTACTTGGGTAACATAAAAATAGGTTGGACAAATATAAACTGGAATGAGGCAGGTTGTTTCAGTGTTCACTCTCTGTGCTTTGTGTAGTATAACAGGAGAGACTATGTGATGGCAGGTTTTACTGTTTTCAGGAGGATTCTTGCTAAGACTTCGGAGATGGTGAAGCTGCCGTTGTTTTGTTTAATTGTATTCGAAACAGCGATCAGTGCTGATTCAAGGCACTTGCGTCTGCGGAAATTAGTTTCTTTTATCACTAATTGGGCGTCTCTGAATTTCATAAGATGATTGGTGGAATTTCGGTGTTGTACACAGGCGTTGTTTAAGTTGTCGTTCCTACATGCGTATATGTGTTCATTGAGGCGGGTGTCGAGGTTTCTTGCTGTTTCACCTACGTAGATCTTGTCACAGCCTCCACAGGGTATAGTGTAAACTCCTGCATTGACTGGTTCGTGGTGCTTGGGTTTTGTCCTGGTTAGATCCTTTATTGAAGTGGTAGAAGCGATGGCGACTCTGGTGTTAGCTTGTGAAAGTACTTTTGAGACGTTTAGTGCAACCTGGCTGTTGGGAAGAATTATAACTTTGTTGGGAGCGGTGTTGATGCGTGGAGAATTGATGATCTGAAGAGCTCTTCTCTTGCAGTCTTTGATGAAAAAAGAAGGAAATTGTAACTCAGTGAATGTTTGGTGAATGTAAGTACATTCCTCGTCAAGAAACTCAGGACTACAAATTCGGTATGCTCTTAGGAAAAACCCGATGATGATGCCTCTTTTGGTCTTGGTATCTTGACTGGAATAGAAGTGTGTGAGATCATTTTTATTGGTGGGTTTCCGATAAACTTGAAATCTTAGGTTGTTGTCTACTTAAAGTCAACCAGGACCTTAATCTTCCTTTACCTCCCGGAGATTTTGTTGACTTGATTGAACTCTGTGTTAACTTCAACTGTTTTTCCTTCAATAACAAGCTCTACAAACAAACCTACGGCATGGGAATGGGGTCCCCAATAAGTGCCGTCCTAGCCAACTTATACATGGAACACCTAGAGTCCGAACACTTCGCCAACATCATCCCTTCAAGCGTCACTTGGTTACGTTACGTGGACGATGTCCTCGTAATAACTCCAAAACGTTTTGATGTACGGGATCTTCAGGCGAGGCTCAACGCAGTTGAACCAGCGATTCAGTTTACACTAGAAGAGTCCAATGACAAGCTACCTTTCCTCGACGTCCTCATTCACAAAGTAGACAACAACCTAAGATTTCAAGTTTATCGGAAACCCACCAATAAAAATGATCTCACACACTTCTATTCCAGTCAAGATACCAAGACCAAAAGAGGCATCATCATCGGGTTTTTCCTAAGAGCATACCGAATTTGTAGTCCTGAGTTTCTTGACGAGGAATGTACTTACATTCACCAAACATTCACTGAGTTACAATTTCCTTCTTTTTTCACCAAAGACTGCAAGAGAAGAGCTCTTCAGATCATCAATTCTCCACGCATCAACACCGCTCCCAACAAAGTTATAATTCTTCCCAACAGCCAGGTTGCACTAAACGTCTCAAAAGTACTTTCACAAGCTAACACCAGAGTCGCCATCGCTTCTACCACTTCAATAAAGGATCTAACCAGGACAAAACCCAAGCACCACGAACCAGTCAATGCAGGAGTTTACACTATACCCTGTGGAGGCTGTGACAAGATCTACGTAGGTGAAACAGCAAGAAACCTCGACACCCGCCTCAATGAACACATATACGCATGTAGGAACGACAACTTAAACAACGCCTGTGTACAACACCGAAATTCCACCAATCATCTTATGAAATTCAGAGACGCCCAATTAGTGATAAAAGAAACTAATTTCCGCACACGCAAGTGCCTTGAATCAGCACTGATCGCTGTTTCGAATACAATTAAACAAAACAACGGCAGCTTCACCATCTCCGAAGTCTTAGCAAGAATCCTCCTGAAAACAGTAAACCCTGCCATCACATAGTCTCTCCTG
Organism: Cherax quadricarinatus; assembly: GCF_038502225.1. NCBI lineage: Eukaryota > Metazoa > Arthropoda > Malacostraca > Decapoda > Parastacidae > Cherax > Cherax quadricarinatus. Next base: position 9,726,528 of record NC_091364.1, on the reverse strand, counting down.
TTATACTACACAAAGCACAGAGAGTGAACACTGAAACAACCTGCCTCATTCCAGTTTATATTTGTCCAACCTATTTTTATGTTACCCAAGTAATAGCTTTTATATCCTTTTACTCATGTACGAATTAATTGCTTTTGTCACTACCACTACTACTACTACTACTACCACTAGTGAACATCGGAATGGTACCTCACTAGTATTCACCTCACTCTGAGCCTTTATATACCCTCTGTGTCCATATATTGTTTGTAATGACTTGATAAAGCTCCTGGAGAGCGAAACGTTGCCACAATAAATGTCACATTAGTTGCACTTGTGTCCTTTTACTTTACAATTTAAAAATAAAAACAAAGAAATGTATGTTTTTCGTTAGGTTCAGAATGATTTTTGCGAAATTATTGCATATACAAACCGGTCGTAATGTAAAAGAATAATAGAGGAAAACATGATAAAAACAATCCATCCTCAGAAACAAGGAAATAAGGCAAGCGAAAATTTGAACATAAGAACATAAGAAAGGAGGATCACTGCAGCAGGCCTGTTGGCCCATACTAGGCAGGTCCTTTACAATCCATCCCAGTAACAAAACATTTGTCCAACCTAATTTTCAATGATACCCAAGAAATAAGCTCTGATAACTCTATCCACTCAAATCTAACCCCTCTCATGTTTTTATCCAACCTAAATTTGAAACTACCCAAACTCCTAGCCTCAATAACCCAACTAGGTAGACTGTTCCACTCATCAACTACCCTATTTCCAAACCAATACTTTCCCATGTCCTTTCTAAATCTAAACTTGTCTATGTAAAGTAAAAGGACACAAGTGCAACTAATGTGACATTTATTGTGGCAACGTTTCGCTCTCCAGGAGCTTTATCAAGCCATTACAAACAATACATGGACACAGAGGGTATATAAAGGCTCTGAGTGAGGTGCAATACTAGTGAGGTAACATTTCGATGTTCACTAGTGGTAGTAGTAGTAGTAGTAGTAGTAGTAGTAGTAGTAGTAGTAACAAAAATAATACAATAAGGAGGAGCAATTAATTCGTACATGAGTAAAAGGATATAAAAGCTATTACTTGGGTAACATAAAAATAGATTGAACAAATATAGACTGGAAAGAGGCAAGTTTATTTCAGTGTTCACTCTCTGTAATGTGCTTGTGTAGTATAACAGGAGAGACTATGTGATGGCAGGGTTTACTGTTTTCAGGAGGATTCTTGCTAAGACTTCGGAGATGGTGAAGCTGCCGTTGTTTTGTTTAATTGTATTCGAAACAGCGATCAGTGCTGATTCAAGGCACTTGCGTCTGCGGAAATTAGTTTCTTTGATCACTAATTGGGCGTCTCTGAATTTCATGAGATGATTGGTGGAATTTCGGTGTTGTACACAGGCGTTGTTTAAGTTGTCGTTCCTACATGCGACATGCGACATGCGGGTGTCGAGGTTTCTTGCTGTTTCTTGCATGTAGGAACGACAACTTAAACAACGCCTGTGTACAACACCGAAATTCCACCAATCATCTCATGAAATTCAGAGACTGTGTAAGAAAGGTATAAAATACCGACAATATGAAAGTTAAGACACATGTGCAACATCTGGATATCTTTATTGTAGACGTTTCGCCATCCAGTGGCTTTATCAATACAGATTCTAGAATCTGTATTGATAAAGCCACTGGATGGCGAAACGTCTACAATAAAGATATCCAGATGTTACACATGTGTCTTAACTTTCATATTGTCGGTATTTTATACCTTTCTTACACAACTTGTCAGACACTGCAACATCATGGAATCTTGGTTCAGAGGACATCTACAAGACCTTCTTCACGGCTGCTGCAACTAACCCATCTCTTTGGGAAGGACCTACTTCCACTGGGGAATCCCGCCTACCAGTGACTGCCCTCGTCTGCTGCCCGTCCCTTCCACTGACGCCTATATAAACGTCAGTCTTCTTGCCTTTGCTCCAGATTCTCCTCCACCACGATGCTTGGAACACTAACTCCAAGGCCGAGGGACTGATTACCTCATCTTTTGTATATAGTTCTACTGTCTTCCTATTATGTCCTAGAATCTGTATTGATAAAGCCACTGGATGGCGAAACGTCTACAATAAAGATATCCAGATGTTGCATATGTGTCTTAACTTTCAAATTCAGAGACGCCCAATTAGTGATCAAAGAAACTAATTTCCGCACACGCAAGTGCCTTGAATCAGCACTGATCGCTGTTTCGAATACAATTAAACAAAACAACGGCAGCTTCACCATCTCCGAAGTCTTAGCAAGAATCCTCCTGAAAACAGTAAACCCTGCCATCACATAGTCTCTCCTGTTATACTACACAAGCACATTACAGAGAGTGAACACTGAAACAAACTTGCCTCTTTCCAGTCTATATTTGTTCAATCTATTTTTATGTTACCCAAGTAATAGCTTTTATATCCTTTTACTCATGTACGAATTAATTGCTCCTCCTTATTGTATTATTTTTGTTACTACTACTACTACTACTACTACTACTACCACTAGTGAACATCGAAATGTTACCTCACTAGTATTGCACCTCACTCAGAGCCTTTATATACCCTGTGTCCATGTATTGTTTGTAATGGCTTGATAAAGCTCCTGGAGAGCGAAACGTTGCCACAATAAATGTCACATTAGTTGCACTTGTGTCCTTTTACTTTACATATTGTCGGTAATTCTACCAACTTTATTACTAAACTTGTCTAATTTAAATCCATTACTGCGGGTTCTCTCTTGGAGAGATATCCTCAAGACCTTATTAATATCCTCTTTATTAATACCCATCTTCCACTTGTACACTTCACGCTTCGATCATGTCTCCCCTCATTTTTCGTCTAACAAGTGAATGTAATTTAAGAGTCTTCAATCTTTCTTCATAAGGAAGATCTCTAATGCTATGTATTAATTTAGTCATTCTACGCTGAATGTTTTCCAACGAATTTATGTCCATTCTGTAATGTGGAGACCAGAACTGAGCTGCATAATCTAGATGAGGCCTTACTAATGATGTATAAAGCTGCAGTATAACCTCTGGACTTCTGTTGCTTACACTTCTTGATATAAATCCCAATAATCTATTTGCCTTATTACGTACGCTTAGGCATTGCTGTCTTGGTTTAAGGTTGCTGCTCACCATAACCCCCAAGTCCTTTTCGCAATCTGTATGGCTAAATTCTACATTATTTAACTTATAAGTGCTAGAGTTATGGACACTCCCGAGCTTCAGAACCTTGCATTTATCTACATTGAACTGCATTTGCCACTTTTCTGACCAAGAATAGAGTTGGTCTAAATCCTCCTGAAGCGCCCTAACATCTACGTTTGAATCAATTATCCTACCTATCTTTGTGTCATCGGCGAATTTGCTCATATCACTAGTAATACCCTCATCATATTATAAACAACAACGGGCCTAAGACTGATCCCTGTGGTACGCCACTTGTTACAGATCCCCACTAGGATTTAACCCCATTTAAGCATACTCTCTGCTTCCTATTAGTGAGCCATGACTCGATCCATGTCACCACTTTTCCCCCAATGCCATGAGCTGCCACTTTTTTTTAACAGTCTCTGGTGCGGTACTTATCAAAAGTCTTACTAAAATCTAAATAAACAATGTCGAATTCTTTATCATGATCAACGGCCTCAAAAGCTTTACTGAAGAAGGTTAATAAATTAGTTAGGCAGGAACGGCCTCTCATGAATCCATGCTGAGTATCATTAATCAAGCTATGCTTATCCAGATGGCTTCTTATAATATCAGCTATAACTGACTAGTAATTTGCCTACAATTGAGGTTAGGCTTATTGGGCGGTAATTTGACGGTAAGGACTTGTCCCCTGCTTTAAAAATAGGAATTACGTTAGCCATCTTCCACATATCAGACACTACACTTGTTAGAAGAGAAATATTAAAAATATTATTCAATGGTTCACAAAGTTCCATTTTACACTCTTTAAGAACCCTAGAAAAAAGTTCATCAGGGCCCGGGGATTTATTTTGCTTCAGTCGGTCTATCTGTTTGATAACCATTTCGCTAGTGACTATGATATTGCTTAATTTATCGTCTTCATGTCCATTATAAAAAATTATTACTGGGATATTGTTAGTGTCCTCCTGAGTGAAAACTTAGAAAATAATTATTTAGAATAGAGCACATTTCATTCTCCTTGTCAGTAAGATGCCCAGAGTTATCTTTAAGGGGACCTATCTTATCTCTAACTTTTGTTCTATAAACCTGGAAAAAACTTTTCGCGTTAGTTTTTGAATCCCTAGCAACTTTAATTTCATAGTCCCGTTTAGCTTTTCTTATCCCCTCTTAATGTCCCTCTTAATGTCAATATAATGATTCATATGATGACCCTCACCTCTTTTGATGCTCCAATAAATTCTTTTTTTTCCTAAAAGATATTTGAGCCTATTATTCATCCATTTTGGGTCATTTCTATTCGATCTAATTTCTTTATACGAGATGAATGTTCTCTGGGCAGCATGTATAGTGTTTAGAAAACTCTCATACTGATAGCTCTCTTCGTTACCCCAGTCAACAGATAAGTGCTCTCTAAGCTCATGGTAATTTGCTAAGCGAAAATCTGGGACTGTTACTGAGTTATCCCTAATATCATACTTCCATTCAATGCTAAAGGTAATTGATTTGTGGTCACTTGTGCCAAGTTCCTCTGAAATTTCTAAATTATTAACAAGTGATTCCTTGTTTGCCAGAACCAGGTCAAGCAGGTTATTACCCCTTGTAGGTTCTGTCACAAACTGCTTCAAAAAAAATCCTGAACTACTTCTAAAAAGTCATTAGATTCTAAATTCCCTGTCAAAAAATTCCAATCTAACTTAAGTTAAAGTCTCCTAGAATTGCAACGTTATCGTACCTTGTGGCCTTAACAATTTCCTCGCACAGTAGTCTTCCTTGGTCTTTATCCAAGTTTAGGGGACGGTATATCACACCTAAAATAAATTTTTCATGCCCCTCTGAAAATTCTACCCAAACAGACTCAGTATGTGTTTCGGACTATATACCAGTTTTTATGCAACAATTTAAACGATCTCCGACATAGAGTGCCACCCCACCCCCCCCTTTCCAATATTTCTGTCTACTTGGAACAATTTAAAACCTTGAATGTGAGATTCAGCAGACTTGTCCCTATTTTTAATATTAAACCACATCTCAGTTATGGCAAAAACATCAGTGTTACCCGTACTTGCAACTCATCTCAATTCGTCCATCTTATTTCTCGCACTACGACTGTTAGTATAATATATTTTCAGAAACCCTCCCTTCTCTTTTTTCTTCCTGCTGATTTCTGTTCCTCCACTAAGCCTGTTACTCTCCTTATCACCTAATGCCATTGGCTTTCCTATGTTCACCAATAATTCTTCTTCATTCTTCCTATAACTGGTTTCCTTAAAACTCACACTGTCCCTACACTCAGAATACATTGATTTTCCACGAAAACCCATATCACTATCTATTTCTACTTTAAAGACCTAACAGCTCCCTCCACTGCGTTGGCCAGGGCTCCCACCCCTAACCTAGGTAAGTGAACCCCATCCCTGGCATACATGTTATTTCTGCAAAAGAAGAGGTCCCAGTTGTCTATGAATGTCACTGCATTTTCCTTACAGTGTTTGTCCAGCCAGCAGTTGACACCAATTGCCCTGGACAACCATTCATTTCCAACTCCTCTCCTGGGCAAAATGCCACGTGAAGCCTTAACCTACAGGACCACCCAATCCTACAAGAACCAAGCACCCAGCCAATCTAGGTGTGTTACTCTTGGTCCGAGGGCATACGGAGATGTGGGAGTTTTCAAGCTAATTTCATTCTCATCCCTGTTTGGTGTACTAGCCTAAGAGCAGCATGCATGCATATATATATATATATATATATATATATATATATATATATATATATATATATATATATATATATATATATATATATATATATATATATATATATATATTATTGTAACCATGAACGAGTGGTATTGATCAATAACAACACTGCGCTAGCAGAACAACCACTGTAAAAGAATAGTGAAATTCCAAGCACTTTCGTGACTTCTCACATTATCAAGGTGTAATAAGATCACAGTAAACAGGATATCACAATATGCAAAATAACCACAGTAAAAAAAATAGTGAATGTTTAAGAGGTTTCGCGATTTCTCGCATTATCAAGGAACTGCAAAAATAGTGGGACAGCAGAAGGCTTTTAATTCAGATATATCACCTCATATATGACATCACACCTTACTCTGCATGCTGAGAGTGGGGGTTTAATGAAGATTTGGTCAGGTCACATATCAAGTACAATTTATGAGTGACATGTCAGGCATAGCTTAAATTCCTCACAAATTCTATTAATTATAAATGAATCTAATTTACATGACCCTGAACTAATATTCAAACTAAAATCAATACTATTTTTTTAAGAAACTTGATTAGTTTATATTCCAACCATGGATCTACTTAACACAACTTGACTGGCCTTTTGAAAATCAATTGGATGATTAAAATCTCTTGCATGAATAAACAGAACATTAAACTTCTATTTAGTTCTAATGCTATATTTATGTTGCTGTAATCTTAGTACAAGGCTTTTTCCAGTCTGACCGTAATAGGCTGTGTCCAAGATTCCCTGTCCAGTACTTGTTGGTGCAGTGACATGTGTAGAAAGACGACTACCTAACTTGACGACAGATTTCAGTGTTGACTACCTGAATTATCAGAATATTGCTTCCCTCGGCCTGGTTGATCTGGTTCTTCTTACAGGAACTAGTCCAGTTTCCAACAAGATCTTTACCTATGTTTCTGCAATATTTCTTATATCCACTCGTAAGTCTGAAAAGGCGATGGTGACAATACTCTGTACGGGGAAGAGTACCCAGCATGCTAACACGTACCCGGAGTGAATGGTAACACAAGAAACGTTTATCAGATGCAAATGATTTTACATTCATACAGTTTAAATGGATCGCATTAGAGGCTGATGTGAAAAAGTTATCTTCCCGTTTCTTTTATAACTTCGGCCTCCAAGAACATTTACCCTAGCAGATTGTACTCGGATAATGTATCGTATGTCATTATTGTTAACATATTTGTTAGGGAAAAAAAATCCTATGAGGGTCTTAAATCATATGATGACTCTCTCATACATCCTTCTCAATAGCCTCTTCAAATTAATTTGGGATAAATATTTAACGTTAACAAAGTTTACAAAATATTTTTAAATGAGAATCAATAGAGGTATCTGCACAATCATCGTGCTCGTTCGGAGGAACTCCACTACATAACTTACCTAGATTGGTTAGCTCAAAATTTCTCTTACGTAATTGAGTAACAGTAAGAATGAGACATCAGGGTGGGAGAGAATAACGTTTGGGGTCCCGCACCGTTCAGCACTTAGGCACCTACTATAGCAGTTGCCAAATAATTATACCTCATAAATAAATAAATGGTTTGTCAGAATAATTATTGATATGAAACGACAATATGTTAAGTAAATGAATAAATGTGCAACTAATACGTTTACTGTGAAATAAATCATGGAACAGGTGGGGTGTAAACCCATGGCAAGCGAATCCTAAAACTCACAGCTCTGTGTTAACCACTGGGCCAGTTGGCTCTAATAAGATTCATTTAACTATGAATATATCTATACACCATATGGGATTCATCTGTAGAAACCTGCAGTTACCACAACTGCAGGTTTCTACAGATGAATCCCATACCAGCGTGGCCGTGGCGTATTCTAGTTGAAGCCCCCTCAAAGCCAACATCATGACTCACTGTGGCTAAGTTTCATTCACTATGAGCTTTGTTAAGCCTATACCAGGAAGACTAGAATATTGTGCATCTGTCTGTTTGCCAACGATTTAAAATTAATGAAGGATAAGATTAGGAGATGACAGACATAGGCATGGAGAAGCCCTGAACAATCTCCATACACAGACCAACAAGCGGATGCTAGAGTTCAATCCAAAGAGATGCAAGATCATGCAGATTGGAGATAAGACGGGGAAATGTATAGCTTACAAAGCAAGAGCAGCAAATATAAGTAAAACACAAGGATCTGAGAGAGAGCATCACACCAAAACACATCTCAGTAAACATATACCATATACTGACCTAACTTCAGACGCTGATTTTTTTATGACACGTATGATATACCTTTAATGGGTTTCGGGAGTTTTCCTACTCTTACAGCCCGGCCCTGGGCCAAGCATTTTAGATGCTCTCCTGGTCAACCAGGTTGCTGCTGCTGGCGACCCGCTGGCCCACACATCCATCACAGCCAGGTTGATCCGGAACTTGACAGAGAAAACTGTCTAGTTTTCTCTTTTAAGAGTTCTACATTTGTTCCAGTAGTGATTCTGATATCTTCCGGCAAGATTTTGAAAAGTCTGGGACCATGGATGTTGATACAATGTTCATTTATGGTGTCCACGGTGTCCATCCGTTTCACTCGGTTTATTCTACACGTCCTCCCATTTCTCTCACTCCAATATGTTATCGAAGTGTGCCGATTTGCATCCAGATCCTTAACATTCCATGTATACATTAACACGCAGCTCTCTCTCCTCCGCTCCAACGAATACATATTTAAGACTACGGTGTTCCCAGCAATTTAAATGCTTTGTGGGTTTTGTGCTGGCCGCAAATGATCTCTCTATCTGTTCCAGATCTAAATCCATCCCAGCTAGGATTATCCAGATTGTGCTATTCCATAAAATTTGTAATTTGGCATATTAATGATGTGTTATGTTAAGGCCGGTTTGTAATTTTTGGCTAGTGCTCTACTACCTCCGTTATGCAAAGAAACTGTCTGCACTGTAAGGTCTGTGGTATTTCACCTAGATCTACACTCTTTCTCCAAAGGATACAGAGTGCTGATGCTAGAGGAAAAGGGAGGGATGAAAAGGGAGGGATGAAAAGGGAGGGAGGAAAGGAGAGGGAGGGGGGACAATAATAAACTTCATTATAAAAATGGGGGGTACAATATTAAACTGCATTATAAAAATGACTGTTTGTATGACTGTAAAGTCAATAACCATGCCCACACTAGATTTCTCGAGCAAGTAGCGCAGCGAGGGGCTTATATGTCTGCTCCCCATGGCCTGGGGCCCCGAGCCCTGGTTGGCAAAGCTCTCGCTTCACACGCTGAGGGTCCGGGTTCGATTCCCGGCAGGGGTGAAAACATCGGAAGCGTTTCCTTACACCTGTTGTCCTGTTCACCTAATAAGTAGGTACCCAGGTGTTAGTCGACTTGTGTGGCTCGCATCCTGGGGGACAAGATTGAGGACCCTAATGGAAATAAGACAGACAGTCCATCAATGACGCACTACTTTTCTTGGGTTATCCTGGGTGGCTAACCCTCCGGGGTTAAAAATCCGAGCAAAATCTTATCTCATCATCCAATACTGTACAGAGAAAGAGGAGGAGGAGGAGGAGGAGGAGACGGCGGCGTGGGGTGTGAGGTTACATGAAGGCTGCATATGAGGAGGCAAGTAAGACAACAAACACGGGGGCTGTGATTCCCGGAGAGGCTACGCACACGCCACCGTCGGACGTGTGGGTTAGCATGTGTGTACCCTCCAGTACTGCCCTGAGTGCTGCTAACCCTAGTGCTGAACGCTCGTCCCATCACGTAACGCAACTGACTTTTCCACTCTTGCTAATGCTTCCATATTCAATGGAGAAGTGTCCGTTATTGAAGATGTTCTCCTTTACGTTACACGATTAATATCGACTTTATACTTACTAATTCAGATTTGCTCCGAGAAGCTAGTTTATTGAGCAGCGTTAGAGCCTGAGAATCGTCAACATGCAGCCATGAGAACAAGTCATTACAACCTAATTAGTATTAAACGCACCTAAAATTATATGATATTAATACTAATGTGAATCAGAAATTTACCTGAACAGTGATAAAACACCTTTAACAGGTTTCAAAGGATCTTCTAACCTCGCAGTCTAGCCTATGCTTCTGGTGTATGCTTAATAGGAAGTACATCTGTGGCATTACACTTCCTAGTTTATATGAAGTGACCGATACCGTCACTCACACATTCAGGTTACTTTCACACTTGTTAGGATAAACTTAAGTAGCCACTTTTCTTACAATTTATGAAGCCTTTTCCTGTATTGTCCGGTTCCAGTTTTCATCATTAGTTTCACATTATATGCAAACAGCGAACGTAGGATTAAATTTAATTTGACAGTTCATTCATGTATATCAGAAACCTTTACCTTTGACGGGTTTCGAAAGTATTCCTACTCCTGCAGCCTGGCCCTGGGCCATGCTTGTCTGGTGTTTGCCGGTCAAACACCACAGCCTGGTTAATTTGGCACCTTTGCAGACAGTACAAAATACCCTTAATGAAAAGTAGAGGGACAATGAGCATACTAAGGCAAAACTCGGTAACTATGAAGGGACCAAGACATTTTAGCTTCCTCGCTTCATACATATGGGGTATTACAAACAGATTTCTGGCTGTCTTCAAGAAGGAACTGGACAAGTTTCTGAAGTCAGTGCCTGATTAGCTGGGATGTAGTGTTCATACTGATTTTCGTGTGGTTAGTACCAACATCCTGGTTGATCAGGTCACCTACCAGGAGACCTGGTCTGGGACCAGCCGGCAAGGACGTTGACCCTCGGAACACTCCAGACAGAGCTACATGCCTTATTGTATTCTTTGAAAGAAGGGTCAGCAGACATTATTATTCTTAGTGCCTTCACTGGATCAAATTACTGATTATAAGTATTAGTGAGTTCTGCTCGTCACCTGTTCCTATTCCAACACCCCCTTATCATTACCCTCTACCTTCTATTTACTAAGTATTCCTGTATATACCTTAGTGCCTTTCCTGCTGCCCCTACATGTTTTTCAAGTTCGTATAGGAGGCTTCTGTGTGGAAATGTATCAAATGTTTTCCTACAGCCCTTCGAGAAACTGGTCCTAAACCTGTATACTGTGTGAAAGCGAGAGACTTGTCAGACGTTCCAAACTACTTAAAATAAAGAGCAGGGAAGCTACGAGAACACTGAGAAAACAGCATCAAGAAGTCCCCAACTCCAGTGCATAAAGGGGGCTACAGTGGCACCCCGGTTTTCGTCCTTAATCCGTTCCAGAATGTCGGTCGAAATCCGAAATGGACGAAAACCGAAGCAATATTTCCCATAAGAAATAATGTAAATCCAATTAATCCATTCCAGACACCCAAAAATATTAACAAAAAATACATTTTAGAGAGAATAACTATAATTTTACATACAGATAGCAATGAGAAATAAATATAAAGCACTAATTTTAAGGGATAAATGAACATTTAAATCACTATTACATACCTTTATTGAAGACTCTTGTTGGTGTATGGAGGCTATTGTTTGGAAGGGGAATCCCCCCCCATAAGCACTTCAGGTATCAAAGCCCTATCCGGAGTTACTTCCCTTCTTCGTCTTTTACTGGCACTAGGACCAGCTTGAGAGCCACTGCCCCCCTGTCGCACAAAAAACTGTCCAGAGAGGCCTGTTCCTGGTGTCACTAAGATTTGCCTAAAATGGGACAAGACATTGTCATTGAATTTGTTGCAGACACAGCTTGCAACAGTTTTGTTAGGGTGATAATTCTCCGCAAAACTTTCTAACTCACTCCACTTTGCATACATGTCCTTAATCACTGAAGAAGGCAAATTCTCCCCTCTCTCTCCCTCCTCCTCAGCTGCGATCTGTTGCTATTCCAGTTCAAAGTCTTGCAGCTCTTCAGTGGTTAGCTCTTCTTTGTGGTCCTCCACCAACTCTTCCACATTCAACCCCATGGACTTCCCCAAAGACACAATAGATTCCACAACAGACGTAGGGTCGTCAGGGTCAGCCTCAAACACTTCAAAATCCTTCTCTTGGACACATTCTAGCCACAATTTTCTCCAAGCAGAGTTCATTGTCCTGGAAGTCACTTCCTGCCAAGCCTTATCTATAAGACTTACGCAATTGAGGGTATTGAAGTGATTCCTCCAGAACTCTCTTAGGGTCAAGTCAGTGTCCGAGGTCACTTCAAAGCACCTCTGAAACATTGCTTTAGGGTAGAGCTTTTTGAAGTTTGAAATGACCTGCTGGTCCATGGGCTGGATGAGAGGAGTGGTATTAAGGGCCAAGAACTTCACTGTGATGAAACTAAACTCCTCAAACAATTAGTCTTCCAAGTCTAGAGGACGAGCAGGAGCATTGTCCATTATCAGAAGGCACTTGAATGGCAATTTTTCCAGGAGGTATTTCTTCACACTTGGGCCAAACACTTCACTGACTCACTCAATGAAAATTAGCCTCGTGACCCATGCCTTATTGTTAGCCTTCCACAGCACACACAATTTACTCTTCATGACATTGTTTTTCTTGAACACTAGGGGATTTTCAGAGTGATACACCAGTAAAGGCTTCACTTTGAAATCCGCACTAGCTTTACCACAGAACAAAAGTTAACCTATCCTTCATAGGCTTGTGTCCTGGCAGTACCTTTTCCTCCTGTGTGGTGTAGGTCCTCTTTGGCATTTTCTTCCAAAAGAGGTCTGCCCCCAACAACTAAACACTTGTTGGGGAACAAATCCTTAAGCCTCTACATACTCCTTAAATTCATCAATGAATTCTTCGGCCGCACGTTTGTCTGAACTTGCAGCCTCGCCATGCCTTACCACACTGTGTATGCCACTTCGCTTCTTGAACCTGGTGAAACAGCCTTTGCTGACCTTAAATTCACTAACGGCAACACTCATTCCAGACAATTTCTTTACGAGATTCGCAGGCAACTGTCTTGCCTTTTCACAAATTATCCAATCCACAACACTATCTCCAGCTAACTGTTTTCGTTGATCAACACCAACAACAACTCCACATCTTCGATTGTTTGTGATCTGTTTCATTAGCATATTTACCCCTTTCGCAACATCAGCTTCCTTGATTTTTACTTTCTTCGCCAGGATGGAACTGATTGTTGATTTGGACTTACCATACATCCTGGCAAGCCCAGCCACATGTATGCCACTTTCGTATTTTGATACAAGCTATCTCTTGAATTCTATCGTGTTTCTCACCTTCTTTACCAAAAGGCTGGCACTCTGAACTTTCTTTGGCTCCGTGGTGGCTTATTTCACAGTCGCACTCAATAAACAAGCACGAAAAACAATGGATGAACGCACAGAGTATTGGTCACTCGACAAGTGACAGAGGCAGACCGAGTCAGGCGGTGTCGTCCTGGGCAGGTGGATGCGTCTGATACGGACGATTTCAGAGTCGATGTATGAAACTCGGAGTAAAAATTCGACGAAAAAAAGTGGTCGTGTCGAAATCAGAGTTGTACGATATTCGAACTGGACGAAAACCAGAGTTTACTGTACCAGTAAACCTCTAGTTTGCTGGTAGTCCTAGGTACGAACCACAGCGGGGCTGTGGTTCATACCTTGGACTTCGTGCAGCCAGCTGTACCAATCGGGTTGTTCAGGCTATGATCCACCAGGAGGCTTGGTCTGGGACCGGCCCGCAGAGATGCTGACCCCAGGAAGCATCCATCAGGAATATACGATTTACCTGTATCTTTCGTCACTCTTATGCAACTCTAGTAGTTTTGTGAGGAAAGATATGCCATCTTGAAATCTGTGCTCGTTTTGTGACCGTATTAGTTTTCCCATGACTATTTCAAGGTACAAAGTATTTTTTCTGACCTTTATCAAGTATCTTAGCTAGCATGCTAGTCAGTGAAACTGCCTACAGTTTACTATATCTCATCTTCCTTCTTGTATACTGTGCACTCATTTGCAGTCTTAAATAATTTTTTGCATATTCTTTCTAATGGGTCTCACAATTCCTCTGCTCTCTCTCTCGCGATCAGTGCAAGGTGATATTCCCTCTGGTCCCAATCCTTTCGTCGCATCTAAATTCTTTAAGTGATCTCTAACTTCGTTTAATCACTGAAATTTCCTCTAAACTTTGCTGCTTGCTTCTCTCTTCTCTTTGTCTTGCCATCTTCCCAAACCTTTTGTCTTTTTCTGCATACTTTCCTGAGAATTTGTCAGTATCCCCCATCCTTCCGTTTTTCTTGAGTTTTCTTACTTAGCTCATTTCTTTTTTCTGTTTTATGTGGCTATGCATTAGTGTGCACTCTGATTTGGCCCTTGATGTTATATTTATGAATCTTTCTGTTTCCCTTCTTATACTAGCAGGGTCATCCCTGATATTTCTTTTTAATGTCCTGTTTTCTGCCAGTCTTCTTTTCCTATATACATGTCATCCACTTTTACTATTAGTTATTGTCTCAACGCACTTCTTCGAAAAGCTTAGGGTATTATTTTGTATTCCCTTTCTTCCTTTGCTGGAACAAATCTCTATAACTAGTATATTTTTAGTAACCTCTCTGTTATCTCCTGTGTTGTCTTGCCTTACACCGCTTTCCATCTTCATTCTTGTTTAATTACTTCTCGTATAGTACTCATTTTCTTGCATCCCTCCTAAGCCAAGCCAATGATGACACTTAAGCCACTCGTTCTCTCTAGGTTTAAATACTACCATGTACAAACGTCCTCCTTCAAAGCAGACGAAACTGAAAAACTGAAATGTACAAAGAACCTTCACAGCTTGTATAAACTCGACCTAAATTACTGAGAGCGCCTGAAGTCCCTCGAACGTAGGCGATAAAGATACATGACAATCTTCACCTGAAAGATTCTGAAGGGAGGAATTGGTCCCAAATTTGCACATAGAAAACACTACATATAAACGCGGGAGGCTTGGCAGAAAGTGCAAGATACCTCTGCTGAAAAGCAAGGAAGCAATGAGTATATAGAGAACCCATTAAGTGTAAAGCGACCTCGAATCTTCAATGCCCTCCCTGATTGTCTTTTAGAGGGTACTTGACAAATTCCCGAAATCAGTTCCTTATCAGCCTGGCGGTGGTGCATACGTCGGAAAGTGGGCAGCAGGTACAGCCTCATCGATCAGGCCAGCAACCATTAGGCCTGGTCTGGGAGGGACGACGGGACGCGGTGGCCTTCGGAAGCTGCTACAAATAACCTTGTAGTACCAACCTACAAGAAGCAGTAGAATAATAAGACCATGTCGTCACTGTCACCAAGATTTCCTCTAATAAATTTTCTCTATAGTTAGTGTATATCACTGAAGATAAAACAGATCCACTCTGAAGGTAGGTGTTGAGGGGCGGGGGTTGAGGGGCGGGTGTTGAGGGGCGGGGGTTGAGGGGCGGGGGTTGAGGGGCGGGGGTTGAGGGGCGGGGGTTGAGGGGCGGGGGTTGAGGGGCAGGTGTTGAGGGGCAGGTGTTGAGGGGCAGGTGTTGAGGGGCGGGTGTTGAGGGGCGGGGGTTGTGGGGCGGGGGTTGGGGGGCAGGTGTTGAGGGGCAGGTGTTGAGGGGCAGGTGTTGAGGGGCGGGTGTTGAGGGGCGGGGGTTGAGGGGCAGGTGTTGAGGGGCGGGTGTTGAGGGGCGGGGGTTGAGGGGCAGGTGTTGAGGGGCGGGGGTTGAGGGGCGGGGGTTGAGGGGCGGGGGTTGAGGGGCGGGGGTTGAGGGGCGGGGGTTGAGGGGCGGGGGTTGAGGGGCGGGGGTTGAGGGGCGGGGGTTGAGGGGCAGGTGTTGAGGGGCGGGTGTTGAGGGGCGGGGGTTGAGGGGCGGGGGTTGAGGGGCAGGTGTTGAGGGGCAGGTGTTGAGGGGCAGGTGTTGAGGGGCAGGTGTTGAGGGGCAGGTGTTGAGGGGCAGGTGTTGAGGGGCGGGTGTTGAGGGGCGGGGGTTGAGGGGCAGGTGTTGAGGGGCGGGGGTTGAGGGGCGGGGGTTGAGGGGCGGGGGTTGAGGGGCGGGGGTTGAGGGGCGGGGATTGAGGGGCGGGGATTGAGGGGCGGGGATTGAGGGGCGGGGATTGAGGGGCGGGGGTTGAGGGCGGGGGTTGAGGGGCGGGGGTTGAGGGGCGGGGGTTGAGGGGCGGGGGTTGAGGGGCGGGGGTTGAGGGGCGGGTGTTGAGGGGCGGGGCTTGAGGAGCGGGGATTGAGGGGCGGGGGTAGAGGGGCGGGGGCTGAGGGAGACTTGTCAGCATAAGGCGTCACATGTCAATAAAATTGAGTTATGACATAGACTGGTAAACGAATCCTGTGGTCCTTCAGTCTCCACGGGTGGGCCGGTGGGAGCCTGTGTGTATTTACCTAGCTGAGTTTGCAGGTGTTGGTCTTCAGCTCCTGGGCCTGCCTATTACACACACTTGGCAAACGTGAATTGGCACCGTTGCATTTATTATTCTATGAGGGGATATATTGTGCGAACACTCGAATGTTATAAGTAATCAGTATAAAAAAATGCGTTTAACAGTCAGCTGCAAGCCACATGAGGGGCAGGAGCACCTGCAAGCAGGTAGCTAAGGCTACGGTACATATGCCTGATCCTCAATCTACAAATAACCTTCTCAGAGTCACGAATCAGGTTGAAGGAAAGCTAAATGCCTACATCCTGTTGAACAGCGATATACTTGTGACCAGTTTCCAGTTTTTGCCTACTCCTGCAGCCCAGCCTGGGGCTGCACAAGACAAGCCTGGGCCAGGCTTGTCTTGTGCTTGCCTGGTCAACCAGGCTGTTGTTAATGGAGGCCCGCTGGCTCACTGGTTGATTTAGCACTTGGCAGAGGTACTTGAAACGTCTACATTTGTCCCAGCAGTGTTTCCGATATCTTCTGATAGTATGTTGATTAGTCTAGGCCGGTAACGTTGATACAATGTAAACTTAATGTGCTCATGCCGCCTCTGCCTTTCACTGAGTTTTTTTTTTTATATATACTTCCTTCCATATCTCTCATTCTAGTACAACTTGTTGCCCGTATGTGGCCCATGAAATCACTTAAGTCTGTTAACAGAGGAGGCTCAAAACAGCATCTCTTACTTCAACATTCACCAGATCATTTCAAGGGATCCTGCATGCCCTAAACTTACAGATCCCAACATACTTGTACCAGCCATTAATACAGGTTTACTTTCGGATCTTCTGGACCACATACTAGAAAGAAGCATATTGGGCTTTGGCCCAATATGATAGTGAAACAAGACCTGTCTTGACCAGCTCTCAGGATGTCAGCAGGTAATGAGAATCTCATTAAGCTCAGAAGTAAACACTATTTGTGCTCTCAGATCAGTCAGTAAAGATATTTATCTTTGAAGTACGAACCGAATCGTGTTTCAAGAAATTTACAAAGTTCACTGCCGATTTCTAGTTGGGGGCTCTACCCCAGAACTGCATAATCTAGAAATGGCCGTACATATATTGACTACCTACCTCTTGTTGATTCCGGTAGTTATCGCCCCTGTTGTCCATTCGCTAATCAATCCTCCTAGTTGATGACATGATTAATCGGGTTCTTTATGTTAGCAGAATGCAGTCCAACGTAGGAACAATAGCCATGCTGGCCAGAAACTGATTTTAGGAACTATTTATTAGATTCCCTCTAGAAGACACCTAGGGGTCTGCTTGTAATTTCCCTTACATATGATGGGCGTTATAAAGTTTCGGACCCTTTACAAGGATTGTATTAAACTCAAATCAGTCAAAAGAGCGAAAAGTTCCATCTGCGAACCTGGGAGTGATGTCAGAAACTCGCATTCAAAGCTCATAACAATGTTGCTCTTTCTACCGCAAGGAAAATGATAAGGTGGATAACTAGAACTTTCAAGACAAGAGATACCGAGGCAATAATGATACTTTTCGAATAACTTTTCTCCAGGCTGAAATATCGCTATATACTAACGGCCCCTTTTCAAGGCAGGCGAGATTGCTGAGCTTGAAAACGTGCAGATAATTTTCACTGCTTGTGTGCATTCAGTCAGACATTTGAAAAGCTTGAAATGCCTTGAACTGTTCGCCATGGAACGCAAGCGAGATAGGTAGGTCATAATTAACACCTTGAAATTCCTGGGAAGACTGCTCCCAAATTTGTACACCGAAAGCAAGAGACATGGCAGATGGTGCAAAGTATTTCCAATAAAAAGCAGATGCGCGACGAGGACTCTAAAGAGAGAACTTGATCAATTTGAAAGGTCACCGATTTTTCAACGCCCTCCTTTCGTGCCTAAGGAAAATTACCCACAAATCACTAGCTGTCCTCCAAAGAAAATTTAATATGGTCTTCCAATCGGTTCCTGACCAGCTGGGCTGTGGTTCGGATGCTAGATTGCGTGATCAGGCCTTGACCCACCAGGAGGTCTGGTCTGGGACCCGGTTGCAGGGGGAGATGACCCCCCCAAAAAAGCATCCTTTAGATATCCTTCAGGTACCATACTCAAAGCGCCCTTGTTTCTCATAAGGGGTACTCTGCACCGGCTGTTGAGTCATAGTTTAACCAATTCTTGCCCTTCATTATTCAGTCATAACCACAACTGAAACTACATATGGTGGGACAAGCAAGCATTAACATTATATTCATGGGCAAGCGGTAAACCCTTAGTAGTCACAGTGTGCCAGGAAAATGGGAGGCAGTCAGGAATGATCCAAGGAAGAGTAATGTGGCTCAATTTATGGGAACAAAACCTGTTCAACATCAAGGCAAACAATCCCCTCCCCCCATCCCCCGCCTGGAAGAGCTCCGCGAAAGTCAAGTATTTCACTCATCAGGCTGGTCTGGAATCGGGTCCTGGGAAGAATTCCCATCCAACCATCCTCCATAAGCTTATTCCACTTACTACTAGTATTTCCTAACGTCTTTGTGGCACATCTGCATCTTCAGCTGTCGTTAATATCCTTGCATCTTAAACATCCCATCCCTGTTCACTCTACATGGCCCTTTCAGTATTTTCGAATGTTATGATAATGACTCTCCTGGTCCTCCTCTAAGACTGTAGGATTCTAGTTTCTCTCTGTAGGCCATCCGCCTCAGTTTCTGAAACTTTCAGCTAGTTAATCCTATGACGTGGAGCTAAAGTTTTGTGGTTCAACCCGGCAGAAGCCTGGGATAAAACAGAGGCAGGCGGCGTGATAATCTTTAAGTGCTGCCCTAGTATCTTATCTCAGTGGTCAAACAATCACTGCTTATCGCATGCAGATTCATCCAACTCAACTCATTTATATAGTTGTAATTTTTCACTTGGTCGGTACTCTCTTAACAAGGTTGTTTTTATACCAGTCAATACTTAACTGCTTTTCAACTTCCTTCAATTATAGGGATCTTGTGTGCAGCTGTAAAACTTTCATATTCATCAACAGGAATAGAATTCATTCGCTGAGCACTAAGAAACGTTTGATAACAGGATTTTCATGTATACCTGAAACTCGTCACTGTTTAAAACAAAATCCCTTTAAACTCACCCAAAGTAGTCAGTCCATTTAATCTCTCTTACCTTTTTTCCTTACCAGACAACTTTTTTCGCTCCTCTATCCAACCCCAATCCTTCAGCTCCCCCATTCTTGTCATCAATCTTATGTCTAACACAGTAATATTTTCCCATAAGGTTTCGGAAAAATTATACAACTTTAAACTGCCTAAAATTATAAAGATGTGAAAAGTAATAAACGTAAATTAAGATACACTGAAGGTTGGTGTGTGGGAGGGAGGGGGAGAGGGAGAGGGGGGGAGAGAGGGAGAGAGGGGGGAGAGAGAGGGAGAGAGAAAGAGAGGGAGTGAGAGTGAGACAGTGGGTGAGAGGGAGTGAGAGAGCGAGAGAGACAGCAGGGGTTGCAAGGTAAGCTCACACCTTGAGTATGCTCCACTTTCTTGGTTTGCCTGCCCCCCCCCCTCATCTGCGACTGCTTGACAGAGTAGAGAACAGAGCAAGACGTCTCATCTCTTTTCTGGACCCATCCTGGATAGATCTGTCACTTCAGCAGAGCCTTCAACACAGGAGGAATGTGGGTGGCCTTACTGTTATGTACAAGGCCAACACTGTCAAAGTACCACACTTGGATCCACTTCGAGGACAGCGTGAAGCAAGCTTCTATACCACAAGACGGGCAGAAAGCAGCAACTTCACTCTGGCTGTACCCTTCTCCAGAACATCACTTCATCTAAGATCATTTATTCCCAGGATAACAAGAGTCTGGAACGCATTTGTACAGCATTATGATGTCACCGAGATAATGTCAGTTGATCAAATGAAAATGCTGGCCCACAGATGGCTCCAACTTCATCCTGTTCCCTACTTGTATGTTTCATAACAATAAAAATGCTTTCAAATGAGCTGATGTAGATAACAGCTCTTAGCTTGTCAATAAAGTTAGGAATCCTTAACTTGTAAATAGCTTGTCAATAAAGCTAGGGATCCTTCACCTAACGTTGTCAAACCCTGTGCAAAAAAAAGATGGAGGAGGGGAGCCACAGCATTACCCACTAGTCCCTGAGGCTCCCACCCTCTTACCGAGTACCTGATCAGTGTAATAGAATGAAAATTTAAGGTTAGATTTTAATTATAATTATAATAGTCACAGGAGAACGCTAAACCCGTAGGGAGTCATGCAGAATCGTGGTGAAAAGGAGACAATCAGCTTCGACCCAAGGCAGGTCAGGCCCAATTCCTTGGATCAAGATTCCTTGAGGAGCGAGATTTGAAAATCTTTTCAAAATTCTAGATTACTAAGTGTCCTTGGCAATACTAACACACTAAATTAAATTTAACACATCAGTTGAAAAGCTAATTAAATTGTTAGTCTATATTTTTTAACAAAAAAAAAAACGGGATATATCTATATGATAATTACAGTGGAAACAAAAGCTAGCTATGTTTCCCTGTCATATTCCATCAGGCAGCATGGAGCTTACAAAAGATGTTGAAATCTGTCAGCCTGAACTGGGAGGCTTCAGTAGTGCAATGGGATATCATCAAGCATTTCAGAAAGGTTCGTCAGTTACAGGAGCCTCAAAGGTTTCCTTCCAGTACTGCTTTAGATACTGTCACTTAGGAACTGTCGTTTCTCAGGACAGCCTAAACTAATTTTTATAAGGACATCTCCATCATCCCAGAGTGAGGACAAGAGGACTTATACATAGTAGGCAGAGGAGAGAAAAAGGATGGAAGAGAAAAATGTCGTATCTAGTCCCCCTCCCACACTCACTCAGATCAGGCAGTGTCTATCGACACGTATATTTGACAAGTAGTAACTAACACAATGCTTTACTATTTTTGCCTCTTTGTAAAATCTATAATTATTTGTGCCTATATGTCTATACCATATGTGTATTATGTAGAAATAAAGCAAAATTCCAAGTCATGTCATGCACTGGGGGGCTCCAGTCATCTCATTCCAAGATGGAGCGGCACGTACCAGAAACTGCAGGAGGGGTGGACTCAAGACAACGAAGGCGAGATAAGAACATGGCGGTAGAGCTAAAGATAAATAGGATATCTGTACAAAGAGCGGAGCCTATGATATGTTGAAAGACTCAGGAATTCAATGAGTTACATAGTGGCACTTAGAGAGACAGATGTAAGCGGAGTGGCACTCAGGGTCACAAGTAGCAGGCAAGAGGGAGGTGGAATAAACACGTTCCAATGGAAGCAAGACAGGAGTTAAAAGCACACACTGAATGCCATCTTGACGAGGGGAACACAAAGTGCATTAATTACTACTGATCCAGGAGGAGGTTGTATTAGTATGCGTGAGGTTTATTGAAGGGCTGATCTCCCACCTAAAAGTCAGGGTTAGTGGGCTAGGGAAATGCCGACCTTCACCCTAGAAATTTATTTACAACCTCCTTAATTTTGTCAAAATGGATTAACAGCAGTGGTAGGCACAATCTTCCCACTCTGAATCCATGTTAACTTGAGTTGTTTGGGTCATACTTTCCATAAAAATTGTAATTTGGAGTCTTATCACTCTTTCAAAGACTTTTCATATGTGATATTACTGCTACTAGTCTATCTTTTTTCCAGAGGTCTACAGCCTCCTTTATACAGAGAAGCGATGTCTGTACTTTCAAAGCCTCTTTGATTTCAACTAGATCTAACTTCTTTCTCCAAAGAATACCAAGTTCTCTTGCTAGTGGTATTTCGGACTTTCAAAGAGTTCCATGAATCAGTCACTGGTGCTGCACGTGTTGGCAGTTTTCTATTTCTTCTTTGAATTCTGGGGAAATGATGACTATGGCACGTATGATTTCTAGGAAAAACAAAAGTAATGTAAAAACTATCTAGATCCTTATGCCTCCCGTCATGTAGTGGAATGTTGAACACTGATTCATTCTGGTTTTACAAAATTTCGCTCATTTCTTTGTCGTTATCGATGTATGGACACTTGAGTATTGGCGCAACTCCAGAGGTTTTTATTTTTATTTTGCTTATGTTCAAAATATTTAGAATATATCCTTCTTCCGTCTGGTATGAATGCTTCAGTTTTAACGTCAAGTAGATTTCTCCCTTTTGTTGTGACACTCATCTTTTAGAAATTCAGCTCTTTCTTCTGTCTCCCCTTTTGACATTTTTTCGTCTTTTAGGCTTTCTCAGGGTAACATTATATACCGATACTATCAACATTTATGAACCAAAGATTCGAGGTACTAACGGCAGATATCAGAAATATTGTTAAATATGTGGGCCAGTGGATCATTAACAGCAACAACCTGGTTGACCAGGAAGT
>NC_091364.1:9681386-9698886 GCF_038502225.1 Cherax quadricarinatus | reverse complement strand
CGCCTCTGGTGAAAGTGTCTTATTTTTCGAGGCAACCTACCTCGGTGGGAGACGGCCAGTGTGTTTAAAAAAATACACAAATAGCCCGCACATAGAAGAAAAAAAAAACGAAGTTTCGGTCTGACTTGGACCATTAACTAGTGATACACTAACACACGAAAGTACGAGAGCCAATATATATATATATATATATATATATATATATATATATATATATATATATATATATATAAATATAGGGAAGTACCACCTCTATAGCTGGAATGGGGACCCTCATCCTCAGAGAAGACAATAAACGTACCTCAGGGAAAACTCAAGGTTCTCCCCGGAGCTGTTTGAATATTTTCTTCTCCTACCACCCCCTATATTTATATTCTATGTGAACATTTATTAATAAACAAAATACATTTACAGAAAAAAACATAAACATGAATACAATGGCACAATGTATCAAAGATGATGAATTTCCTCCAGCTCCTCCGAGGCTGGACGTGAACCAAGTATGCAGCAAGCATTTCCCCTCTGGATGGCGACGCTGAGGCGCTGGAACATGAAAGTGGCTGCCCTTGGATCCCTGGTGGTGTCGATGAGTCTGGAACCCAATTCTTTAAGGAAACGTGTGGCATTTTTTCCCCATGATCCCAAGGTCTCTGATCCCACTGGGACAAATTGATACTGTTGGCTAATGTCCCTGTACTTGCTGATCTTGTATTCCTCCCTGTGGTCAGCAGCTCCTCCCCGTCGCCCCACACTGTGATGGATATAGGTGTCAGCCAGTGTGGACACACAGGTATAGTCCCATGCTAAGAGCTTGCCATTCTTCCAAGGATAGATGGTGATCCCGTCGGGGCGGTTATATATTATATATATATATATATAATCGTGCGAAACAGGTAAAAATTGCGATTTTGGCTTAAATAGCAACGCTCTTCTTGACGAATAATGCAAGAGAAAATTTGTTTACCTGGAGAGAGTTCCGGGGGTCAACGCCCCCGCGGCCCGGTCTGTGACCAGGCATCATGGTGGATCAGGGTCTGATCAACCAGGCTGTTACTGCTGGCCGCACGCAATCCAACGTACGAACCAAAGCCCGGCTGGTCAGGTACCGACTTCAGGTGCCTGTCCAGTGCCTGCTTGAAGACAGCCAGGGGTCTATCGGTAATCCCCCTTATGTATGCTGGGAGGCAGTTGAACAGTCTTGGGCCCCTGACACTTATTGTGTTGTCTCTTAACGTGATAGTGGCGCCCCTGCTTTACATTGGAGGAATGTTGCATCGTCTGCCGAGTCTTTTGCTTTCGTAGGGAATGATTTTCGTGTGCAAGTTTGGTACTAATCCCTCTAGCATTTTCCAGGTGTATATAATCAAGTATCTCTCCCGCCTGCGTTCCAGGAAGTACAGGTTCACGAACTTTAACCGTTCCCAGTAATTGAGGTGTTTTATCTCAGTTATGCGCGCCGTGAAGGTTCTCTGTACATTTTCTAGGTCAGCAATTTCACCTGCCTTGAAAGGTGCTGTTAGTGTGCAGCTATATTCCAGCCTAGATAGAACAAGCGACCTGAAGTGTGTCATCATGGGCTTGGCATCCTTAGTTTTGAAGGTTCTCATTATCCATCCTGTCATTTTTCTAGCAGATGCGATTGATACGTTATGGTACTTGAAGGAGAGATCTTCCGACATGATCACTCCCACGTTAGTTTTTCGTTCTATTGTGTGGTTGGAATTTGCTTTATACTCAGATGAAATTTTAATTTCCTCGCGTGTACCATATCGGAGTAATTGAAATTTCTCATCGTTGAACTTAATATTGTTTTCTGCGGCCCATTTAAAGATTTGGTTGATGTCCGCCAGGAACCTTGCAGTGTCTTCAATGGAGGACACTGCCATGCAGATTCGGGTGTCATCTGCAAAGGAAGATACGGCACTGTGGCTTATATCCCTGTCTATGTCCGATATGAGGATGAGGAACATGATGGGAACGAGTACTTGCGGAACAGAGCGTTTCACCGTAGCCGCCTCAGACTTTACTCTGTTGACTACTACTCTTTGTGTTCTATTTGTTAGGAAATTATAGATCCATCTACCAACTTTTCCTGTTATTCCTCTATCACGCATTTTGTGCGCTATTACACCATGGTCACACTTGTCGAAGGCTTTTGTAAAGTCTGTGTATATTACATCTACATTCTGCTTGTCTTCTAGTGCATCCAGGACCTTGTCGTAGTGATCCAGTAGTTGGGACAGACAGGAGGGACCTGCTCTAAACCCATGCTGCCCTGGGGTGTGTAATTCATGGGTATCTAGATGGGCGGCGATCTTGCTTCTTAGAACCCTTTCAAAGATTTTTATAATATGGGACGTCAGCGCTATCGGTCTGTAGTTCTGTGCTATTGCTTTACTGCTCCCTTTGTGGAGTGGGGGCTATGTCTGTTGTTTTTAATAACTGTGGGACGACCCCCGTGTCCGTGCTCCCTCTCCATAGGATGTTAAAAGCACGTGATAGGGGCTTCTTGCAGTTCTTGATGAATAAGGAGTTCCACGAGTCTGGGCCTGGGGCAGAGTGCATGGGTATGTCATTTATCGCTTGTTCGAAGTCATTTGGCGTCAGGATAATATCAGATAGGCATGTGTCTACCAAATTCTCTCTTTTTCATAAAAAATTCGTTTAGATCTTCGACTCTCTGTCTGGTTAGCGGCTCGCTAAAAACCGAGTCATATTGGGACTTTATTAGCTCACTCATTTCCTTGCTGTAATCTGTGTAGGACTCATCCCGTTTAAGTAGGGGCCCAATACTGGATGTTGGTCTAGACTTTGATTTGGCATAAGAAAAGAAATACTTTGGGTTTCTTGCAATTTCATTTATGGCTTTTAGTTCTTCTCGTATTTCTTGACTCTTGTAAAATTCCTTTAGCTTTAGTTTGCTGTTTGCTCTTTCTCTGACCAGTGTCTCCCTACGTATTGCAGATATATTGGCCTATTTTAGCCGCTCTGTTATTGTTTGCAATCGTGTCATTACGATTTCGTGAGTCATTCTTTGCCTTTGCCTGTAAAGGGAGCGCCTTTCTCTTTCTAGTTTACATCTTCTCCTCCTTTTTCTTAAAGGAATATGCCTTGAGCATACCTTAAGTGCCACAGAGTTAATTTGTTCTAGACATAGGGTAGGATCCATGTTGCTTAATCTATCTTCTCAGTTTATGTCATTTAGTACTTAGTTTACTTGGTCCCACCTTATGTTTTTGTTACTGAAGTTGAATTTGGTGAATGCTCCCTCGTGACTGATCATATTTTGCCGGTCTGGGGCTCCCTGCATACGTGTCTGGATCTCTATTATGTTGTCATCTGAGTATATTGTTTTTGATATGATGACTTTTCGTATCAGATCATCATTGTTTGAAAAGATGAGGTCCAGCGTATTCTCCAATCTTGTAGGCTCTATTATTTGCTGGTTTAAGGTGAATTTGGTGCCGAGATTTAAAAGCTCGTGTGCGCGCGCGAGTTTTCATCTGAGCTGCCTCCTGGTGTTATCTCTGCTACAACATTATTTGCTATATTCCTCCATTTTAGGTGCCTTAGGTTGAAATCCCCCAAAAACAAGATGTTGGGGTTAGCAGCTGGAAGATTTTCCAGTGGTCAATTTTCAAAAGCTGTTCCTGGAATTGTTGGGACGTCGCATCCGGAGGCTTGTATACAACCATAATGACCAAGTTTTGGTTCTCGATCTTTACTGCTAAAACTTCAACTACATCATTTGAGGCATTTAGTAGTTCTGAGCATATAAGTAACTTTGTGATATACAGGCCAACCCCCCTCTCCGTCCTTTTGCCTGTTCACTCTGTCACATCTGCATAGGTTGTAACCCGGGATCCATATTTCGTTGTTCAAGTGATCCTTTATGTGGGTCTCTGTGAAAGCCGCGAACACTGCATTTGACTCCGTAAGCAGTCCACGGATAAAAGATATTTTGTTATCTGTTGCTGGCTTTAGACCCTGTATATTTGCAAAGATAAATGTCGTCGGATTGGTGGTATTGGTTATATGGGGGGATGGGGGGTATTTTTTTCTTCCTGGCATTAATATCTGCTGTGTTGGAGTGGAGGCCATCGACTGATTTCACTCCAGAAATGACTGGAGTTTGTGTACGATTTCTGTCATTTCCTGCCAGCTTTTTATCCTTCCTGGCGCTAAAGTCTCTCTCTCTGGAGTGGCTGTGACTACCCATGCTGTTCCATGGTCTGGATGTTCTGTGTCTTCTTGTACTCTTTAGATGGTGTGCTTGGCAATATAAGTTATAGCACTGTCAATCCTTAACCGAAGAGTGGCACATTTCAGGGTGGAAAAGCTTACAGGAAGGGAGGTTGCATTTTCCTGTTGTCATATGGGCACGGCATTTTCTGGGGTGGTCAAAGTTGCATGTCCTTTGTTTTTCCCAGATATTCCATGCCTGCAGATTCCAAGTGCATAGTATTTGCAAAGACCTGGTTTCTGTTTGCCTTGTTTTTTTTTTTGTGACTGTATTCCCAACTGTATTCCCTACTGGTGCGTGTTGTAGTGTCTCATTTCTAACTTCAGCACTAATGCTAACAATGGAGCCTTCATCAGTTATATCTGGTAATTTATCTTCACTACTTCTCGGGACATGCAATAATTTCTGAACCTAACGAAAAAAAATATATATCTTATTGTATTTATTAAATTACTGTAAACTTATCTAAAATATATTTAGTTGGATTAGGCTAAATTAAATTGCGCTTGTTATAATAAGGTTAGGTAACTTTTCTAAGGTACTTTTGGTACAAAATTAATAATTTCTACATTACCATAAATGAAAAAAATATATCTTTAAACGTATAAGAGATAATTTGAGAAAGGACTTAGTTTTAAATGAGTACTTGCTAATTGACCAATTTTACCTATTCAGCACGACACACACACACACACAACACAACACACACACACACACACAAAAAGACGGCAGGGACGGGACAAAGAGAGAGAGAGAGAGAGAGAGAGAGAGAGAGAGAGAGAGAGAGAGAGAGAGAGAGAGAGAGAGAGAGAGAGAGAGATAGAGAGAAAGTAGACACACTAGTGGAAGAGGTAATGTTGGTAGTAAATTTAGTAGTGCCACTGACTCTCGACAGGACAATGACAGTTTTTTAAGTAATGTGTATTTGTCTTCGTAAAGTAAAACTTGCACTTATTTGTCTTAAGTAATACTTGTAAGATGCACGCCAGATAAGCCAGTTGCCAGGCATTATGCCATTTTAGTAATTACTAAATACTGCTTGCACTTCCTACATAATTCTACATAAACGCTTCTCACTTTCAGCGATGAGAGCGAGTTGTTCTTCAAGTAGCTAGAGTTGAGCATGTGAGGTCGACGAGCAACCCCCAGGGTGGTTGACGCAAAACACAATAAATACTTCTTCCCCCCTCACCTTATTGCTTCCTAACATCTCCATCCTTCTTCCCTTCCTCCCTCTTACCTTCCTCCTATATCAAATCCTTTTCATCCTACCTTCCTATATCCATTCCTCTTTCTTTCCTTTTCCTATATCCATTCCGCTTCTTTCCCACCTGCCTTCCTCTCATATCCATCCCGCTTCTTTCCCACCTGCCTTCCTCCCATATCCATCCCGCTTCTTTCCCACCTGCCTTCCTCCCATATTCATCCCACTTCCTTCCCACCTGCCTTCCTCTCATATCCATCCCGCTTCTTTCCCACCTGCCTTCCTCCCATATCCATCCCGCTTCTTTCCCACCTGCCTTCCTCTCATATCCATCCCGCTTCTTTCCCACCTGCCTTCCTCCCATATCCATCCCGCTTCTTTCCCACCTGCCTTCCTCCCATATCCATCCCGCTTCTTTCCCACCTGCCTTCCTCCCATATCCATCCCGCTTCTTTCCCACCTGCCTTCCTCCCATATCCATCCCGCTTCTTTCCCACCTGCCTTCCTCCCATATCCATCCCGCTTCTTTCCCACCTGCCTTCCTCCCATATCCATCCCGCTTCTTTCCCACCTGCCTTCCTCCCATATTCATCCCACTTCCTTCCCACCTGCTTTCCTATATCCATCCCTCTTCTCTTCCTCCCACTTACTTTTATCCCTCCTCCAACATTATAAAAATCAGGCTCGGCCGTAACTTTCTTACGAGCACATTTCTACTCTACACCTAATACTTAATTTATGCAAGACTTTTACAAAATTTGTTGACGAACGCCTGGACCAAATTAAGTAAAGTTGTTTTAGTTTTACTAAATCTTCTTACGAAAATTATTAAGTGACTGACTGCAAGTCGCAAGTCTAATTTACCTAGTAGCAGTGATGACATCATCATTGTTCAACTTTAGACGTGTGCAGAATGCAACAACACTAACTGATGGCAGGTTTTTAGAATATATCGTGCGCGCAGAGGGGAGAGTGGTGAGTCAGCCGCGCAGAGAGGAGAGTGGTGAGTCAGCCGCACACAGAAGGTTACATGAAGGTTGCCTCAGACGATTTCGGTCACCGTACCCGCGGCCCGTTCCCAGACCAGGTCTCCCAGTTGATAGCCTAATCAATCAAGCTGTTGGTGCTAGCCGCACGGAGTCGAACGTATGCACTATAGCCCGGCTGATCAGTAACTCCAACTTATTAAGTTCCCTCTTAAAGATAACTAAGTGTGTGTTAGTAATTCACCTTATGTATGTAGGAAGGGTGTTAAAAAGACTTGGCCCCTTTATACCTATTGAGTTATCTCTTAGTGCGCTCCTGTTTTTCACTGAAGGTATTTTGCACGTTGAACCTTATGCTGTCATTGAACGATTTTGGTGCGCAGATCTGGAATCACTCTCTCCAGAATTTTCCAGGTGTTAATTTTGATACATCTTACTCGTCTACGTTTTAGGGAGTACCATTCCAGGGACTACAAGTCATCCCAATAATTTGGTTACTTTACTGAATTTATAATGGCAGCACATTCTCCAGATGTGCCACTATCTGCCTTCAATGGAGCTGTTAAGAGTGCCATAGTATTCCAAGCGAGAGAGAACATACGACTTAACGAGCATCACTAGTTGCTTGGAATTTCTCGTTTTGAAGGTTCTAGTTATTCATCCTATCATTTCTCGTTTTGAAGGTTCTAGTTACTCAGCCTATTATTTTCCTTGAAGTTGTGATAATAACGCTGTAGTGATCTTTTAACTGATATCAGACATTATTACTGTTAATTCCATCATACTGATCCTCTCTAATGAATCGTTTGAGCCTGTTATATACACTGTTCCAGTTTATTTAAAAGTCCCATCAATTTAAAATAAACAGCATCAATTAAATTTCTCATTTAATTGTCGCTGTCAACAGATTCTCTTAAAAGTTCCCAGAGATTCCCACAGGTACCCCGGTAGTTATAATAAAAAAAACACGAGTGAAAAGACCTTGAGGAACAAATATTCAGCTAGGCAGCCTCTAAATTTACTTTATTTACTGTTTCGTGTTCTTTTGGTTAGAAAGTTGAATATCCACCTAACTTTTTTTCAATTATTTCTTTTGCACGCATTTTGTGCTCTATTACATCATTATCACACTTCTTGATTATTTTTTCAACCAAGACCATGTCGCAATGGTCCAACAACTGAGAGATGCAGGAACTACTTGCTCTCAATCCATGCTGCCCTGGGTTGTGCAACTGTTGTGATTTCATGAGCTTAGCAATCTTGCTTCAAAGAAATTATGTTGGACGTCAGTGCGATCTGTCTATATAGTTTTGCTGTTGATTTACTGTCATCTTTGTGGAGTGTGGCTACCTTTGACTTTTTAAATGACCGTGGGATGACTCGTATGTCCAGACTCCATCTCCATATGATGTACAAGATAGGTGATAATGATTTTCAGGAATTATTGATGAATATGGGGTTCCACGAGTCTGTATCCGGTGCATAGGGCACACTATAAATGGCTTCTTCCCAGTCGAATGGGGTTATGACAAAGTATACAGATGCCGGCAGAGTTTTGAGTCCCATCCATGAAAAACTCATTTGGTTTGTCAGTCCTTAGGAAGCAAATAATTTTTCTGCTAACTACTACCTCCGTGCGAAGGTGCCACATCCCTTCAAGTCGTATCACAGGAACGACGGAAAAATAATCACATATTTCTTATTTGAAACAAACTGACTACATACTACTTCGAGCTTATTAACTATATTCTTAGATCTTAAAGACAACACTTTCATCTTAGTGACGATGCAATTTCTGGGTAATCCGAACAGGTAAAACTATGGTTAACACGTCATTAAAATACAGTCAAAAGTTGTCAAGCCGGAGCCAAGAGCCGTCAGGTATAAAGATCCGCTAGGGAAGGGGAGAGTAGGGGATGTGAGGAGTAGGGGATGTGGGGAGTAGGGGATTTGGGGAGTAGGGGATTTGGGGACTAGGAGATTTGGGGAGTAGGGGATGTGGGGACTAGGAGATTTGGGGAGTAGGGGATGTGGGGAGTAGGGGATGTGGGGAGTAGGGGATGTGGGGAGTAGGGGATGTGGGGAGAAGGGATGTGGGGAGTAGGGGAGGAAGGGTAAGTGAGGGCAGTATTAAAGAGGGAAAACGTTGTGAGAGGCTCCATGGCGGTGAGCAAGGCCTATCTTACCAAGAACAATCCACACCTGCCACATCCACTGAGCACGCAGACTAATACCATTCGTATACAATCACTTAAAATATATATAATGCTGTAAATGCTGAAGGTTACAAAATATAAGATAAATATATATATACGACAAACTACTACAACCACTCCCTACATGCCTCACTTCAATTATTTAAGCAACTGAGTATGTTCTCCACTTTCAGTATGACTGATCATCAATCCGTGCAGCTGTCAACGAGTGAAGAAATTATATTTAGCAAATTAAATCTTACATTAGTTATGGGAGAAATCACGCCTATACTGATGCAAACTGTTCTCCAATTAGGGAAGCCATTTTTATACGAACCGCCCCTCATGTACTTCCCACATTCTCGAAATCGACCGAAATATTTAACATACATTAGTCTTGGTTGGGTTCCTGTAGGTCACGTTTTGTAAACATGTATCGGTCTATATTTCCATACAGCTAATTACCCGACAGTAAAAAAGTATGTGAATTACCTCTATCAGCATTGACCGTATTGTTCCATTCCTAGCGTGCATTTCCTCACGAATTTTAAAAACTTTGGAGGAAGGGAGAGTTTATATTGTGTAGGAAAGCCTCTCTTAAGGTGTCGAAAATCTGCACAAGCCCAATCAAATTTTCCCATCACAAGCAAAATAAAAAATTGTACTAAAGGACCAAGATAAATTGGGTAAATGTAATATAATAATGCATAATAAAAGTTGTTGAGAAATGCCACATAAAAGAAATGGGATAAAGTGCAAAGAAAGCTCAAAGATAACTGAGTAAACAAGATTTACGGAACATCTGACAGAAAAAATCCGAAGGATAATTATTATAAGCATAAAAAAGTTACCACTGTAAAAATCATAAAATAGCAGTAGTAACAAACACTGGTGTTATACAGGCTAATGATAAAAAATTTAAAATCTCTGGATAGCAATCTTTAATATACCTTTGCAGGCTTTCATGAGTTTTCCTGTTCTTGCAGCCGGGTCCTGGGCCTGGCTTGCCTAGTGCAAATTAGCAATCAGAATTAAAATTAGCAATCTTAATTAAACAAAACACACAAAATAACATCAAAAGTAAAAATTAACAAAAAATAGTGTTATAATGATGTTATTACTATCATATCAAGTTAAATATCCTATTAAATTGTCAATCAACAGATTCTCCTAAAAGTTCCCAGAGATCTCCACAGGTCTAAATCGTGGACAGTCAAAATCTGTTCCACAATGATCTGCACACCACAAGCTACATACAGGGAAGCAGAAACACATTTTGGAAGATGGCTATGGGTGAGAAGATGAAAACTGGAATACGAAAATGTGACGTGATGTCCGCACTATAAATCACGTATAATTTAAAAAGAAGACATCAAAAACATATAACATATGGATTCTAGAATTAAGAAATATAAACTATGAGGAACGACTAAAGACATTGGAAATATTCCCGATGAAAGATAACAGATGAAGATGGCTCCGAATAGCCTACTATACACAATACTGAAAAAAAAGATATGTTGAAAATGAGCTTTTACTAGAACACCCAAACATCATCTCCATAAAAGCTTATTCCGCAACGTCTGTATTTCCTTCAAACTGACGATACCTAATATTTACATATCAATTTATAAAATAGGCGAAATAGTAGTCTAGGAACAGTGTGTTGTGAACTGGGAGAACACATGACTAAAAATATAAATTAAGAAGTAATGTACAAAACAGAAATATTTTTTCATAGGTAGTTATTTATGCAGGAAGAATGCCACAACCATCGAAAGTGCCACAAGCATGGGAAGTGCCATAACCATTGTGAACCTCAGAACCTTGTACAAGAACTAAATCGCAAGAAGGCCACTAACACAGGCTCCAATTATGTAATTACAAATAAGAATAACACGTCAGGTCCTCCCCCTTAAACGTAAAAACACACACTCAGGAGCTGAGTAGGCGGGGCCAGGAGCCGAGTCTCGACCCCTGCAACCACAATTAGGTGAGTACACACACATCCCCTTCTCCGGGGCCAAAAACACCCTTATCCCTGGGCCCACACACGGACACCCTAATCCCCCCGGCCACCCCCTTCCCCAAACACACACACTTTTCTTTCTCGGGCCCATAAACGCACACAATCATCTCCCTGCCCCCCTTCCCCCACACACACACTCATCCTGCCCTCCGGGTCCATCCCCGGGCCCACATGCGCACACACCCGGACCCACACAAACACACTCATCTCCCCCGGGCACACGCTAACACGCACACTCGTCCTTCCCGGGCCCACAGACACACTCATCCCCCCCGGGCCCACACATACGCACTCATCCCCCAGGCCCACATACACTCATCCCCCCAGGCCAACACAAACACACTCATCCCCACGGGCCCCCCCCCCACATACACTCGTCTTCTCGGCCCCCTCCCCACACACTTATTCCCAGCCGGCCGCGCACACCCCCGCGAGCGCGAGCGCACACACACGTACGTACGTACGTTACGTACGTACAGCACCAGCTCCACATTAACAATCCGCCGAACACAAAAGCTGGAGTGAATCATTTCAGGCGGCGGCAACAGCAGCAACTACAGTAGCAGTCGCAGCATCAGCAAGCAGCAGCAACTACAGTAGCAGTCGCATCAGCAACTACAGTAGCAGTCGCATCAGCAATCACCAGTAGCAGCAGTAGCAGTAGCAGCAAAAGCAGCAACAGTAAGCAGCAGTTGCAGAATCAGCAAGCAATAGCAGCAGGGTTCCAAACAAAGCAACCTAAATAATGTTGCTATGCACAACAGCATAATTTGCCAAATAAATGCTGCTGCATATTGGGATACACTGAGTGTTACATAATAATAGCGAGGGATACTCATGGTGGGAAATGTATGCAAGTTCAAGCAAGCCACTGTCTTCAGGAGCCTAATGTCTACCTGGTAATGGTTTCACTGGTCAGTGCCTCCGTGGCCTGGTTTAACGCCAGGCCTCCTGATCAGTCACGTTGTTGATACTTGCGGCATGCAGTCCGGCGAAGGCTCCGCAGCCTGTCTGATCACGAATGGTTTCAAGGATCATAATAAGTTTCTTTTTGAAAACGGTCGTGGGTATGCTGGTAATTCTTAATACAGGGTGACCCAAAAGTCTGGACACACAGGTGAAATATCAGTAATATTTCCTATTATGTTTTTTCCCGCAGTTACCGGAGTTACCGCATCGTGTTCATGCGAATCTTGCTATGCGCGTTGAACTTTGCATCGCTAATGTTGGACAACATATTGAAGGTATTATTCATTAAAGATACTGCATAATTATTACAAAAAATGCAATTTCACTTATGTGTCCAGACTTTTGGGTCAGCCTCCATATTTAAATGGGATGATGAACAATGAAAAGCCTTACCCGTTGTGCTTAGTACACAATGCATCCATTTGTTACAACTGGCTATTTTGCACCATTCAACTTTCATCACCATCTTGTAAGGAGTTATTTTGTTTTGCTAATTTAGAACCAGTTTTCCTAGTATTCCATAGGCTTAAACAATGCTAAATCTTTCCAGAGTGCGCTCCGGAAGTACAGTTTCAGGGATTTTAGGAGTTTTAAATAGGGCTGAAGTGGAAAGTTCCTCCACCCGTGCCGGGATTTTTTTTTTTTTTTAGTTTAAAACACCCGGACCTGACCTGGCACCTTAACTCAAAAAACTATTCTTTACTATGGTTTGGATATAAAGAGTTATAGTAATTTAGCTCTTAATCTTTTATTCTTTTTATAGGCTGGTCAGCATTACATTTTATAAAAGTACTATACTGTTACTGTTTACATTACCGCTGTGCAGCATAATTCAGACTTGAGTATATAATTAACGGAATGGACATCAGTACTGTGAATATTGAATTTATACATATGAACTGTAAAATGTTACAGTACAGTTTTTGATGGTAGAGTATGAAATAAAAAAATGCACGTAATGTAAACGTGAAAAAAATTCAGTGTAGTGAAGTATCTATACCGTATGAAATTTTTTAAAACAAATTGTAATTTGTAACTAAATGACATTACAAATTTACAACCCACAAGTAAAGCTTTAAATTAGCTAGACTTTATTAACATTGGTTTGTTATGACAAATGAGTAAAAACTTTTACTATTTACATTCATGTAGTGTTGATCGGGCTTCGGTTTTACTATTAAGCATCCTTCTTGCACCATCAGTTTCTCAATGTTTTCAATTACCTAGTTTGTTTCTTCAGTTTGAATATGCCCATAAGTAGATTAGATGCTCTCAACTGAAGCAGAGCTTTCTGGAAGATAACCTAGTGCTAGCATGAAAGAAAATTCAGTTGAAACCAAATAGTAGATTTTTCAGCTTTTGTTTTCACTATTTTCCACCGCTTGGCTGGAGAGAAAGTTTGTTATTTTTGAGGTCAGCATTGATTTAGGAAACATTCTCATCACCAATAGAGTAAGCAAGCAGAGGTAAAAATCTTCATTGATCTGCGTCATTCAGTAGCTTCCTCTTGCTTCCTGCTCAATTTACGGTCATCGTACTTACGATGTTGCACTAGGCGAGGCGTCACACACTGGTTAAATATGATTTAATTGTAATAATGCATCACATATTGCTTTAATTATAAAAAACTATATTAAATAAAAAATATATGAAGATTAAAAAAAAAAAGACTTTTCTACAAACCTTTTTTTATATAAAAAAAAAAACTGTCTTTTTTTAATGGTAGATTCATAACAACCTTAGTTTCAAAGGACAACAGTGAAACGAAACTATATATTAAATCTAAGAGAGGAAAACGATAAACGATGAATTCTACGTTTTCTTTAATTAAAACTGAGGTAGAATGTGATTATGAAACACTTTTTATGTTAACGTTAAGCTGAAAGAAACCTGTGTGACCAGCGTCCAACTAGCTACATGGCAACGGGCTTATAGCAGCAACAACCTGGTTAACCAGGCTAGCACCAGACGAGCCTGGTACATGGCA
Organism: Cherax quadricarinatus; assembly: GCF_038502225.1. Taxonomy (NCBI): domain Eukaryota; kingdom Metazoa; phylum Arthropoda; class Malacostraca; order Decapoda; family Parastacidae; genus Cherax; species Cherax quadricarinatus. The sequence continues at coordinate 9,685,273 of NC_091364.1, read as the reverse complement.
GGGCTTCGGAAGTTTAACGACTCTCGAAAGTCAAAGGTATATCAAAGGTAAAGTTACCATGTATGGTGTGGCCAGCGTCCAGCTACCATGTATGGTGTGGCCAGCGTCCAGCTACCATGTATGGTGTGGCCAGCGTCCAGCTACCATGTATGGTGTGGCCAGCGTCCAGCTACCAAGTATGGCGTGGTCCCAACCTCCCACGTTCAGGTACAATGTACGGTGTGGCCTCAACATAGCATGTCAGGAAGTGAGTTACGTGGGGTTTCTTACAATCTTACCTATGATAAATGGTGTAGCTCGTGCTGCTCCCACTCACCCTGCAAAAAGTCAATTATGTTAGTAATACATATATGCATTATGTCTGTACAAGATATGCTCTCAAAAAAAAAAAAAGTTAGTACATGCAAAGATTGCGAAAATCATCAAATACATCCAGTGTATGCTATTAAAGTTACGCAGAGAATGTGGTCAGCAATAATCGGCCATCGTGTCGCTTTTTAGAGCTCTTCACAGCGCAAAACGTTGTTCTAAGCGTCTCTTCCCTACTGTCGGCAATACGCTAATTGCATCTGACTGTGATCAACTTGTTTTGATTGCCCGCCACACTGCTGCCACATCAAACAACCCTTTATCACTTTATCACTTTAGTTTTTGTACCTCCGGTTCCTGAACGATTGGTTTCGTTTTTTATCATATTAAAACAATTTCATATAAACCCCCTCCCCCCTTTCTCACTTTTACCTTACCTCCCTCCTCTCTCCCCTTACCCCCCCCCCCCACACACACACACTATAACGGGAGAGGAAAAGTCTCTCAGAATGTTAAGAATGTAGTCGTGTAAAAGTTTACCACAACGCATTCTTTATGCAGAGCGAGGGAAGGGCTTGCGTCTGGACACTATGTCCGCCGTGTGCAGACTAAGACAAGCACTAATGTTTATAGTATGAAAGGTAAATACACACCAGCAACCAGTGTGAGTGTACAAAGGCCGAGGTAACTAAAAGAATTACACACATCATACTGTTAATTAAATCATGGTTACTGATAGCATTTGTGATCAAAGCAGAAAATAAATTAGAGGGGGAAAACGTAGAATTTGCTTTATTCCATAACAATTATAATGAATTTTACGACAAAAGTTATACACTGGGAATGAATTCTCCAAGAGACTGTGTGCTTCATTAATTTATATGCGTTTATACCTTGTAATCTATCAATTGCTCTTTCATTCCTCTCGTTACACCATTTATTACCTACAGATATCTATATACGTATCTATCTACTCTCACTCTCTCTCACTCTCTCTCTCTCTCTCTCTCTCTCTCTCTCTCTCTCTCTCTCTCTCTCTCTCTCTCTCTCTCTCTCTCTCTCTCTCTCTCTCTCTCTCTCTCTCTCTCCCCCCCTCTCTCTCTCTCTCTCTCTCTCTCTCTCCCCCCCTCCCTCTCTCTCCCCCCTCCCTCTCTCTCCCCCCTCCCTCTCTCTCCCCCCTCTCTCTCCCCCCCCCTCTCTCTCTCTCTCTCATTTTGCATTTTCTCACTTGCATTCTAATTCCCATAACGTTTTTGTTTCTAAAAAAACACATGCTACACAAAGTCCTAAAGGTACCTGTCGTGTTCCAGCACAGGTACAACAGTTTGTTTCCCCTTCGCGGTGACGCACCAAGCGCTGGTGCCCCTTCCGGCGGCTGCTCAAGATGGATGTACATTATGCACCACGAGTCTTTTAAAAGCTAGTAGTACTACGTAGAAACTTACGCTAGTACCCATCCACAGAGCCTTAACCCATGCTAGTACCCATCCACAGAGCCTTAACCCATGCTAGTACCCATCCACAGAGCCTTAACCTATGCTAGTACCAATCCACAGAGCCCTACCCACCCTCAGGCCTTACCCTTTTGGGGCCTAGTTCCTAGGCCTGTGTGTATCTACATGCTCTTGCGCTACCATCCACTAGATGAATATAGGGTGCACAATAAACTAGCCTACCTTCCCAGTTATGCCTATGGCTCCGATTTTGTGTATAATTACCCCATGATCGCATTTGCTAAGCGCTTTTGCAAAATCTCCGTATATCAAATCTGTGCTTTGGTTTTCTTCAAAAGCCTCCGTAATTCTGTAATAGTGGTTTAGCAGGTGTGACAAGCATCATCTTCCAGTTCTAAAAACCTTACGATTTTGGAATGTGCAGATTGTGCTGTTACTGCCTCTACTACCTACTATACTCTACTGTTCTACTACCTCTCTTATGCTAAGGAGTTACATCTGTATTCTTCAAGGTCTCTGGTATTTAACCTAAATCTATCTCGAGTTGTGCTAGTTGTACTCTGCAGTTTTTTTTATATATAAACAAGGAATTCCACAAATCTAATATAGGTGCTGAGCGAGCGGGCATGTTTTCAATTTCTTCTTCGAATTCTATGGGATTAGTACTTACCTAATAGTCTGCACGGACTCCAGATGTAATGAAAAAAGTTTCTACATTCTCCACCTTGTTTTCATTTAGTGGGTTGATGGACATCGACTCATACTGGTCTTCAAATTTCGCCCATTTCCTGTTCCTATTAACGAGGGATGGGGGGAGGGCCCAGCCTCCTAGACTACTTTGACCGGCATTACTAACTTCTGGCCTCTTGGGCTTTATCATATCGACTCTTGAAGCTGTGTACTAAGTTTATATTTGACAAATAGTGAAATACAAGGGTGCACATTACTGACCACCATTTTATCGGGAAATCACTCATATCAAATTTATCTCTTGAGCTGCGTAATTATTGAAGTTAACGACACTGATTAATCACCTTTGACAAGAGTAATTACCGTTTCCTAAATCACCAATTTACAAACTTTTAAACGTATGTATGACGGCGAGGCGTGAAATTGCACCAATGATGATAAAGACAAACGCATGACAGGTCAGAGCTTTTCCTTAGAAACCAGAGCAGATTGACTACCAAAACTCTACCTAACATTAAAACATAACTGTCTATCAAACAAGCTCAAACACGCTAACTTTCTACCAAACAAGTTAGACTACCATAACTTTCTTCCTGACTAGTTAGAACACCATAATTTTCTACAAATTTCGTTATGATACCAGAGATTTCTACCAAAACTAATTAAAACAAATACCCGCCAAATCTGTTTTTTTTTTAACTAGAACACTACAAATTTCTAACAAACTAACTAGAATATCTGAACGTTGCATGAAACAATGACAACACCTCGAGCTTTCTACCAAATTAGTAGGAACCCAATAACTATCTTACAAATTAATTAGACCACTGTAAATTTTTAAGAAACTCGGTAAACATCAAAATGTTCTACCCAATACAACTTTCTATTGCCCAAGGTGTGATGTGACACCTAATAAGCTTATATTTTAATACGTATCCAGAATAAAAAAAAATCCTCTTCTTAGCTATAAATGTCATTGCGATCCGGTTTCAGACCAGTCTTGGTTGACAGCCTTATCATTCAGGCTATTGGTGATCCCGACACTTAATCATACACTGGCACCATAGCCCGGCTGATCAGGAACGGCGAGCGGCATCTAAAACACAATTTAGAGTTAATTGACACCACTACCGATCTTTCTGTCACATGAATGTAAAACGTAACCGGTTAAATGTTATGTATTCTGGCAGAATTGCTGGTATTTTGAATCATGACTACAAGGTGGTAGGTAAATGTTGCTAAAGTCTTTTTACCTCCAATGTATCCTTACCTGCACTTTCGCGTTTCTTAATACCACTTATCCTTGTAATATTTCAATTCTAAATTAAGATATATGGTTTCAGACCAGGCCGCGGGGGCGATGATTCCCGGAGCCATTACTCTGCGCGGGTGCGTGTGTGCGCGCGTACATAAACTTATATATAATTTGTAATA
>NC_091364.1:9595235-9681286 GCF_038502225.1 Cherax quadricarinatus | reverse complement strand
CGAATGATGGATATAGACTGCGGAATGTGAAAACAAGCTTTGAAGACTTTTGGATGTTTTGATTATAATTTAGATGTAATAGGATAAAATGGTCACGACAGTAGCAAGCTTTTAGTGATGTAAATTTGGTCTGGAAACGGAATGCTTAAAACACGGAAATCAAACGCTTTAATACTTTGTAATTAAATGATATAAAACAAACTTGCCCTTCCCTCCCTCCATCCTTTCTCCCTTCCTTTCTCCTTTTCTCGCTTTTCTTTCTCCTTTCTTCCCTTGCCTTCCTCCTCTCCTCTCCCTTGCCTTCCTCCTCTCCTCTCCCTTGCCTTCCTCCTCTCCTCTCCCATGCCTTCCTCCTCTCCTCTCCCTTGCCTTCCTCCTCTCCTCTCCCTTGCCTTCCTCCTTTCCTCCCTTGCCTTACTCATTTCCTCCCTTGCCTTACTCATTTCCTCCCTTGCCTTCCTCCTTTCCTCCCTTGCCTTACTCATTTCCTCCCTTGCCTTACTCATTTCCTCCCTTGCCTTACTCATTTCCTCCCTTGCCTTACTCATTTCCTCCCTTGCCTTCCTCCTTTCCTCCCTTGCCTTCCTCCTCTCCTCCCTTCCCTTCCTCCTCTCCTCCCTTCCCTTCCCTTTCTCCTGTGTTCCTTTTCTCCCTCCTCTCTTCCCCTATCTTCCTCCTCCCCTCCCCTACCTGTCACTTAAAGGCTCCCCAACACACTCTAGTCTTCCCTGGGAGCTTCAAAGGAGTTTTCCTGCACGTTTCCGGCCATTGTGGGGCAGACCTGCATAGTTGAAAAATTCTTCGCTGTGATTCCTGTGTCCAGGTTTGAACTTTTAGACTTAGGGGAAAATTCGATTTTTTGTTGTTTAGTGAGGGTTAGACGGCGGTGCCAAACAGTTGATTGTGGGGTTGGTGGAGGCAAGTGACAGGTCAGTGTTGTAGAGAATTGCTGTACGAGTTACCTGGTCAGAACATGATGGACGACAGTGACCAGTCCGGAAGTACCCACTTGTCAGTCTGCTTGTTGTCATTTCGGGGGGTGGTCATCGCCCCCTCGGCTCGGTCTTATAGACACCACAATGTGGCTGATCAAGAATGGTTTGGGTAAATTTGTTAGGTTACCTCTCAAAAGGCAGTTAAGGGTCAGTTGGTAATTCCCTTATATTAAAAGGAAGAATGTTAAATGGTGAACCAAACGTATGATTGAGTTTTCTCTTAATGTACTTATAGCATCAGTAATTTTAAGTGAGGGTGTTTGGCACCGTTGATTACACCTCACGCTTACCTTAGGGTTTATATGTTGTCACATTTGTAAAAGTGTTTCCTGAAATTTGAAGCAGTGAAATTTTATCTCTTTTTCGATTACCAATAACAATTATTTTTATTCCTTGGAACACCGTTTTCTTAGCCTTAAGTATAAGTCTAGAGCAAAATTTCAGTATAGCGAACACAAATGCCTTAGTGTTATTACTGTCTTGGCATTGCTATTGTGGAGGTTACCTGGAGGTTATTCCGGGGATCAACGCCCCCGCGGCCCGGTCCATGACCAGGCCTCCCGATGGATCAGGGCCTGATGAACTAGGCTGTTACTGCTGGCCGCACGCAGTCCAACGTACGAGCCACAGCCCGGCTGATCCGGCACTGACTTTAGGTATCTGTCCAGCTCTCTCTTGAAGGCAACCAGGGGTTTATTGGCAATTCCCCTAATGCTTGATGGGAGGCTCTTGAACAGTCTTGGGACCCGGACACTTATGGTGTTTTCCCTTAGTGTACCAATGGCGCCCCTACTTTTTATTGGGGGCATTTTGCATCGCCTGCCCAGTCTTTTACTTTCGTAGGGAGTGATTTCTGTGTGCAGATTTGGGACCATTCCTTCCAAGATTTTCCAAGTGTAGATTATGATATATCTCTCCCTCCTGCGTTCCAACGAGTACAAGCCAAGTGCTTCCAAGCGTTCCCAGTAGTTAAGGTGCTTGACAGAACTTATACGTGCAGTAAAGGATCTCTGTACACTCTCTAGATCTGCGATTTCACCTGCTTTGAATGGAGATGTTAATGTACAGCAGTATTCCAGCCTAGAGAGAACAAGTGATTTGAAAAAGATCATCATGGGCTTGGCATCTCTCGTTTTGAAAGTTCTCATTATCCATCCTATCATTTTCTTTGCACGTACGATCGTGGCACTGTTGTGATCCTTGAAAGTGAGATCCTCAGACATTACTACTCCCAGGTCCCTTACATTATTTTTCCGCTCTATTGTATGGCCGGAGTCAGTAGTATACTCTGTTCTAGTTATTATCTCCTCCAGTTTTCCATAACGGAGTAGTTGAAATTTGTCCTCATTGAACATCATATTGTTTACCGTTGCCCATTGGAAAACTTTGTTTATATCTTCTTGGAGGTTAACCGCGTCCTCAGCAGATGACAGCCTCATGCAGATCCTAGTATCATCCGCAAAGGATGATACGGTGCTGTGGTGTATATCTCTGTTTATGTCTGATATGAGGATAAGGAATAAGATGGGGGCGAGTACTGTGCCTTGTGGAACAGAGCTCTTCACTATGGCAGCCTCCGATTTAACTCTGTTGACCACTACTCTTTGTGTTCGATTTGTTAGGAAGTTGAAGATCCATCTCCCCACTTTCCCAGTTATTCCTTTAGAACGTATTTTATGGGCTATTACACCATGATCGCATTTGTCAAATGCTTTTGCAAAGTCTGTGTATATTACATCTGCATTCTGATTTTCTTCCAGTGCATCCAAGGCCATGTCATAGTGATCCAGTAGTTGTGGAAGTTTTTAATCCAGCTTATCATTTTCCTTGCAGTTGTGATCGTAACGCGATTTTGTTCTTGGGATACAAGATTTTCTGTTATGGTTACCCCAGGTTCGTTATAGTTTTCTGATCTCCGAATAGTTTGATTGCGTTTTATATTTTGGTCAAGGTTATATTTATATTAAAATAAGTCCCCATCAGAATAGCTGAGAATGTTTCTTGTCGGACATAACATTGTTTTGTGTCCCACTGGAAAAACTGGCTTCATCTTGTAGGTTTGACGTGTTCTACAAGGATGAGACTAGAAGAAAATTTATGGTATCTTCTGCGAAGGATATTACAGTGCTACGAATTGTCATTGTGACGTTTCGCCTACACAGTAGGCTTCTTCAGTCGAGTACAGAAAAGTTGATAGAAGCAGAAGAGACTTGAATACGATGTAATCAGTCCATCACCCTTAAAGTTTGAAGTGGTCAGTCCCTCAGTCTGGAGAAGAGCATTGTTCCGTAGTCTGAAACAATATGGAGTTGAAGTGACAGACCTGAAAACAACTTCGACAACCTCTACAAGTGAGAACGGCTGGACTTGAGAGGGACCCGACCTCCCAAAGTGACCCACGTCCCACATCCTGGCGCCACACAAGGCTCCATCCTGTCACCCCAACTTCACACTGTCTCAGACCACGGAACAATGCTCTTCTCCAGACCGAGGGACCGACCACCCCAAACTCCAAGAAGAGCATTGTTCCGTGGTCTGAGACAGTGTGGAGTTAGTGTGACAGGATGGAGCCTTGTGTGGCGCCAGGATGTGGGACGTGGGTCACTTTGGGAGGTCGGGTCCCGCTCAAGTCCAGCCGTTCTCACTAGTAGAGGTTGTCGAAGTTGATTTCAGGTCTGTCACTTCAACTCCATATTGTTTCAGACTACGGAACAATGCTCTTCTCCAGACTGAGGGACTGACCACCTCAAACTTTAAGGGTGATGGACTGATTACATCGTCTTCAAGTCTCTTTTGCTTCTATCAACTTTTCTGTACTCGACTGAAGAAGCCAATTGTCCTTGTCTTGTTTACCTTTGGCCGAATACTGTTTCCAGGAAAGAAGCTCTTCACTATGGCTACCTTTCATTTCACTTGGTTGACTATTAACGTCCTTTGCACCAGTCTGTTAAACGTTGAAGATCCATCTGCTTATTTTCCAGTAATTCATTTTGTTGACAAAGAATGTATAAATACAATTGTATTTTTATCTTCCATTGCGTCCGAAATTATCGTAATTGTGTTTAAAGAATCAGGAGTGGCCTGTTTTAAATTGTCTTGGGCTGCGTATGTTTAACAGTCATACTTTTTAGTACACTCTGAGATTTTGATGTGCCGACAGGCAAGCTCCATACACAGTTCGAAAATAGGTACGAGAAGCCCGCATTGCTTTTCTTAGTAAAGATCTATAGGAAGCTTAATTAAAAGTTGGGCCAAGGAGCTTCATCTCAGCCCTCCTGAAACACATTTGTTAATTTCGTCTTAGAAACCTCTTCGGTGTTGGAGTAATATGACTCCTTTGGGTGAAAATTCACCCCCATTCCCTTGAAAAAGTGTGTGACTGAAGAAATCCCATTGGAATTAAAATTAATATGGTGTTGGGATTCAGGCGTAGCTCGAGTGGAAAAGTTTCTCTTATGTGCTGAAAGAAAGAAAAAAAAGTTGTTGAATATTTTACAGAAATGTGATTTTCACTGGTGAAACTGTGCTTAGGGAAGGATCATTACTCTGAGGCTTTCAGCTACCTCGAACTTTGGATGAGAATTGTCATAGCATATAGACACTTGGGAACATCTATAATAGTGGGTAATCCTCGCTAGTTCACACACTTAGCCATATACACCAACAGACGACTGACCAGGTCGTCAACCAGAAGGTCTGGTTTGAAACGCAGGATTCCTGAAATCAACATGTAAAACAAGGACGTGGATGGAGAATAAAAAATCACCGCTAGTCAATACTTGCCTGAAGGCTACCCGAAGACCACGGCCTGGTCCTGGACCAAGCTTTCTGGTTCATGGGCCAATCAAACAGGCTGGTGCCAGCCGCACACCTTTCAACGAAGGTAGCACATCCCAAATTATCAGGAACTAACTAGAGTTCATCTGATCCTCTCTTAAAGACGAGGACAGCTGCAATTACTTTGTTCCCTGAAAATAAGTGCATGACAAACGAGGGTGTGCGAACTCCTTCATCTCACGATAGAGCACTTTTAACCACTTAAACTCCACTTAATTAGCTCTTGAAATATCAAAGAAACTTAAGTTGGGGACGATGATATACAGATATATAAAGTAATATAATTTTTGTTACAGTAATAGTGAGGAACATATAATTTCAGGTATAGTAGCATGTAGACATGGTTACTGAAAGACTGATTAACTACACAAGTATGAGAAATAAGACGGTAAACTAGAGTGATAAGTAAATTATAGATAGTTCACTTAAGATTTTATGATGACCAAAGTCTTTCCTTTCCATACATGGAGGCTGGATCCCGTCTTTTTTTTTTCACTTGTTATTTCCAACTTCGTTAGAAACTCTGTTGCATGACCCTAAACTCAACAAAATTAATCAGATGTGCCCTGGTACGTACATCAGAATTTTGGATCAATAAGATTTGTCTTTGGGCCATTAAGATTTGCAGGTCTATTAAAATCCCAGGTGAGCAGCGGGAGTAGGGTCGTTGAAATTAGTATGCAATACCGACAACTTGAGTAAAATACATGTGCAACAGTTGGGTAACTTTATTTTTGAAACGTTTCGCCTGTACGGTAGGCTTCTTTAGTCAAATACAGAGCATGGATTGAAGGCAGCAGAAGTGGCGAGGTAAAGATGATATAATCAGTCCATCAACCTTGTATAAATAAGGTCACAATCCATGTCGGTACTTCTTATATGCGAAGGCAATAATGCCAAACTTAAATCCATCTGACCTTCTTCATTAGCCTAGTATATAATGGGAGATGAGCATATTGACTTACACATAAAGCAAATTATAACTGCTGTTGTGCTTTTTCAGTATTATTGTTATTCTGTTTTACTGTTGCTATGCCGTTCCCTGTTGACCGCCGTGGATACATAAATCCTATACCTGGCGAGTCGGGCATCGTGATATGTTAGCTGGCTCCAGTATGGTTAAAGCTGATCATCACATCACCCTGTCCAGCGGTAGCCTTTACTGTAGGAGACGCTCACTGAGTGGGAGTGAGTCTACTTCTAAATCTCTTGCTACTATTGGAATAAGACACATTTGCACAATCAAGGCATTTATTGAAGGAAACGTTTCGCTAGTTGTGGCTTTATCGATTCTAATTGTGTCTTGACTGTGCCTTTGGGGTTTTATTCTCACAGTCTGTCGGTATTAACATTCCTGTACTTGTACATAACGACCGCCTTTGTTAGTTATTTGAGGGGAGGGTATTACAAACACACAGCAGAGCAACCCTTTATTTAGACTGTTTTCTTCATCTTTAAGCAAAACGTTGTGGAAATGAAGGTTAATCTGCTTGAAGTGTGTCTGTATCACCCTCCTCGTAGGTATTTATCCTACCATCGTGATGGTTCTTGAAACTGAATAACATACCATCATGGGCACAGCGTGCGTCTCGTTGTTAGTAGTAGGGTCGAGCCTCCACCTTGTGCTCAGTGACCTACATTGGTTTACCTCATTACAAAGAGTAGGCGAGTCGAGTATGACATCACCAGTACCTCATCTACTGTACTTCATTCTACTGTCTTTAAACCCCGAACTTGAAGTATTTCTTGGTCTCTGTAATTTAATAACAAAAAAAGGCACAATACCGTGACTGGAACGATACACAAATAACCCGCACATAAAAGAGAGAAGCTTACGACGACGTTTCGGTCCGACTTAGACCATTAAGCTTTCATCTGTTCTGTGTTCCTTGTTGATAAGACACGTCCAACATTTGGATTCCTTTATTGTCAAAGCGTTTCGCCTGCACAGTACATTTCTTCAGTCGAATACAAGTAACTGAAAAACTGGATACAGTAAAAGTAGTAATTTTGAGGTGATCGGTCCCTCAAACGTAAAGCAGAAGCATGCGGCCTGGCCTTGTACATGTATATTGGAGCAGAAGTTACGTTCAGCAGCTGGAGGTGACGTCACGGGTGAATGTCACTATCTGGTCATTTCGTCTTAAGTCTCTTGTACACTGTAGTGATGTCTCCTTTATTCGTCTGTTATTTAAGGTTGAAGGTTGTTAGGTTTAGTTCCCTTAGTTTTCTCTTTATAATCCCTTCAACCTCTGAATAGTTTTAAGTATGAAGTTTAAACCTAGGGCTTCTAAGCGTACCAGGTGTACTCGCTAATTTATTTTTGTTGCGGCCGTGCCACAGCTGTTGTGGCAGTCATTTTAAAATGGTTGGTATTAAACAAAATAATTATATAAATGTGTCGATGTCACCAAACATAAAAGGTGTAACAAATCGTTCAGAAATCTCTCACATTTCATATTTCCTGTGCTGAAATTACTAGAGACAATTTAATAAACCCCTGGCGGCCTTCAAGAGAGAGCTGGACAGATACCTAAGTCAGTGCCGGATCAGCCGGGCTGTGGCTCGTACGTTGGACTGCGTGCGGCCAGCAGTAACAGCCTAGTTGATCAGGCCCTGATCCATCGGGAGGCCTGGTCATGGTGAAAGTTAAGACACTTGTGCAACATCTGGTTATCTTTATTGTAGACGTTTCGCCATCCAGTAGCTTTATCAATACAGATTCTTGGACATAACTAGAAAACAGAAGAGCTATATACAAAAGATGAGGTAATCAGTCCCTCAGCCTTGGAGGTGGTGTTCACAACACCGTGGTTGTAGAGATTCTGAAGGACAGGTAAGAAGACTGGCAAGACCACCACCTCCAAGGCTGAGGGACTGATTACCTCATCTTTTGTATATAGTTTTGTTTTCTAATTATGCCCAAGAATCTGTATTGATAAAGCCACTAGATGGCGAAACGTCTACAATAAAGATAACCAGATGTTGCACAAGTGTCTTAACTTTCATCTTGTCGGTATTGTATACCTGTCTTGCACAGCCTGGTCATGGACCGGGCCGCGGGGGCGTTGATTCCCGGAATAATCTCCAGGTAACTAAGGAAGGCCGGCAACGATTTATTGTCGTGAATGATAAACCAGTATAGGCAGATGTTTTAAATCAATTTAAAACCATTACGCAGGACACAGTATAGTTTTGTACAACTAGTCACTGGTGGGAAAACGATCTAAATGCCAACACGAATGATACAAGAAACTCAAAAGTTAAGGAAAACACAAACAGCTCAATGATAGTGAAAAGTAGTGTAAACACCAGACAAAAGTAGTACAATATTAATACAGAAAGACGAACAGACAGAAGTGCTGGAAAATTATGGAAAGGAGAGAGAAAATCAAACAGGAAAAATGAAAACTATTCTGTTGGTACCCGGGCATGTTGTCATCCGGGCAAATAAAATGTCAGATGCTGAGTCCCAGAGAGCAGTCAGCCTCGAGCGCTACCCCTGTGATATACTTGTGACCGATTTCGAGAGCTTTTCTACCCTACCAAGCCGACCTTTAACCCAGCTTCCTTGCTGAGTTCTGGAGATTTTATTCTGGTTTGACAGAGATTTTATTCTGGTTTGGAGGAAGTTTTTTCTGGTTTGACGGAGTTTTTTTTCTGGTTTGACGGAGGGTTTTTTTCTGGTTTGATGGAGGGGTTTTTTTCTGGTTTGACGGAGGGCTTTTTTCTGGTTTGACGGAGTTTTTTTTTCTGGTTTGGTGGAGATTTTTTTTTCTGGCTTGAAGAATTTTTTGTGGTTTGGTGGAATTTTTTTTCTGGTTAGACGGAGATTTTTTTTCTGGTTTTGGTCGGCAGCGTTCTATTCGTATCCATGTCATTCTACTAACTGGAATAAGGTGTTACTACATGTAATAAATACCACGATCGCAAATTCTAACGTCTTCACTTGTCAAAACTTGGTTCCTCTTGTAGTTCCACAATCTTGCTTGTTATAACATGTTCCTACAAATCATAAGATGCACTTGTACGTTGCCACGAGTCCTAGATGTACCCACTTGTTATAGCTTGTTTCCACTTGCCAAATTACTCCTGCATTTTGCTTAACGTTCTCCCGGGTCATGTCATTAAGCCCACGGTAAACGATATGATGTTCAATGAGGACAAATTCCAACTACTCCGTTATGGAAAACTGGAGGAGATAATAACTAGAACAGAGTATACTACAGACTTTGGCCATACAATAGAGCGGAAAAATAATGTAAGGGACCTAGGAGTAGTAATGTCTGAGGATCTCACTTTCAAGGATCACAACAGTGCCATGATCGCACGTGCAAAGAAAATGATAGGATGGATAATGAGAACGTTCAAAACGAGAGATGCCAAGGAAATGATTATCCTTTTCAAATCAATTGTTCTCTCTAGGCTGGAATACTGCTGTACATTAACATCTCCATTGAAAGCAGGTGAAATCGCAGATCTAGAGAGTGTACAGAGATCCGTTACTGCACGTATAAGTTCTGTCAAGCACCTTAACTGCTGGGAACGCTTGGAAGCACTTGACTTGTACTCGTTGGAACGCAGGAGGGAGAGATATATCATAATCTACACTTGGAAAATCCTGGAAGGAATGGTCCCAAATCTGCACACAGAAATCACTCCCTACGAAAGTAAAAGGCTGGGCAGGCGATGCAAAATGCCCCCAATAAAAAGTAGGGGCGCCATTGGTACACTAAGGGAAAACACCATAAGTGTCCGGGTCCCAAGACTGTTCAAGAGCCTCCCATCAAGCATTAGGGGAATTGCCAATAAACCCCTGGTTGCCTTCAAGAGAGAGCTGGACAGATACCTAAAGTCAGTGCCGGATCAGCCGGGCTGTGGCTCGTACGTTGGACTGCGTGCGGCCAGCAGTAACAGCCTAGTTCATCAGGCCCTGATCCATCGGGAGGCCTGGTCATGGACCGGGCCGCGGGGGCGTTGATCCCCGGAATAACATCTAGGTAACCGTGTCGGACTGTTGTCCCATGGCGATAAAACACTATTTTCACCTGTAATGGTTCTTGGTTAACTGGGTTTAAAACTTATCGATACTCAAAGGGTCATTAAGGCTGTATTTTACGTATTCACCTCCAGCAAGAATAATCCTTAAAATCATGATTGAACTTTGTGTGTATACACTGAAACGTACAACGCTCAATGTATATACATTAAGAGACATAAACCTTTCAATTTATATACCAGTGTGATACATCCTGGTGGGTACACAGATAAATCAGTGCAGCTACAACGTTCGATGTATCAACACCGGAGAACATACGAAGTGTAACCGGAAGGATTATTTGATGGAGGGAGGGAGAGAGGAAAGCATGAAGGAGGGAAAGTATGAGTCAGAGAGGGAAGAGTGGAGGTGGGAACAATACAGCCAAAGGTCACAACTATCCACTTCTCTCCGTTAGACCCCAAGTACTCTGCAAGTGGCTTTATACAATGGAGGAGGAGCCGAGGGCCCAAGAGGAGCAGCTGAGGGCCCTGGGACATTCTGACCCCGTCCCCCCCTTCATATTCACTACCCCCAGAGAAGCTAAGGGCCTGGGAACGCCAGTGACACCCCAGACTCAGTACACCCACAGGAGGAGCAGTACCCCTGGAACACCTGTGGCCCCCAGACTCGATACACCCGCAGGAGGAGCTGTGGTCCCTGGAACACCAGTGACACCCAACACTCATTACACTCACAGGAGCCCCACACGAATAAGACCAGACTTAAGACCGCTAATCACACTGATGAAGGTAATCGCGTTTCAGCCGTTCTGTCCATGCACGGAAGTCTGGAGGAAGAGGATGAACAGATAGGAAGAAAATTACGGAAATGCAATAGATTTGAAGGTAATCATTGTTACTATCACAGCTAGTCTGTATGACCGATATGGGTTTGGTGCTTGTTTTTTTAATATGTAACTAGTATAATAAATACAAGAAATATATGTTGGATGATGACAACTTTTCAAACAAAAGGGGCCATAGTGGAATATTATTGCACAAATAAATAACAAAAAGGCACAATACCGTGACTGGAACGATACACAAATAACCCGTCACTCTCAAGACTTCATTGAACGGGTTCGCTCTCTCCCAACCTGTAAGATGCTTAGTCTTGACGTTGAGTCCCTCTTCACCAATGTCCCTCTTGATGATGTCCTTGATTTCCTTAGAGAGAAGGCCCATGAAGGGTTTCTTCATCTCCCTATCCCCACTGATGTCTTGATCTGATCCGCCTCTGTGTGGACTCTAACTCCTTTTCCTTCCAAGGGAAATATTATTCTCAAACCTTCGGTGTCGCTATGGGCTCTCCTCTCTCTCCTGTCCTTGCTAATCTTTTCATGGAATACTTCGAGACTGTTCTTCTTCCTACCCTCGATGTGCAACCTTCACTCTGGCTCCGCTATGTGGATGACATCTTTGCTCTGTGGCCTCATGACTCCAGTCTCTTCCAACCTTTTCTTGAAGCTCTTAACAATCTTGCCCCTTCCATTAAGTTTAAAGCTGAATGGGAATCTAATTCCTTACTTCCTTTCCTTGATTTCCATGTCCACCGCTCAGATACAGATTTTTCCTTTTCCGTTTACCGTAAACCTATGCACAGTGGCATGTACATTCACTACTTTTCCTATCATGCTTCCCCTGTCAAGAAAAGTGTTCTTATCTCCCTCTTTCTCCGTGCCCTCCGCATCTGTGATCCTCAGTTCCTTCCAGCAGAAATTTCCACTCTTCATAATTCGTTCTCCCGTCTTGGCTACCCTTCCCATTTCATAGACTCTGCCCTCTCACGTGCTAAACGCAATTTCTTCTCTCCCAAACTCTCTACTCATGGGAACTCTTCTATCCTCTGCCTTCCCTACATTTCCGGTCTTTCTAATCTCAACAATTCTCTCCGTCCCTTAGACATCAAGCTTACCTTCCGCCAGACTAACACTCTTCGCACTAATCTCGTTCATACCTCTCCTCCCTCTACAGATGTTCCTGGTGTCTACTCTATTTCTTGCTCCTCCTGTCCTCTTCAATACTTCGGAGAAACTGGTCGATCTCTTTCTGACAGACTTAGGGAGCACAAAAATAGTGTTAGGCTTGCCGACACTAACAATGCTCTTTTCTGTCACGTCAGAGATCATAGCCATCCTATTGACTGGTCTTCTGCTAAAACTGTCTTCCCTACTTCCAACTCGAACAGTCGCCGTTTAGTTGAATCCTCTCTAATACACAACTTTCCTTATATGACCCTTAGCCCTGGTTTCGTCTCTGTAGATGCCTTCCTCTCCCACTACATTGTAAAATGCTCCAAACTTCAGAACACCCGTGACTTAACCTGAATCCTCATTTTTTCTTATTCTTCTTCTTCTTCTTCTTTTTCTTCTTCCTCTTCCCCTTTCCTCTCTCCTTTTCTCCTCTGGGTTGTCTTTCTCTCTCCTGTTTCTGTTCCTTCTTCATTTATTTTATTTCACCACTTCCCCTTTCACGCACCTCGGTGCGCTTGCTCTCCCTCTGTGGGTTTCTAGCTCTCTTGCAGTGCTCCCCTTCCTTTGTATTTGACTGGCTCGTCATCCTTATTTCCCACTTCTACCACTACCACTATTACTACCTCTTCTTCTTCTACTACAACTACTGATGAAATTAAGACATGTGCGGCGTCTGGTTGTCTTTGTTGTGGACGTTTCGCCATCCAGTGGCTGGCTGGATGGCGAAACGTCTACGGTGGGGATGCCCGGGTGTTGTGCATGTGTCATTTCATCCTGTCGGTATTATATACAATTCTTGTACTACTACTACTACTACTACTACCTCCACCTCTTCCTGCCTATATGTAGCCGTCCTGCTCCACCTCTGTTAGTGTGACTTTGTCAATGGTCCAAGTCGGACCGAAACGTCGTCGTAAGCTTCTCTCTTTTATGTGCGGGTTATTTGTGTATTATTGCACAACATTCCTGTTGAAAGCAGACAAATCGCAGATCTAAAAATATAGAGAACTGTCATGGCCAGTATCAATTTAAATTCCTAAATTTTGAGGAAAATTCTAAGTCACTTAAATTATACTCTCTGGAACAATGCTAAGAACATTATCATTTTCACTAGGGAATAGTTCCAAATCTGCACTCTAAGATTACTCCTTACGAGAACGGAAAGTAAGGTGGATGGCGCAAAATACACTAACAGACCACTGATTGTCTTGAACACAGAACTTGATCAGTTCTTTTAAACTGTTCCTGATCAGCTGTAGCTGTTGTGCCTACGTGAGACTGCGTGTTGCAATCACCTGTAGCCTTATTGATCAGGCTGTCAACTCCGCGGCTGAGACTGGTACGCGGAGATGATCTCCGGAACCATAAGCAGGTAAATAAGTAGTAGAACATAACAAACAACTTGGGGTTTCTGATAGTTGCTAGAAAAGGGAGAGGAATGAGGGGGGCAGAGGACAAGCAGGAAGAGAAAAAAGGAATACACGGAAAAACTGTCGTGATAGCTGAAAGATACATGAACGACGTTTCCAGGGATCGTCCCCGCGGTTTGGCCCCTGACCAGACATCTTGGACCTAGGCCTGATTAACCAGGCTGTTACTGCTAACCTCACGCAGCCCAGCTGGTTAGGTACTGATTTGAAACTTGTCCAGTTTTCATTTAAAGACAGACAGATGTTTGTTAATATTTTCGCTTATACACGGGGGTAAGGACGTTGAAGTGTCTGGGACCTCTGACACTCGTTCGAGTTCTTCCTTAGTATATTCGTCGCGCCCCTGCTTTATAATGGAGGTGTTTTACACCGTCTGCCAAGTCTCTAGTCATATGGAGTAATTTTGGTGTCCAGAATGTTCCAGGTGTAAATTATGTAACTTTTTCGCCGACGTTCCTTTGAATACAGTTAAGAAACTTCAGGCATTCCCAGTAGCTCTGTTGCTGTTGCTTGATTATGTACGAGCAGTGAATGTTTTCCAGCTCAGTCTCGCCTGCTCTGAAGGAGACCTTTAATAAACAGCAACATTCTAGCTTGGAGAGAACAGTTGACTCATTGTCATCATTGGCTTAGTATTTCATCTCTTGAAAGCTCTAGTTATCCAGCCTATAATTTTTCTTGCAGTAGAATGGTAATATTTTTGTGATCTTTGAATGCGAGATTTTTCGACATCATTACTCCCGAGTCTCGCACATAAGACTTTCGAACTATTGAATGATTTGAGTTTATCCTGTACTCCGTTACAGTCTTTATAGCTTCCATTCTTCCAATGCAGAGCAATTGGAAGACTTGGTTTACACCCGTCTGAAGATTTGCTGCGTCAAAGATGGATGCCACTCTCAGATTCTGTTGTCATCAGCAAAGGATGTTATAGTGCTATGATGTATGTCCTTGCCAGTATTGGATATAATTAGGAATAGAAGTGGGGCTTTTCATTGTGGCAGCTTCTGACCTCGCTATTTACCAATGCTCTCTAGGTTCTGTTTAAGAAACTAAATGTCCATCTGCCCACTTCTCCAGTTATTCATTTTGCACTCATTTTGGGCGCAGTCACACATGGTCACCACCTATAAAATAATTTTGCAGCATCACTACACACTACATCAACATTTAACTTGTTTTCCAGAGCATCTAGGATCACATCGTAATGATCTAGCAGTTGTAAAAGGTAAGAGCGACCTTCCCTGGATTGTGCAGTTGTTGCGACTCCATGTGACTGACAGACTTGCTTTTTAGGATCCATTCAAAGATTTAAGAATGAATAAAGTTAAGGCTATTGATCTCTAACTTTTTGCAATTACTTTACCGTCACCTTTGTGAAGTGGGACAATATCAGAGGCTTTCAATGACTGTGAGATGAATATGGAATACCACGAGTCCAGGCCTGGAGCAGAATGCATGGGCATGCTGTTGACGGTTTCTTCAGTCTACATCGGAAATTGTGATGCTGGCACTGTTTTCTTTAGTCTCATTCATGAAACCCTCGTTTGAGTCTTCCAATTTCAGAGAACCACTTATCAGTCTGAACTCCTTATAATTTCATTTATGGCTTTTTGCTCTCGCTCTCTCTCTCTCTCTCTCTCTCTCTCTCTCTCTCTCTCTCTCTCTCTCTCTCTCTCTCTCCTGGACTCTGTAAAGTAGTTTATGTTCAATGTTCTCCATTTCTCGAACCACAGTTTCCCTTCGTATTCCAGACAGTCCGCTGCCTTCGAGAATATCTGTCGATCACTGACGTTTGCTAACTTTTTTTTTCTATCAGAATTGAATATATCAGCAATGTGCTGCTTCTCTGTTTTATGTGATAGTTACACAGTGGTAACAGAAGTTCGCTCTTGACCTTTCTTGTTCTGTCATACAGCGTTGATATCATACATTTTCCTTTACCTCTTATTTTGTCATGCTCGCTTACTGCCCGGATTGCAAAACATAATGCAGTCTTAGGTAGAGGATTGCAGGCGAACATCTCGGCTTATTTTCTTGAATTCCACTATTTTCTTTCTTCCTGACTATTTTCACGAATAAATTTTTTTATTGTATATTAGATTTAAATATGTATGTGAAAGAACTGAGAGTTTTGTGAAGTTAATACCTGTGATCAAGTTCCCAGGACCGAAACGTTTTCTAATACCTGTGTTTGTATATGAAATGAAGATTACTCAACACTGTGTAATCCATGACGTTAGACGTTATACTGGACATGCTAAAACAGTGACCTCATTAGCATATGTTTACCTGCCTTCTAAAATCTTTCATAATACCTATAGATAGCCACATGTCATCCTCCTTTTATCTTGATCATTATACCGATTAATAGCCACATGTCACCTTTTATCTCGTTCATTGTACCGACTAGTAGCCACATGTCATCTTTGGCTTTCCCCTATCTTTATTTTAACCTCATTCCTGGGTGGTGGTTGTCTACCAATCCACCGCAAAGACAATATGTGAGAGTCACAGATATACAAAAAAGAAGTGTGAAATAATTAAATTGTTCTTTTTCCCTGCAAATTCTGATTATATTAACTATATTAAAAGAATACTCAATAAACAATTGAAAATGTGGCTGAATTTTGCCTGGTCTGAGGCTGGGCTACGAGAGTACAACTCCAGAAACCGGTCACAGGTATGTTACTGACTTGTGTACCTCAGAGTAGCTTGAGTGCTCTCACCCCCCAGGTTACAGTCATATACAACATATAACTGGATGAAAAACAGATTTACTTCTGCGAGCACTGAGTTGATTAATAAATATCTGGCGAGGGAAGAAAACTGAACATGAATGTGCATTTTTTTTCATTGCAGTGAGGTTTAGGTATTAATAATATAGCTCTGTTGCTCGCGCATGACCTGTATATATTATGAAGAGTATGTCTTAATGTGCTTACACTGAGCCTCTGAGAGTAGCAATGTGTTTACAAAGAGTAATATATTTCTCAATACTAAGTTTACTTCAATTGTTATATTAGATATCAATGCATCCTTGAACAACGGTGTTCAGGTGATTTGTAGCCTTAATGACCCTAGTGAAGTCGTCTTCCTGTAGTTGATTTCGAGGGTCAGCGCCCCCTGTCCCGGTCTCGGTCATTCAGTTTAACAAGTCAACAAACCTTTCTACATCACAGATAGAAAGGGCTCCCTCACCTTTTGTGTTAACCAATCAAGATGGCTCTCTTGAAGCTGGTACAGGCCTCTTGGTCCAAGGAATTGGAGCTTCCCTCACCTCGGATCAAAGGTGGTTGCCTACCATTCTCCAGGAGCTGCATATTATGTTAACAGTTATATGGAGGTTGATAGTCTTGAAACGGCTGTTATATTAGAGGTAAGAAATTGTGTGGGGGGGGAAGGGGGTCCTTATTACTCCTGGCAGAACTAATTAGTAAATATAAAGTGGCCACTTAGAGTAGAGTTTTCCACAACTTAACCAACTTCTTAGCCAATTAAGTGGTATTTACTAATTAGCTTTGCCAGGAGGGGTCGAGAGTCTGGTGGCTGGAGGTTGAGTCCAGTGGGAATAGGGAATTATTTTCACTGATGATAGTAAGGTTTGAGAATCCCGTGACTTGATTGGCAGTGCACTCAGTTCATATGCTGAGGGTTTGTGGTTCGATCCTTGGTACGAGTGGATACGTTGGACATGATTCGTACATCTAGTGCCGACTGTTGTGCATGGCATCCTAGGGGATGGTAGCATACTTTAGGATTGGGCTTTGAAATGAGCTGAGGTAGGATAATAGCTCTTAGCCTGATCTGTGTAAAAAAAAATAACGTGTTGCTGTGGTGGTGCTGTTGCTGGTGCTTTTGTTGCTACTGCTGCTGCTGTTTGTGGCACTACTGTTGTGTCGTAAGGAGTTCGCCAAGGAGATGTAGGTAAAGAATACACACATAGCATGTTCTAGGAGGCGTATAATGTGAGAGTCTTGAGGGGAAGCCCAGGCCTTGCCCTTGTCTAGTCTAACTGCTAGCGGGAACTGAGAGGCCTCTAGCTAGCGCCTCACATGTGAGGGGCTCGTGACGTAACAGCTAGCCGGGAAGCCTATATATAACATAGCTGGGATTATCTAAGTATACTACACGAGTAATCTAACCGCTCCAGTTCATTTGTTCATGGACTCTGGTGCGCAAGTAAACATTGTCAGGTCTAGTTTGTTTAGGGATAAGCAGTTACTCCGTGTCCTTCTAGTGGAACCAACTCGTGTGTCCTTCTTTAGTGGTGTGTGGGGTTATAGTCTGCGTGTCCGAGATCAGACTTCTCTCACCTTTTCTACCCAAGGTAGAGATTTTACTGCTTGCTTCCTTGTTGTCGACCAGATTAGTTTCCCTGGTGATCTACTGGGATTTGCTTCCATGAGAGAGTTACGCATTGTGCTTGATCCTAACCGATGGCATGCCCAAGCTGACGACTTGATCGTACCATTTTGGGGTTACCAACTTGGATCCGAGAGCTGCCATACTGCCGCAAAGTACGAATTTCGGATTAAGTCCTTACAGGCTTGTGCATTTTCTAGTAGTGCAACCAGGCGGTCAGGCACTGGTAATCGTATCATTCCTGTCTGTGTTCCACCTACAACTCCAGCCATGCAGGATAGTGTACAGTTGCCTCAGGTGTCAGAGGAACCTCAGACAACTTTGAGTGCTGAGCCTATCCCTGCAGATGACTGCTAGTTCAAGTGGTAGTTCCTCCACAGGGGGCGCCTTGTAGGAAAACGACTACTTGAAACTAGTAATGCCAGCTTTCGTGAAGTCAAAGCTAGCCAGGGAGCCTATCTATAACATAGCTGGGATTATCTAAGTATACTAAACAAATAATCAGTAACACTGCTGACAGTTGCTTCTGTTGCTGGCATTGTTACTGCTCCTGTTGGTGGCTCTGTTATTACTTTTGGTGGCGCTGTTGCTGCTCTTTTTGGTGCTGTTGCTGATCTTGGTGGTGATGTTGCTGCTCCTGTTGTTGGTGGGGTGCTGTTACTGCCTTTGTTGTTGTCGGTGGTACTGTTGCTGTTATTGGTGATGGTGCTGTTGGCGGTGGTACTGTTGCTGTTCTTTGTGATGGTACTGTTGGCGGTGGTACTGTTGCTGTTCTTGGTGGTGTCGGCGGTAGTACTGTTGCTGTTTTTGGTGATGGTGCTGTTGGCAGTGGTACTGTTGCTGTTCTTTGTGATGGTACTGTTGGCGGTGGTACTGTTGCTGTTCTTGGTGGTGGTGCTGTTGGCAGTGGTACTGTTGCTGTTCTTGGTGATGCTGTTGGCAGTGGTACTGTTGCTGTTCTTGGTGATGCTGTTGGCAGTGGTACTGTTGCTGTTCTTGGTGATGCTGTTGGCAGTGGTACTGTTGCTGTTCTTGGTGATGCTGTTGGCAGTGGTACTGTTGCTGTTCTTGGTGATGCTGTTGGCAGTGGTACTGTTGCTGTTCTTGGTGATGCTGTTGGCAGTGGTACTGTTGCTGTTCTTGGTGATGCTGTTGGCAGTGGTACTGTTGCTGTTCTTGGTGATGGTGCTGTTACTTTGGTGATAGTGTTGTTGCTGTTAGTGGTAGTGCTGTTGCTGCTCCTTTTGGTGGTGGTGGTTCCTTCATCTAGTCCTTAGTCCTGTCCCTTAGATCATTCCCATTCATTGTATACCTTAGTAAACTAAGTATGTTTTTATTTAGGTTTTCATACATAACATACATTTTCTTACAATGGTCTTGAGAGCACACAAGTTATGTACATAAACAAGTACGCAAATTTTCTTACGAGGTTCTGAGCGTTTAACTCCACAAATACTGTTTTCTTTATTTGGTTAAAGTTGGTTTTTATTAATTCGTATAAATCTATCGAGACTTATTTTTAACCCCAAATAAGCAGTGTATTGCAGATTGGTTACTTTCAAAGCCTATCAACTACACAAGGATCTATACTGCACGTCACCTGTGCACTACATCATGGATACTTTAATCCAAAAAATAGGGATTAAAGTCTCAGCTATACAGTCGCAGACAGGCGGTCAGGTACTTTCACACGCCTCCGTGCGTCATCAGGAGCTATGGGATGTTGCAAGAGTAGCAGTAGGAGGAATGAGAGGTTTTCTCCGAGTAGGGTAGCGTGTTGACAACAGCCAACTCCTCTCGGCTCTGAGATGTAGGAAGGGAGAGATGTAGGAAGGGTGTAATTTGAGGAGGGTGAAAGGTTGCTAGGGTGTTGTAGGAATTTGAGAGGTGATGAACAGTGTTGGGGTGGGTGTTAGGGGGGTTGACGTTTGGGAGGGGGGTGTATGGATGAACGTGTGTAGTGACCCTGTGTTGTGGTGCTGTGGCTGCCTGACGCACGAGCAGTAGTGCTCTCCACAACATCCTACACAGCCTCCTGCTCCTCCTCTCATCCAGGCTCTTGATGTCATGCACCTGCTTGTCTCCTCCCCGCTACTCTCTTCCTACCTCTCTCTTCCCTTCTCTCTCCTTACTAATATCAATCGTGATCAGTACATATTCGGATTAGAATAGGCCTAGAAGATCATGGTACTATTGGATGCAAAGTATGTTGGGTGAGTAGTCGGAGGTTAGGGGTTAGGAGGGATGGAATGGGGGTGGGAGGGGAAGCTGGCGGTAGGGTTTTTACACAAGCAAGACACACTGTCCGCAGTCACCCACCATCTGTGCCGTAGTGTGAGTGTTTCCTCCACCTGCGTCATACATCTCCACCTGTGCTGATACCGGCTTCCACCTCCCCTCCTACACACCCTTCACTGGGAACCAGGTCTTGAGAACTTGTCGGAGTGTGAGGCTCGTGACCAGAGGAAGGCAGGCAGGCAGCGGGGAGGCTGGGCGCTAAGAGTAGGGTGGTGGTAAGACAGGCGAGAGAGCAGTTGCTGCAGTGTACCAGCCTAGTGCTCTACTTCCGTGTTATTTCAATCTAAGACAGCTGGTGTAGTGTACTAAGCTGGTAGTCAAGTGAGGCAGTAGGTGACCCCTACCTCCATCAGACATACACGCCTGTAGAACCGGCCCAGCCTCATCTTATTATAAGACACCCTGTGTGTGTCTACCGGGAACACAAGTTCCCCCCCCCCCCCACACACCCGTCTCCGGCTGCTTATCCCCCTCGCCTCACTACCTACAGGTAACAATAACCTAGCTGCTTCGGCGGCAAAATCTAATCTAAAGGTAATACCAGTAATAATAATAATAAAAAGCACCGGGTGAGCTTGTGTGTCTTACGTGAAGGATGGTTTGCTAGAGCAAAAACTAAGACAACTATTGAGCGAAACTCTGAGAATATTTGCAACACAGGTATACCACATCCTGCGAGGGCATTACACAGGTCATTGAAATGCATCAAACACATTTGTAGTCACAAATAACACTAGTACTGTTTACACCCATATAATTCTTGCACACGCTAAACCTGCAAATACATACTTATCGGCCAATACATTTCACATCAATATTTCTGTTCACTAGGCATTTAAAGGCCACTATCACACCCTTGTACTTTGATCACTTAAATGGTACTGTACGCTCGATATCACTGCTCTATCAAGGACCCCAGTGGAAATAAGCCACTTTGACCGCTTTAGGGTTTATCTTAGGTAATTTATACTGTATATGATAATTGTACTTTTGTACCTATGACTAAATAAACTTACATGTCTAAGTGGTGTAACACGTCACATCATGAGATGCTGCACTGTACTCTCACGTTATGCCACTCAGATATACTTCACAAAACTGTATCATTGTATTCATTGATTTCTTTCCTTCATTCCTCTCTGAATGTTTAACTGGACATTTCCACATTGGCTGACCAACAGCTAACTTCCTGACTGTCCTATCAACACCTTCCTGGCTGGCCTGTGACTGTTTCCTAACTGGCCAATGACTGCTATTTGACTGGCTGGGGATGGCTATTTGACTGGCTGGAGACGGCTACTTGACTGGCTGGAGACGGCTACTTGACTGGCTGGGGACTGCTTCCTGGCTGGCAGAGGACTGCTTCCTCGCTGACTGGGGACTGCTTCCTGGCTGGCTGGGGACTGCTTCCTGGCTGGCTGGGGACTGCTTCCTGGCTGACTGGGGACTGCTTCCTGGCTGGCTGGGGACTGCTTCCTGGCTGGCTGGGGACTGCTTCCTGGCTGGCTGGGGACTGCTTCCTGGCTGGCTGGGGACTGCTTCCTGGCTGGCTGGGGACTGCTTCCTCGCTGACTGGGGACTACTGCCTGGCTGGCTGGGGACTGCTTCCTGACTGGCTGGGGACTATTTGTCGGCTGGCCTGTGACTATTGGTTTACATCTGGCCCAGCTAGTCATTTTTCCCCACAGTTAATATAGTCATTCTTTCTCGATTCATTCACTATTACAGCAACATGGTGCCGCTCTGGCGCACCTGTTAACAAGACGGGCAGTCACATAGTCCCTCGTCTCAGACAAGCTTCCCCTTGCTTGTCCCGCTCGCTAGTGGCTGTGCATATGATTTCCAGCGCATTAAAGTAAATTTACAAGACGAGTCTTTGTTTTGATAATTAAATCCATACCTAACTTGGTCAAGACCACACTCAAGAGTCATGTACATATATATATATATATATATATATATATATATATATATATATATATATATATATATATATATATATATATATATATATATATATGCAATAAGATCACAGTAAACAGGTGATAATGTGAGTAGTCACGAAAGCGCTTGGAATTTCTCTATTCTTTCAGAGTGGTTGTTTTGCATATATATATATATATATATATATATATATATATATATATATATATATATATATATATAATTATATAAATATCGTGCCGAATAGGTAAAATTGGTCAGCAAGAACTCGTTTAAAATTCAGTCCTTTCTAAAATTTTCTCTTATACGTTTAAAGATATATTTTTTCATTTATGTTAATGTAAAAATTCATTTTGTTCCAAACGAACCTTAAAAAATTTACCTAACCTTATTATAACAAGCGCAATTTAATTTAGCTAATCCAACTAAATATATTTTAGATAAGTTTACAATAATTTAATAAACACAATGAAATATATTTTTTTTCGTTGAGTTCAGAATGATTTTTGCGAAATTGTTGCATACACAAATTTTTGCTTGCCTTATTCGGCAAGAAGAGCGTTGCTATTTAAGCCAAAATCGCAGGTTTTACCTATTTGGCACGACATATATTAAAGCTGCGGTTAACCAGAATTCGATCCTGCGTCACAATGCCCAGCCCTGTGAGAAGACAAAGTGCGCATCCCTTTATGAGCTTGACCATCAGTCCGATTATTATTATTATTATTATTATAATTAAGGGGGAAGCGCTAAACCCGGAGGATTATACAGCGCCTGGGGGGGGGGATGTGGAAGGCATTCAGGCTTAATTCGGGGAACTGGAGCACAGATCCAATTCCCTAAATCAAGAGCCCCTCACCAACATCAAGGAACCTTCCTTGAGGGGACCATCAGTCCGAGAATTGATGGTGTAGTGGATAGAAGGATGCGTAATTTGTCCTGTTATCACAGGTCTGGGCACTGTGACACAGGATTGAATCCTGGCTAACCGCAGTTCTGTTAATGATTCAAAATTACTTGTTTGGTAATTTCATTAATATATATATATATATATATATATATATATATATATATATATATATATATATATATATATATATATATATATATATATCGTGCCAAATAGGCAGAACTTGCGATCTTGGCTTAGTATTAAATTATTGTAAACAAATCTAAAATATATTTAGTTGGGTTAGGCTAAAATAATTTTTTTGTTATAATAAGGTTAGGTAAGTTTTCTAAGATTCTTTTGGTGCAAAATTATTATTTTTTATATCAACATTAGTGAAAAAAAATATATCTTTAAACGTACAAGAGAAAATTTCAGAAAGGACTTAATTTTAAATGAATTATTGCTAACTGACCAGTTTCACGTATTCGGCACGACATGTGTATGTATATATATATATATGTCGTGCCGAATAGGCAGAACTTGCGATCTTGGCTTAAATAGCAACGCTCATCTTGCCATAAAGGACAAGTGAAAATTTGTTTATGCAATAATTTCGCCAAAATCATTCTGAACCTAACGAAAAAAATATATTTCACTGTGTTTGTTTAGTATTAAATTATTGTAAACAAATCTAAAATATATTTAGTTGGGTTAGGCTAAAATAAATTACGCTTGTTATAATAAGGTTAGGTAAGTTTTCTGAGTTCCTTTTGGTGCAAAATTATCAATTTTTACATCAACATTAATGAAAAATATATCTTTAAACGTATAAGAGAAAATTTTAGAAAGGACTTTATTTTAAATGAGTTCTTGCTAATTGACCAGGTTTACATATTCGGCACGATATATATATATATATATATATATATATATATATATATATATATATATATATATATATATATATATATATATATATCACTTCCTGCTCCATGCGCTTTATCAAACCTCATCTTAAAACTATGTATGGTTCCTGCCGTCACTACGTCACTTTCTAGGCTATTCCACTTCCTGACAGCTCTGTGACTGAAGAAATACTTCCTAACGTCCCTTTGACTCATAGGAGTCATCAACTTCCAATTGTGACCCCTTGTTTCTGTGTCCCATCTCTGGAACATCGTGTGTGTGTGTGTGTGTACTCACCTATTTGTGGTTGCAGGGGTCGAGTCATAGCTCCTGGCTCCGCCTCTTCGCGGATTGCTACTAGGTCCTCTTTCTCCCTGCCCCATGAGCTTTATCATACCTCGCCTTAAAACTATGTATGGTTCCCGCCTCCACTACGTCACTTTCTAGGCTATTCCACGGCCTGACTACTCTGTGACCGAAGAAATACTTCCTAACATTCCTCTGATTCATCTGAGTCTTCAACTTCCAATTGTGACCTCTTGTGTCTGTGTCCCATCTCTGGAACATCCCGTCTGTGTGTGTGTGTGTGTGTGTGTGTGTGTGTGTGTATGTGTGTGTGTGTGTGTGTGTGTGTGTGTGTGTGCGCGCGCGCGCAAAAATCGCGAACAAGCTATACAAGCTGCAAAACAACAACGATGGAAGTTGAATGATGGCTTTAAACCTTTTGTGTTGCAATACATCAGGAGCTCGTAGTTTTGCAAAAAAAAAAAAAAAAAAAAAAAAGAGGTCCAAGCAAATACGATCACAGGGAACGCCTTGTGTGTTTGGCATGTTTTCATGGGGAAAACATGCCACACGTTTCCTTAAAGAACTGGGTTCCATACTCGACACCACCAGGGACCTAAGGGCAGCCACTTTCATGTTCCAGCGCCTCAGCGTGGCCATCCAGAGGGAAAAATCAATGTATTCTGTCTGTTAATAAAGTTCATATGTAGCATAAAAATGTAGGGGGTGGTAGAAGTAAATATTAAACATCTCCGGGGAGAACCTTAAGTTTTCCCTGAGGTACGTTTATTGTCTTCTCTGAGGATGAGGGTCCTCAGTAAAGTTCTAGAGGTGGTACCTCCCTATAAAAGATTATATATATATATATATATATATATATATATATATATATATATATATATATATATATATATATATGTATATATATATTTATTATTATTATTATTATTATTATTATTATTATTATTATTATTATTACGGAAGTACCACCTCTATGGCTGGAATGGGGACCCTCATCTGGTTATTCTCATGGCTTCCTTGCTCAACGGTGCCTAGTCCAGGAGCATGAACCTCGTCCATTTGAACTAGTATTATGAGTACTCGTTGATCTGTGTTCGTGGGAATCGATTCATACCTCTGTCCCCGACATTCACTTCTTATCGATCGGCTTTACTAATTCCTGTACATCGGGGCTTGAATATACTTACCTAAAGGTTATCGGAAGATGATTTCTGGAATCATCATCCCCGTAGCCTTGTCATAGCAACTAGCCCTTAGTACTGACAGTCTGATGATTGAGACTGTTGTTGCTTGCTGCATACAGTCAAATGTAAACAACAATGTGCGGTTGGTGAGGAATTTGAATCAGGAACTTACGGAATTCCCCCTTAAACATGATTAGGGATCCATTGGTAATTCTCCTTAGGTTGAAGTGAGGATGATAAACAATCTTGGGCCCTTTATATTAAACAAGTTATCTCTTAGTTTATTTGTTGTACCTTTGTTTTTCACTTGGGATATTGTATTCCGTATGCGTCTTATGGGTCATACTGCTTCTCAATTGCTGTTTCGTAAAACATATTATTTAAACATTGAAATCAGTATAAATTTCGCAATTAATATTCGTACCAACATTTACTTTTGTTCTTGCCTGTCTTGTAAGGCACGCATTACACGCATCATTCTCCTCCCTGCAGATGCCACAATGTTCTACACTATTCGTATGCCTCAACGCCCACGCCTCCCAGGAGATATGACAAGAATCTGGTCATCAAAGAGATTGAAAGTTAGAAATTTAAACCCAGTCAAAGGCGGTGGGTGTGCAGCTTTATGGTGGCCTAGTATTGATATGCAGGTTGAAGCACGTCGTTGATTGTTCCACCGTGGCTCACCCGCCGCAGTGTACACGCCTGATATTCCACCACACACGCCCCATACCACGCCTCCATACTGCCCTCATCAAACAGGCAGTGGTAGTTTGTCAGGTAACAGGACGAATATCTCTTGACATGAGTGCGTCTTAGATGACCCATAACTGATTAACCATCTGTTGGTCCCCTCAAGGGAGGTTCCTTGACGCTGGTGAGGGGCTCTTGTTCTTGGGAATTGGATCTGTGCTCCGGTTCCTTGAATTGAGCCTGAATACCTTCCATTCCCCCCCCCCCACATGTGCCGTATAATCCTACTGGTTTAGCGCTCCCACGTGATTATAACAATAACAACCATCTGTTGGCTTATCAGGAATAGATTTTACACGTCTTAAAACAAGGATGGCACACACTTGCCAAAGGATTGTTAGTATACAGCAATATTCCAGTATACCTTTGATTGTTTGGAGAGTTTTCCTACTCTCGCAGCCCGATCCTGGGCCAGGCTTCACTGGTTAACTAGGCTCTTGTTGGTAGCCCCCTGGCTCACATATCCGCCACAACCTGGTTGATCCGGCACTTGACGGAAAAAAAAAGTCTAGTTTTCTCTTGATACTTCTACACTTGTCCCAGCAGTGTTTCTGATATCGTCTGACAAGGTGTTAAAAGTCTGGGATCACGGATGTACATACAGTATTCTCTTATTGTGCACACGTCTCCTCTGCTTTTCACTTGGTTTATTCTACACATTCTCCCATATCTTTCACTCCAGTATGTTATGACAGTGTGCAGATTTGGGGCAAAGGCCTTGAATTCTTTCCATGTATGTATTCTCCTCCACTCCAATGAGTACATATTTAGTAGTCTGGCATTCCCAGTAACTTAAATGCTTTATTGGCTCTCTTGTGGGCCGTAAATTATCTTTGAATCTGTTCAATCTATTATCCCTCTTACTTTGAGTGGAATCATCAACACTGAACAGTACTCTAAGCGAGGGAAAAGCTGTTTGAAAAATGTCGTCATTGTCATTATTTCCCTGTCCTGAAAGTCTTCATTTTCCGCCCTGTCATTTTCCTGGCCGTCATGACACTTGAATTATTGTCAGCTGACATTATTACACCCATATCCCGAATTCTGCGGGATTATGGCTTATGTTATATGAGCTGTGTGACCTTCAGGGGTAATGAAAAAAAATTCTGCATTCTCCACCATTCTTCATCGTAGTGGACTGCTGAATGTGGATTAATATTGATCTTTTAGAATTTCACTGGATTTTTTTCATCGTCAGTGCACGAACCTTCACTGATTAATGGTCCAATTCCGGAGGTAGTTCTTAGCTTTGATTTTTCATGTGCATAGAAATATTTGGTGTTTCTTGCAGTATTCTGCACGTTTTTTTTGTTCCCTTGTTGCATCTTCTGTCTGGTACGACAGCTTTAGTTTTTCTTTTATTTTTGTAATCTCTTTGCATAGATTATCTTTCCTTCATTGTGACATATTTATGCTTTTAAATAGTTCAGTATCTCTTTTCCTCTTGTACATTCTTCTATATTTTTTTTTTCTTAATTTGTTCTTTTAGGTTGTGTCAGTCGTATGCATTTAATGCAGACTTTTTATGCTTCTGTATTCAGCTTTTTGAAGCACTGGTGAAGGGTTTAGGACTATTATCCAGGGTGTCTGATAGTTCTTGGTCAGTTTTGTCCCCGTCAGATCTCTGCTTGAAATTAAATTTGGTGATCATCCCTTCTCTTACACGATTGCTGGAGTTTTCCATTCTTGAATTTATGCTTGTTTGTACTTCTCTGATGTGATCAGAATATATCGTATTCGCGATTGGTATGTCCTAGTTTAGTTCGTCGCTGTTCGTAAAGGTAAAATCTAGTGTATTTTCATTTCTAGTAGGTTGTTATCTTCTGATTCAAAGCAAACTTTTCACAAAGCTCCATTAGCACCTAAAGTCGGTACCTGACCAGCCGGGCTGTGGATCGTACGTTGGATTGCGTGCAGCCAGCAGTAGCAGCCTGGTTGATCAGGTTCTGATCCACCAGGAGGCCTGGTCACAGACCGGGCCGCGGGGGCGTTGACCCCCGAAACTCTCTCCAGGTAAACTCCAGGTAGCTCTCTGGTGTGAACTAACTGGCTTCCAGGAACTAATTCTGGCACAGTGCTGTGATTTACATCTTCCATTATATTTAGGGGGTTGAAATACCCGAAGAGGATAATGTTCGGTATGGTGGTGTGGTGAGCTCTTCTGCCGTTGTTCACATACAACGATAATTAATAGCTTCCTATCTCCCACTTTAATACCTAGAATTTATATTGTATTTTTTTGATGAATTCAACAGCTTTAAACAGCAACATGCATCTTTCCCATAGTCCTTCCCCTCCCTGCAACCTATTTACTTTCTCACCTTTATAAATGTTGTTTTTAAAATGCAGTTTGTAATGGCTATCTCAAAATTCTTAACACCTATCGTATGTGCGTGCTTGCACGCGCGCGCACAAATGCTGCAAACATAATTCACTTCTGTAAGGAACCTTTCTGCTTAGCAAACTTTGTCATTTCCGTTTGTTTTCAAACCCTGTATATTTACAAGTAAGAAGAATGATGTCCATTTGGGATGCTTTGATTTAGGGGGGGCGGAGTTGCTAGTCCCACATTATAAAAAATGTTTGAAGAGATTTTATAACACAAGATTACAAACCACATGGATTCGTAAAATTTGCACAACCCAAGACATTGTGGGTTTACAGCAGGCCGTTCCTTCCTCTCGTAACTACTCGCAACACTGTTTTGGATGCACTGGAAGACAAAATGCAGACGCAGTATTTACAGATTTTTCCAAAGCCTTTGATGAGTGCGATCATGGTGTACTAGAACATACAATGCGTACAGAAGTAATAACCGGAAAAATGGGAAGATGGATATTTAATTTTCTGAAGAATAAAATCCAAACTATAATAGTGAACAGAATGAAATCGGAGGATGGCATAGTGGAAAGCTCTGTTCCCCAAGGCACTGTATTTCCTCTTATTCTGTTTCTCATTTTTATATCCGATGTAGAGACACAAATCATAGCACCGATAGTTCATCAGGGCACAGTGTGAGGGGACAGTCGCGCGCGTTTGTGCTCCGTCAAAAACTGCGTGTCTTGATAGTAGCAGAAGGAACAGAATGCGGGAAATAAGCGTGTGCAACCATGAAGTGCATGTACTCCTTTGAACAAACAAAAAAGGAATATCAGTGAACGCTAAATAGGAAAATATGGATTATAGTGTCACATGGAGAGTGCCGGTGGAGAAACGGTTACCGTGGGAAATAGACCTGACCAGCACTAGTGAATTATTGCCGGATGTCGACACAAGTGGAAATAGATCTATCTATAAGTAATATAGTGAGTGACAAGGATATATATGTGCAGTGACATAGCGAACTAAATTGTAGATAAGAGTAATCTTAATTATCCCCAAGTATAGTGTACAATATATAGTGTAGATAGGGGAATATCTTACAAGCGACTGGCACTAGCGAACTATTGCCAGAGGTCCAGTGAAGTGTTAATAACGGATAAGTAACTACTATAGTCATAAGATATGAAACGAGTGGTGGTAGCATTGAGGTGCAGGGAATCACAGCATAAATAAATTGAGCATACAACCGTTACCTCTACTAAACAGGAAATAATCTTTTCCATAGAAGTGTAGGGTAAAGTTAGCGTAGGCCTAGCTGCTCTGTAAATAAAACAATGATCCCAGTATAACGCAGTGAAAAGTGTATTTTGAAAGAATACAGTGTATATCCTTGAGATAACCAGTGTACAGCACTACATAAAAGGAATTTAAATAATAATAATAATAGTAAAAAAAAAAAGTGAAGTGTGGCAATGTGGGCAAGTCTGCCCGGCTCACACCCACCCTACACCCACCACCCACCCTACACCACCACCCACCCTACACCACCACCCACATACTGCAAACTTGGTTCGTATAAATACATCTTGCATATTACTGGCACCAGCAAGAGAAAGGTAAAGTGGAAATCAGTTTTCTTCCGTGGCATACAGAGTGTAGTAGGATACAGACAGGATGTCAGCACAGCATATCTGTGGGACATGTAAAAAAATCCTTGGAAGGAAATCCAGAATCATATGCAACCTATGCTCTTCCAAACACCATATCTCTTGAACTAGACTAAATACAGCCTCAAAAAATGACCTCGAACTAGCAAGGTGCTTCTGGTTGTGCAATAAAGATGTAGAACTTTGGGCAGGTATCAGAAAGGTACTAAGGAGAGTAATAAATGATAAAAATAATCAAGAAAACAAGGATGACCTCTTGGATAGTCTACCAAAAATATATAAAACATGGGAGCAAGAGATAGTGTATCAAAAAATGCAGAATGTCCATACCACAACAGATGACTCGAAACTATCTAGTCACCCACATGGTGCTAAGCCAGACCCATCCCCCAGTCATAGCACTAATACCCACAGTGCTGGTGCTGGCCCAGGCTCCCCCAGGCATAGCACCAATACCCACAGTGCTGGTGCTGGCCCAGGCTCCCCCAGTCATAGCACTAATACCCACAGTGCTGGTGCTGGCCCAGGCTCCCCCAGGCATAGCACTAATACCCACAGTGCTGGTGCTGGCCCAGGCTCCCCCAGGCATAGCACTAATACCCACAGTGCTGGTGCTGGCCCAGGCCCAGTCACTGACCCAGACCCAGCCACTGACCCAGACCCAGCCCCCAGCCCCAGTGCTGACCCAGACCCAGCCACCAGCCTTACTGCCAGCCCAGACTCTCCTAGGGACACTACCCAAACCACCACAAAAACAGTAAATATACAACCACCATTGCACAAGACCGTGGCCCACAGTACAGATGTTGGAGAGGAGTCGTCCTCCTTCTTCCTCTACTGGGGAAAGTAGATGGAATCCAGGACGGGGTGGCCCTGGCTTGGATACTGAGGATTATAGTGCAGTCCCAGAACCTGCAGAAATTGACAACACACCTCCCAACAATTCTCAGCCAAAGGTGAATTTGTGCAAATATTATGCTTGGGGCATCTGTAAGCATGGAATAACAGGGGAAAAAAATGGGACATGCAACTTTGACCATCCCAAAAAATGTAGCGACCTTCTGTCTAAAGGAGTGTGTCGTTCTTCTTCCTGTACTTTCTTTCACCCAAAAATGTGCCACTCCTCGGTCCTCCAGAAGCAGTGTTACAACATCGAGTGCCCTGCATACCATCTAAAAGGGACCAGGAGGCACAGACCCCACAAGACAAACAGTAGTAGCTACGACAACCCAACTCCAGGTGATTTTTTAGTGGCAGGAAACGAAAAAAGAAAATGGAAGGAAATAAAAATAGTCCACCACCTTGGAGCCTTGTTGGACTGGAGGTGCAGCCAGTGGCCACCCATGGCCATCCAGAATTACAACTACTGATGCCAATAACAAAATCCCCCCAACAAACACAGAATACAACCTCGTTCATATTTGCTAATATACAGGGCCTTAAGCCATCCACCAACAACAAAATACCTTTTATCAGTGGACTTCTAGTGGAGTCTAATGCAATGTTTGCAGCCTTCACAGAGACTCACACAAAAGATCACTTTGACAGTGAAATGTGGATAAGTGGTTACAACCTTTTTAGATGCGACAGAAAAAACAGGCAACAAGGGGGGGTTGGCCTGTATGTCAAAGAGTCCCTTATCTGCACAGAGTTGCTGAACACCACAAATGAGGTAGTTGAAGTTCTATCAATAAAGATCGAGAACCAAAACCTTGTATACAAGCCACCAGATGCAACCTCACAACAGTTCAAGGTACAGCTACTGAAAATCGATTACTGTTTGGAAAACCTTCCAGCTCCATCCCCAAACATCTTACTGCTTGGTGATTTCAACCTAAGGCATACAAAATGGAAGAATGTAGCAAATAATGTTATAGCTGAAACAATCCCCGGAGGTAGCGCAGATGAAAGGTCACACACACATGAGCTACTAAGTCTCTGTGAAAAACACACCTTAAGCCAGCAGATAGTGGAGCCAACAAGACTAGAAAACACACTTGACCTTATCTTCACAAATAATGAGGACCTGATAAGAGACATAAGAATATCAAAAACAACTAATTCCGATCACAATCTAATCGAAGTCCAGACGTACATGCGTAGGGGTCCTGAACAGCAGAATGCATGTACCTGTGAAGGTGTCTTCACAAAATACAATTTCAACAACAAGAACATCAACTGGGACCAGGTAAACCATGTCCTAAACGAACCATGTTGAGAAGATGTCTTAAATGACATGGATCCAAACCAGTGCCTTGAAAGGATCAACTTCCTGGTAGCCGAAGCATGTTCTAGGCATATTCCCCTAAGAAAGAAGAAGAGCAGGAGTAAACTGGAGAGAAAAAGATGCTCCCTCTACAGAAGACGACGAAGAGTCACTGAGCTCCTCAGGAGTGCTAGAATATCTGATACACGAAAGGAGGCGCTGACCAGGGAAGTGGAAACTATCGAACTTAAGCTAAATGACTCTTACAGGAACCAGGAGAGGCAGGAGGAGCTTAAAGCTATTAGTGAAATTGAAAGAAATTCAAAATATTTCTTTTCATATGCCAAAAACAAGGCAAATACCACATCTAGTATCGGGCCCTTACTCAGACAGGATGGGACTTACACAGATGACAACAAGGAAATGAGTGAAATATTGAAATCCCAGTACGACTCTGTGTTTAGTGAACCACTAATCGGTCTGAGGATCGACGACCCAAATGATTTCTTCATGAATGAGCCTCAAAACTCCATAAATGTATGCCAGATTTCCGACATTACCCTAACTCCGATAGATTTCGAAAAAGCCATTGACAACATGCCTATGCACTCAGCCCCGGGCCCAGACTCGTGGAACTCTGTTTTCATTAAGAACTGCAAGAAACCCCTCTCGCGTGCCCTAAGTACACTATGGAGGAGGAGCTTGGACATGGGTGAAATTCCAGAGTCACTTAAAACAATGGATATAGCCCCACTCCATAAAGGTGGCAGCAAAGCATTAGCTAAGAACTATAGACCAATAGCTCTGACGTCCCACATCATAAAAATCTTTGAAAGAGTGCTAAGAAGCAGGATTGCAAATCACCTGGATTCCCAAAATCTGCACAATCCAGGGCAACATGGGTTCAGGGCAGGTCGCTCCTGCCTCTCACAACTACTGGATCACTATGACATGGCCTTGGATGCACTGGAAGAAAATCAGAATGCAGATGTAATATACACAGACTTTGCAAAAGCATTTGACAAATGCGATCATGGCGTAATAGCCCATAAAATACGTTCTAAAGGAATAACTGGGAAAGTGGGGAGATGGATCTTCAACTTCCTAACAAATCGAACACAAAGAGTAGTGGTCAACAGAGTTAAATCGGAGGCTGCCATAGTGAAGAGCTCTGTTCCACAAGGCACAGTACTCGCCCCCATCTTATTCCTTATCCTCATATCAGACATAAACAGAGATGTACACCACAGCACCGTATCATCCTTTGCGGATGATACTAGGATCTGCATGAGGCTGTCATCTGCTGAGGACGCGGTTAACCTCCAAGAAGATATAAACAAAGTTTTCCAGTGGGCAACGTTAAACAATATGATGTTCAATGAGGACAAATTCCAACTACTCCGTTATGGAAAACTGGAGGAGATAATAACTAGAACAGAGTATAGTACTGACTCCGGCCATACAATAGAGCGGAAAAATAATGTAAGGGACCTGGGAGTAGTAATGTCTGAGGATCTCACTTTCAAGGATCACAACAGTGCCACGATCACAC
The DNA here is from genome assembly GCF_038502225.1 of Cherax quadricarinatus. NCBI lineage: Eukaryota > Metazoa > Arthropoda > Malacostraca > Decapoda > Parastacidae > Cherax > Cherax quadricarinatus. The sequence goes on along the minus strand of NC_091364.1, from coordinate 9,647,616 downwards.
GTGCAAAGAAAATGATAGGATGGATAATGAGAACTTTCAAAACGAGAGATGCCAAGCCCATGATCCTTTTCAAATCTCTTGTTCTATCTAGGCTGGAATACTGCTGTACATTAACATCTCCATTCAAAGCAGGTGAAATCGCAGATCTAGAGAGTGTACAGAGATCCTTTACTGCACGTATAAGTTCTGTCAAGCACCTTAACTACTGGGAACGCTTGGAAGCACTTGGCTTGTACTCGTTGGAACGCAGGAGGGAGAGATATATCATAATCTACACTTGGAAAATCTTGGAAGGAATGGTCCCAAATCTGCACACACAAATCACTCCCTACGAAAATAAAAGACTGGGCACGCGATGCAAAATGCCCCCAATAAAAAGTAGGGGCGCCATTGGTACACTAAGGGAAAACACCATAAGTGTCCGGGGCCCAAGACTGTTCAACAGCCTCCCATCAAGCATTAGGGGAATTGCCAATAAACCCCTGGCTGCCTTCAAGAGAGAGCTGGACAGATACCTAAAGTCAGTGCCGGATCAGCCGGGCTGTGGCTCGTACGTTGGACTGCGTGCGGCCAGCAGTAACAGCCTAGTTGATCAGGCCCTGATCCATCGGGAGGCCTGGTCGTGGACCGGGCCGCGGGGGCGTTGATCCCCGGAATAGCCTCCAGGTATCCAGGTACCTCCAAGTATATTAGAATTTGCATTTGCATGAAAATGGCATCCATTGAGAACACACACAACCTCTAAGCTGACATAAACGAAATCTTCCAGTGGACCGTTGACAACAACATGACCAAAGAGTAAAAGTTTCATTTACTCTTTTTTATGCAAAGATTGAGAAAAAATCCGGAATGGAGTATATAAAACAAGCTAGAATCACCCAGTAGAGAGTAGGGAAGGAAAATGATAAGTTGGATAACTTTAACTCTTAAAACAAGGGATGTCAGTGCAATGATAATACTTAATCGCTTGTTCTCTCTAGGCTGGAGTACTGCTGTACTCGTAACATCTCTGTTGAAGGCAAGCGAAATATCAGACCTAGGGAATATGCAGAGTACCTCTACCTAAATTACTGGAAGCGTTCGAAGTTCCTCTATCTATACTGCTTGGCACGTAGGTGAGAAAGGCACATAATCTACACCTGGAAAATTGTGGAAGAATTGGTCCTAAATATGCACACTGCCATAACAACATACTGGCGTGAGAGATATGGGAGGAAGTGCAAAATAAACACAGTGAGGAGCAGGGGTACGGTGGGAACAATAAGGGAACACTGTATCAACATTCGTGGCCCTAGGTTATTCAACATCTTTCCAGATATCAGAAACACGGCTGGAACAAGTGTAGAAGCCTTCAAGGGGAAATTGGACAAGAATCTTCACCAGGTGCCAGATCAACCAGGCTGTGATGGATATGTGGGGCAGCGGGTCTCCAGCAGCAACAACCTGGTTGACCAGGCAAGCACCAGACGAGCCTGGCCCATGGCCGGGCTCCGAGAGTAGGGAGACTCATCAAAGGTATAAAGGTAAAAAGAGGGGCGCCGTGGACGTAACATGAGAACATTGTATCAACATCCATGCACGAGCCTGGCCCATAGCCGGGCTCCGGGAGTAGAAAAAATCTCGTAAATAATAATAATAATAATTTTATTTACTACAAGTACATGTACATGGTATACAGTCCTAGCTGAAAACAATGACATACTACTATATAGAAAGCCCCTTGTTATGCTCCGCATGTCTGGCAAATTAGGTCAGTGTCCCAGGATGCGACCCACACCAGTCGACTAACACTCAGGTACCCATTTTACTGATGGGGAACATAGACAACAGGTGGAAAGAAACACGCCCAATGTTTCTCCTCTGGCCGGGAATCGAACCCAGGCCCTAGCCATGTGAAGCGAGAGCGTTAGCCACCAGGCCACCAGAGCCTCAACCACTAAGACTGTTAAACACTCTACCATAAGATATTAGAAACATTGCCGGAACAAGTGTAAAAGTCTTTCAAGTGGAAATTGAACATGTACCTCCTCCAAGTGCCTGATCAGTCAGCCTGTGATGGATGTGCCCCAGTGGACCGCCGGCAGTAACAGCCCGATTGAACAGACAAACACTAGACATGCCTGGGCATGTATACCAAGGGGGAGAAACGTAGTATAGGGGGAGTGGATGAGTGGGTGGGTGAATGAGTGGGTGGGTGAATGAGTGGGTGGGTGAATGAGTGGGTGGTTGAGTGAGTGGGTGGTTGAGTGAGTGGGTGGTTGAGTGAGTGGGTGGTTGAGTGAGTGGGTGGTTGAGTGAGTGGGTGGTTGAGTGAGTGGGTGGTTGAGTGAGTGGGTGGTTGAGTGAGTGGGTGGTTGAGTGAGTGAGTGGTTGAGTGAGTGGGTGGTTGAGTGAGTGGGTGGTTGAGTGAGTGGGTGGTTGAGTGAGTGAGTGGTTGAGTGAGTGAGTGGTTGAGTGAGTGAGTGGTTGAGTGAGTGAGTGGTTGAGTGAGTGCAGAGGCGAGGGAAGGGAGCTAAAGTGCAGGAGGTAGAGGTGAGAGAGGGTGCCAGAGTTCAGGGGAGAGTGTGATATTAGTGGGGGTGGTTGTGGTGATGGTGGTGATGGCGGTGGTGATGGTGGTGGTGACGGTGGTATAGGTGGTGGTGGCGGTGCTGGTGGCGGTGCTGGTGGCGGTGTTGGTGGCGGTGTTGGTGGTGGTGGCTGCAGCAGCGCTCAGAACACCGCCTTTCATCCCACTAATGGAACACCAAGACGCTCCTCCACAAAAAAGCCTTTTTACTCTGATTTATTTTTTCCACCATCTCATTTTGAAGATTCAGGTTCAAAAAAAAATTAGTATCAATATTTCACAGTAAAGACCATTATTACTTCTTCCTTATTACTTACATTCACCTTCCCAACGAGCGCACGATTTTGACACCTTTTATGTCTATTATTATTATTATATATAATTATTATAGTTTATATACATTTATTGCTATTAATATTTATTTTATTATTTTTATTTGGTACACAACCCGTAGGGGGCATGCAGCGCCTGGAGAATGTATGCTTAGTTTGATGAATGGAATTATTGAATAGCTCCAGTTCCTTGGATCAAGATCCCTCTGCTAGCTTCACGTCGTAACGTAGATGTTATATAAAAATATACAGTATATAGCCCTAATGTAGGAGATATACTGGACGCCAGCAGCAACAGTCTGGGTGATCAGACTGGCCGAGGCTACACAAGTGTATAAATTATAAATTTTCGTGGATGTGTTATTTGTTTGCGCCTTCAGCATTTGTTACGTGTGTGTTTTGGAGGGTAAACAAAATCACTGTTTTACCTTGAAAAGGGTTCGTGTTTTTCTTGTGTTTATGAATGTTTTGGTGATTTAGGTGTTGTGAAATGGAGTGACTTGGATGCTTGATACCCCTGGGCACCGTGCCTACCCCCCCTCCCCGCTCACCTCTCACTGGTAGAACACCACAAGCACCATCACCAGCGGGAGGAGCACTTACCATCACCAGCACAAGCAGAAACAGCAACACTAGCAATGCCACCAGCAGCAGCAGCATTAACACCAGCAGCACCAGCAGCCAAAAGAGCATAGTCTACAACAGCATACACAGAAACACCAGCAGCAACAACATTGGCACTAGCAACAGTACTTGAATCAACAGTAGCAGTACCAGCAAAACCAGCAATAATGTAAGCAGCAGTAGCAATAATATAAACATCTGCATTTATTTCATTTTAATCAGGGGGAAGCACTAGACTCGTAGGAGTCGTATAGCGCCTGGGGAAAGGGAGGCATTCGGGTTCCTTGCAAAGAAAGGGAGCACAGGTCCAGTTCCTTGGATCAAGAGCCTCTTCAGCATCAAGACACCTCCCTTGAGGGGATAAGCATCAGCAGTAATAATTACAGCAGCAACGGTAAAGCAGCAGAATGGTATTAACCTTGGTAATAGACACCGACAAATTAGTTTAGAAAGACACGTAAGCAGACGCTGGGACATATTTCTAATAAATATGTCCCAGTGGCGGCGGAAGCAGCAGTGGCGGCAGCAGGGGCAGGAGGAGGGGCAGGGGCAGGATTAGGGTGAGGGTCAGGAGGAGGGGCAGGAGCAGGTGGTGGCGATTGGTGATTTTCATGATACAGTAATGTTTGGTGTTGTCACTTCCTCCACTATATATCCTGTCATACCTTGCACCGGTTACGAAGTTCACATCAAGCATGCTTATTATTGTCCTTGTTGACAATAAACTAAAACCAAATTAGCCGTAGTTCAAAACCTTTCCGAAAGTTTGTCCCAAACCTCATCCTGCAAGCAACCCTCGTTTTACTACGTCAATCTTTATTAAATGTAAAGCTGGGTTAATTTATATAAACCTACACAAATAAATATTTAAAAAACACGAAAATTAAATAAACGGTCACGAAGTGCGTGGCAGCCAGTTGGCCGAGTGAAAAACAGGCAACTTTCAGAACTGAAAGTTTATTAGCCATGGTTACCTAGGGGTTACGAGGAGTAGCTTCCGGGGGGGCCATCCCTCCAACGGCCCGGTCCCAGACCAGGCCTGGTTGCTGGCCTGATCGATCAAGCTGTTAGTGCCCGTTGCCTGCAGTCCCACGTATCCACCGAAACCCACGTTAGAATGCAATGCATCTTAAGTGGCGTTTTAAATTTAAAACTCCTGAAATGGAAGAATGTAGCAGTGTGATAGTAGCAAAATCCTCGGAAGTAGTTTAAAGTGAATAGTCGCATAAAACTGAACTATCAGCTGTGTAAGGAATGTTTCAAGCCAGCAAGTAATAGAAACAACCAGATTAAACAGTAATATTGACCTTTCATTCACAAATAACTAGTCTGGTACGGAAGACAATGGCACTGAACGCGTTAAACTCTGATCACACCCTAATTTAAGTTCAGACCTGCATAGAGACCAGACCAGGTCAGCACGAAGCGTGTCTGGGGTGTTTCTACATAAATTTAATATCACCAGTACTTGTATTAAATAAGAACAAATTATTCTCTTACTGAAATACGCTGGGAAGGTGCTATGAGCAACGTGAATTTAAGGAAAAATACACAAATGCAATATAATGCTATCCGTTATTCACAGCGTTTCGCTTTATCAAGTCAAAAACAGATCTGTTTGTGACTTGATAAAGTCCATTGTGTGGGCGAAACGTAGTCAGTAAAGGATCGCAATATATTGCATTCGTGTCTATTTTTTCCATAGCGTCGGTATTTTTATACCATTTATTTCCAACATTAATTGAAACCAGTGTGAGAGGAAGAACAACACTGTGATACTGGAAATATTCTCTCGTCTCATGCTCCGTCTCATGCTCTTCATAGCATGAAATTGAAGAAAAATTAAAAAAAAAATGTAAGCTGGAAAGCGAACAATGCTCGCTCCATAGATAGTGATGAAACTTCTCAATTGTTTAAGACGTTTAGAGTAAGGAGAGAGAGAGAGAGAGAGAGAGAGAGAGAGCAAGCAAGCAAGCAAGCAATCAATCAATCAATCAAGCATGTAAGCAAGCACGCCTAAGAAAGCCATCATGAAAATTGAAAGTACCCCTAAATACTTTTTCTCCTCTGGATTGTCAAATAAAAAAACTCATACATTGGATACTTGGAGGTTCCACTGATGGGAAAAAAGATATGAATTAAATACTGAGGACACAGTACTATGTGGTACCCGGCGACTTATTAACTATGTGAATCTGATGGTGTTTGAATTGGTCAACAAACATAATTTGTTTTAATACAACAGATTATAGGATGGCAACATTTCTGGCTTAACGTTAAAGTTCTCCACTTTGAAAAAGGGTAGACAGTCTGAACTGTCTTCTGTGGAAATTTTAGACACAGGCTAATCAACGAAAGCTCCAGAAAAACAAATGCGAAGGACTGTAGACCGATAATTCTAACGTCATACCTTTTTTTTATCTTTGAGTGTTAGGATAATTGCTAAACACGTGGCATCTCGATATTTACACAACCTAGGAAAACATTGGTCCTACTTTTCGTAACTGCGAAACGACTACAAGAGTTGTGAATGTAATAAATTATAAATACAATATTCACCTAGTATACACGAACCCCTTCAACAAGTAGGACAACATTGTATTAGCGCACAAAATGTGCACAAATGGATTATTATTACATACATTGCAGGGAGAACATTTCAATCAGGGTAGAGCTTTATCAAGTGTTGATAGTTAGATTAGGTTGTGTTGGGTTAGGTTAGGTTAGATTGGGTTGGGTTCTAGTTTGTCCCAGTGAAAGCTTGTTCATATTATGTTTTCATACCCATATTTGTCGTCAGTCTGACTGTACACGTAAGCCTCAGTCCTTAAAAAAAAGTTGCATCTAAAACGATAGTTTAATTATAAATATTTTCTTTGCTAGTATGGAAAAATCGGAGGGACAATTTATTTCATATTGGAAAAAGTATAATATGGTGGGGATTATGAGTCTGGTAAACCACCGGGACTCTGGAGATTTAGCCGCTGAAACGTTGATGGCTGAATTGCACTTTTTAATTCCACATAACAGTCATAATGCTATTAGTATTGGAAAAATAGAGTTAGCACATCATTTGGGAGATCCCGTTCGCTATTCGTTTTTTATCTTGTATGTAGGGGATAATACAGAGGTTGGATAAGAATAGAGGACAGAGGGGGGAAAAATATGATTAAGGGAGACATGGGAAAGCAAAACAAGGGTTGAAGAGAGAGAGTGAGAAATGAAGAGCAAGAAAAGACAAAGGCAGAACAAGTGCAGAAGGGTGAGAGAGACGCTTGTGTGCGAGGAGAACAATGGTGATGAAAACAGTGGTGTGTGTGTGTGTGTGTGTAATTGTGTAAGTGTAGGTGTAATAGATTATTTGTAATAAAAAGGTGTTCCGTTTCTTTTTTTATTTGCAGTGATTGTAGTACTTAGTAAATCCTCCTCAAATTTATTTCCATATTTTTCCACTCTGTAAAAAAAAATTATATCCTTTAGGCTCCACTCTTTTTCAATTTACATTTGTGTACTGGTCGGTGGTGACGTTGACCCCTGGAACACCCTCCAGGTAGCTATCCTTGTATGACCTAATATACGGGTATTATGTCTCCAGTTTTTTCTCTCGTCAGTCATGGTCGGCATCGTTAGTATTTTCACCCTTTCATTATACTTCATATTTTTATTTTTAGCTCTTAGTAGCCATTTTGTAAGTGCAATTTGAAACTTTTTCAACGTGTTTGCATGCCTTTTTTTATATGGTTGCAATCCCCACGTAGCTGCTATATATGAAAATTTTGACCTAATATATGTTTCAAGTTGTCTTTATGGCATTTCTCTATATATTTGAAAGCTATTTTAAAATTCGCTCTTGTAATATGATATCTCGCAGTTTCGTTTACATGATTTTCGGGTGACACTTTTTTTTTTTTTTAAGTATTTTATTACACTGTATTCCTCACGTGGCCTGATTTTGCTGTCCCTCCTGAATTTATCTTCATTAAATTACATCAGTTATCTTATTACTCCATTTATTCAATTTATCCAAGTTATCCTGTAGTAATATATAGTTATTTGTATTGTATAATTTTCTACTCAATTTTGTAAATAATTAATATAAATTAAAATCATTATGGGCCAAGTAAGAGCCTTGTGGCATCTTCCCATAAGGACATTTTTCCTTAACATCTGTTCGTATTTTATTCTGAAATGGAAAGTCATTAATTATAATTGCCTTTTATCCCCCCCCCCCTATATTTTACGGTTTTCAAAGTAGTCTTCCAAGGGGAACTATAATCAAAGTCTTCTTCAAGTCTAGATAAACACATTCTTGCCTTTCATTTCTTTCTTGAACAATTTCCGTGACTTTGTCATCATAGCTTAGTATATACATGTGTGACTGCAGATTGTAAACCAAATTGTTTACTAGTTACTAAAGTTTGCTCTTCATGTATTTTATCCACTTTTGCTCGCGCGTCACGCAACTGAATTACTGGGAACATTTGAATTCACTCGACTTGTACGCCTTGTAATGTAGACGATAAAGATATAATCTAAACATGGTAAATTCTAGAAGGGTTGGTCACAAATCTGCACACAAAATATTTTCCCTATGAAAGTAAGAGGCTTGGAAAACGGTGCAAAATACCCCCATTGAAAAGCAGGGATGATACCCTCCTATCATACACAAGGGATATTACCAATAGACCGTTGGCTGTCTACAACAAAGAACTTCGGAGTTCCTCAATCAGTTCTTGATAAACATGCGGCAAGTACCAACAGTTTGGTTGATTAGTCCATCCACCGGGAGGCTTGATCTGAGACCGGGCCTCCAGTGCATTGACCCCTGGAACACACTCCAGGTAGGTAAGAGAAGGGAGGAAGAACATGTGTGAAGGCCACTGACACTTGCCACTCAGGAGGATGGTGAGAGAACATGTAGTGAGAAGAAAGGATTACAAAGGCACTATGTACCTCTGCCCAGGGGGACTCCTTGGCACATCCCTGGGGAATACCCCATGGGACACACCAGGGGATGCTGTGGCGCGTGATCAGAGCTCCACATCACCTTGAAGTGAACCAGGGGTAAAGGAGGGAGAGGTAGCTATGCCTCCACCAGTGTGTAGGGGGAGTATCCCCCACCCTTGCTTCAGTGTGTAGGGGGGGAGTATCCCCCATCCTTGCTTCAGTGTGTAGGGGGGGAGTATCCCCCATCCTTGCTTCAGTGTGTAGGGGGGGAGTATCCGCTATCCTTGCTTCAGTGTGTAGGGGGAGTATCCACCATCCTTGCTTCAGTGTGTAGGGGAGGAATATCCACCACCCCTGCCTCAGTGTATATGTATATTTCTGACGGAATATACATAATATTCGTATAAATCTTACAAATGTGATCATTGTGTAATAGCACACAAAATGTGTGAAAAAAGGACTAAAATTAAGGAGTGTCTAAATTTCTTTTTTTAAAGACTACGACCCAAGATATGTCAAAAAAGTTAAATCGTAGCTGGAGGAGAGTACTGTTCACAAGGAACAGTACTCTCCCCAGTTCTTTTTCTCATCATCAGTAGCAAATGATCTTAGAATTTGTATGTGACATTAATTGGGGACTCATGAAACCTCAAAGATAATGTAAACCATATTAGTTAATGACCCACAGAACTTACGAAACCAACGAAATTAAACCACACAGTCGAGCAACAGAAGAATGTATGGGACTTTGTGGTTGCCACGTTACACGTCTTATAAAGAACGCAATAATGTTACTACCACAATGGCTGAGAAAATTAGAATGGATAACACGTACCTTCTAAAGTCTAAACAAAAGATGCGAAGGAAAAAACAAACTTCGGAACGGGTGGGGTTTGAACCCATGGCAAGGCTACAATACTTTTTAAGACACCACTACTAACCATACCACTGTGACCACAAATTGCATTTGTGGTCACAGTGGTGCCTATGTTAACCTTCCTATGGTGTAGAAATATACCTAGTTGGACGAATCTTATTGTGGCTAGCTGGTCCAGTGGCTAACGCGACGGTCTGGAGTTTTGAGACTCTCTGATCGCGGGTTCTATCCCCGTCCGTGGTATGGTTTGTTTGCAATCGTGTCATTACGATTTCGTGAGACACCACTACTATATATACTGAAATAATGCTTCACACTAGCAGGCCTATTTAATGCAGGTGAAATTGTATATCTGCTGAAAAGACATAATTTTCACTCTGCGGATCATTTTAAATCCGTAAATTATTGGGATCGCATAAAATCATAAATTATATTCCTCAGAATGCGAGCGAAAAAGATGCACAATTATTTACATCTGGAAAATACACTTGGAAGATCTTAAAACTAAAATTACTCCTTATGAGAGCGGCAGGTGCTATAAACTGTGCAGAATATACCCAGTGAAAAACAGGGGTAAACTATATGTATTTCGGTGGGTGCGCGACCCGAGAAAGATATCCCTGTATATCATAAACCATAGGTATTCTCATATTGCCTGAAATAAACTTTCTCACGTTTTGTATATAGTATAAAAATGCACGTTTATTTTTTTTTTTTGGGGGGGGAAGTTGATATCTGTGTATTCGTCTACTTGTGCTCATATTTGTGTTTAGACAGCCAGTTCATAGATGTCTACCCCGCTTCTTAGTAGCTATTATTTCCCAGTTATACTGATTCCTGAAGCTGTGTATAGCGATTTATCTTCACTGTGTGGTAGTTGACATCGTTCTAGATAAAAAATACTTAAAAGCTACTTAGTTTCTGTGGCTTATCTACATTTTAAGTGCCATCTGTGTCCTCTCCTGTAGACAACTTGGACAAAAGCAGACAATTGGTGAATCACACACATTTCGACGAAGTCAGCAAGTCTTTTAAGGAACACTGTTCACTTCGTGAGAATTTATAAAATTCCTGGAAGACGAAACGTCTTATCCATAAAATGTCATTAACTGCATATTGTGACTTGCTAACATACAGCCAACGTTTCGCTCTGGGTGATTCACCCAGTCTCTATTCCTTCTATCTAGTCCGAAGAATATTTTTTATATCATGAGCGTGTCTCCTATGCTGTGTGCGTCAATCTTCCATGATGTGTGTGTTTAATATGGTGGAGGTGTTGTCGTGAGCCCCACATGTTAAGTGCTTGACGAGGGGCTGGATTAGGTAGGGTGACGTGCAACAGGCGACCCTCTCGTCTTTAATAACTGAGAGACCCATTGTTGTAAATCTGACGAAATTGGAAGTGCAGAGGCTTGAGGGGTATTATCTGTGATGAGCTTTGTGTGTGTGTGTGTGTGTGTGTGTGTGTGTGTGTGTGTGTGTGTGTGTGTGTGTGTGTGTGTGTGTGTACTCACATAGGTGTGGTTGCAGGAGTGGATTCATAGCTCCTGGCCCCGCCTCTTCACTGTGTGTGTGTTTGTGTGTGTGTGTTTGTATGTATGTATCACGGAAACAAGGACTCCCAGAGCGACCAGCTTCCTTTTCCAAGCACAAGACATTGCAGTCCAGAAGGAAATACCTGCGGTATTCTAGGCACGACTCACCGCCGGAAAGCTGGATGAAGTATTTGAGATGTAGGCTCTGTGATGTCATGGATGTTGTTCTCCTACCCAGTGTGTCTTTTTATATAAATATATATATATATATATATATATATATATATATATATATATATATATATATATATATATATATATATTATGTCGTGCCGAATATGTAAAACTGGTCAATTAGCAAGAACTCATTTAAAATTAAGTCTTTTCTAAAATTTCCTCTTATACGTTTAAAGATATATTTTTTTCATTAATGTTAATGTAAAAAATTTTAATTTTGCTCCAAAAGAATCTTAGAAAACTTGCCTAACCTTATTATAACAAGAACAATTTATTTTACTCTAACCCAACTAAATATATTTTAGATTTGTTTACAATAATTTAATACTAAACAAACACAGTTAAACACATTTTTTTCATTAGGTTCAGAATGATTTTGGCGATATTATTGCATACACAAATATTCACTTGTCCTATATAGCAAGATGAGCGTTGATATTTAAGCCAAGATCGCAAGTTCTGCCTATTCGGCACGACATTATATATATATATATATATTTTATATATATATATATATATATATATATATATATATATATATATATATATATATATATATATATATATATGTATATATATATAGGAGAGGAGAGTTATTAAATGGAGAGTTAGAGGTATTGGGAAGATGGAGGGAATATTTTGAGGAATTGTTAAATGTTGATGAAGATAGGGAAGCTGTGATTTCGTGTATAGGGCAAGGAGGAATAACATCTTGTAGGAGTGAGGAAGAGCCAGTTGTGAGTGTGGGGGAAGTTCGTGAGGCAGTAGGTAAAATGAAAGGGGGTAAGGCAGCCGGGATTGATGGGATAAAGATAGAAATGTTAAAAGCAGGTGGGGATATAGTTTTGGAGTGGTTGGTGCAATTATTTAATAAATGTATGGAAGAGGGTAAGGTACCTAGGGATTGGCAGAGAGCATGCATAGTTCCTTTGTATAAAGGCAAAGGGGATAAAAGAGAGTGCAAAAATTATAGGGGGATAAGTCTGCTGAGTATACCTGGTAAAGTGTATGGTAGAGTTATTATTGAAAGAATTAAGAGTAAGACGGAGAATAGGATAGCAGATGAACAAGGAGGCTTTAGGAAAGGTAGGGGGTGTGTGGACCAGGTGTTTACAGTGAAACATATAAGTGAACAGTATTTAGATAAGGCTAAAGAGGTCTTTGTGGCATTTATGGATTTGGAAAAGGCGTATGACAGGGTGGATAGGGGGGCAATGTGGCAGATGTTGCAAGTGTATGGTGTAGGAGGTAGGTTACTGAAAGCAGTGAAGAGTTTTTACGAGGATAGTGAGGCTCAAGTTAGAGTATGTAGGAAAGAGGGAAATTATTTCCCAGTAAAAGTAGGCCTTAGACAAGGATGTGTGATGTCACCGTGGTTGTTTAATATATTTATAGATGGGGTTGTAAGAGAAGTAAATGCGAGGGTCTTGACAAGAGGCGTGGAGTTAAAAGATGAAGAATCATACACAAAGTGGGAGTTGTCACAGCTGCTCTTTGCTGATGACACTGTGCTCTTGGGAGATTCTGAAGAGAAGTTGCAGAGATTGGTGGATGAATTTGGTAGGGTGTGCAAAAGAAGAAAATTAAAGGTGAATACAGGAAAGAGTAAGGTTATGAGGATAACAAAAAGATTAGGTGATGAAAGATTGAATATCAGATTGGAGGGAGAGAGTATGGAGGAGGTGAATGTATTCAGATATTTGGGAGTGGACGTGTCAGCGGATGGGTCTATGAAAGATGAGGTGAATCATAGAATTGATGAGGGAAAAAGAGTGAGTGGTGCACTTAGGAGTCTGTGGAGACAAAGAACTTTGTCCTTGGAGGCAAAGAGGGGAATGTATGAGAGTATAGTTTTACCAACGCTCTTATATGGGTGTGAAGCGTGGGTGATGAATGTTGCAGCGAGGAGAAGGCTGGAGGCAGTGGAGATTTCATGTCTGAGGGCAATGTGCGGTGTGAATATAATGCAGAGAATTCGTAGTTTGGAAGTTAGGAGGAGGTGCGGGATTACCAAAACTGTTGTCCAGAGGGCTGAGGAAGGGTTGTTGAGGTGGTTCGGACATGTAGAGAGAATGGAGCGAAACAGAATGACTTCAAGAGTGTATCAGTCTGTAGTGGAAGGAAGGCGGGGTAGGGGTCGGCCTAGGAAAGGTTGGAGGGAGGGGGTAAAGGAGGTTTTGTGTGCGAGGGGCTTGGACTTCCAGCAGGTATGCATGAGCGTGTTTGATAGGAGTGAATGGAGACAAATGGTTTTTAATACTTGACGTGCTGTTGGAGTGTGAGCAAAGTAACATTTATGAAGGGGTTCAGGGAAACCGGCAGGCCGGACTTGAGTCCTGGAGATGGGAAGTACAGTGCCTGCACTCTGAAGGAGGGGTGTTAATGTTGCAGTTTAAAAACTGTAGTGTAAAGCACCCTTCTGGCAAGACAGTGATGGAGTGAATGATGGTGAAAGTTTTTCTTTTTCGGGCCACCCTGCCTTGGTGGGAATCGGCCAGTGTGATAATAAAAAAAAATAAAAAATATATATATATATATATATATATATATATATATATATATATATATATATATATATATATATATATATATATATATATATATATATATATATATATATATATATATATATATATATATATATATATATATATATATATATATATATATATATATATATATATATATATATATATATATATACATATATATATATATATATATATATGTGTGTAATTTGGTACCGAATAGGTAAAACTTGCAACTTTGGCTTAAATAGCAACGCTCTTCTTGCCTAATAAGGCAAGCGAAATTTGTGTATGCAGTAATTTCGCAAAAAAACATTCAGAACCTAACGAAAAAAATATATTTCATTGTTTATTTATTATTAAATTATTGTAAACTTATCTAAAATATATTTAGATTAGGCTAATTTAAATTACGCTTGTTATAATAAGGTTAGGTAAGTTTTCTAAGGTTCTTTTGGTACAAAATTATTAATTTTTACATTAACATAAATGAAAAAAATATATCTTTAAACGTATAAAAGAAAATTTTAGAAAGGACTTAATTTTAAACGAGTTCTTGCTAATTGGCCAATTTTACCTATTCGGACACACACACACACACACACACACACACACACACACACACACACACACACACACACACACACACACACACACACACACACACACACACACACACACACACACACAATGATATCCTCATTCCATCTCTTTAACATCTTCCCGGCTCTCTTCTCTCCCCTCCCTCTATCCCTCTACTGAATATACTGTCTTTGGCTTCCTTCTTTATCCATGGAGCGCAGCTTCCACTGCGCTGACTTAAGGTCCTATTACTTCCCGGCTCTTTCTCTCCGCTCCTGGCTTGCCTTCCCCTCCATCCCTTATCTATTTTATCACCTCTCCTCCTACCTCCCTACTTCTTCCTACTCCCTATTACTCTTCCTTCGCCATATAGCCCTTCCTACTCCAATATATTCTTTCTGATCCATATTAATCTTCCTACTCCCTTCTGTTCTTTCCGTTCCTACATTACCCCCTTTCACTTTATCTACTATGAGCTTCTTGCTGAGTTAATCGCTGCTTCCTCCTCCACTTCCTCATTCCACCATAGTTTTTTCCTTCATCTACTTCCCTCTTCATACACAACTCTGTTCATACACAACTTTGTGTTGTCTAATTCCTTTTTCCTATCTTCTGTTGCCTGACGTAAGTCCAACAACTGCTGGGAAGTCTTGAAACTCTGGGAGGAGACTGGTGAATGCTGGGAGGTGACTGTTGAATGCTGGGAGGAGACTAGTGAATGCTGGGAGGAGACTGGGGAATACTGGGAGGAGACTGGGGAATACTGGGAGGAGACTGGGGAATGCTGGGAGGAGACTGGGGAATGCTGGGAGGAGACTGGGGAATGCTGGGTGGAGACTGGGGAATGCTGGGAGGAGACTGGGGAATGCTGGGAGGAGACTGGGGAATGCTGGGAGGAGACTGGGGAATGCTGGGAGGAGACTGGGGAATGCTGGGAGGAGACTGGGGAATGCTGGGAGGTGACTGGGGAATGCTGGGAGGTGACTGGTGAATGCTGGGAGGTGACTGGTGAATGCTGGGAGGTGACTGGTGAATGCTGGGAGGTGACTGGTGAATGCTGGGAGCTGACTGGTGAATACTGGAAGCTGACTGGTGAATACTGGGAGATGACTGGTGAATACTGGGAGATGACTGGTGAATGCTGGGAGGTGACTGGTGAATGCTGGGAGGTGACTGGTGAATGCTGGGAGATGACTGGTGAAAGCTTAAAGCTGTGTCAAGCTGGCTTTAGCTTCTGATATATGGTAGGACATTTGAACCTGACTGTTCCTCCTCTGTTATTAAGGTTTTTAACATTTTCTTTCGTTCTCTCTGACTCCTGCTTCTCTCTATATGCCCAGAATTTTCTTTCTCATGCCCCTGAATATCCTCTCACCTTTATTTCTCATTTTTACTATTCTCTCTTTTATTATTCCGCCTATTCTTTTACCTTCTCCCTCTTACAACCTTCACTCCCTCTCCCTCTTACAACCTTCACTCTTCTATTTGTTTGCCCCTCTCACACTATCTTCATATCCTCCCCTTTCGTAATCTTTCCTTCCTCTCTGCAATTCTGACTTTCTCTCGTATTTCTGTTTTCACATTTCATCTCGGTTTGCACTCGGAATTCACTGCTTTCATTCTAGTTCACACTGCGCTTTCACTTCTTAATGTTACGTTCGCAGGTGGTTATATGCTCTCTCTCTTTCTCTCTCCCCCTCTCTCTTCCCCTTTCTCTTCCGTTCTTGGTTGCCATCCTATCTTCACCCCCCCTCCCCTCCCTGTCCCCTTTACCCTCTCCCTTCCCTTCATTACCTCCTCCCCTCCATTACCCCCTCCCTTCCCTTCCATACCCCTCCTTCTTAAAACCTTCCCTCCCTTCTTAACCCCTTCCCCCTCTCCATAGCCCCCCTTTCCTCTCTCCATAACCCTCATTTCCTGCCTCCATAGCCCCCTTTTCCTGCCTCCATATTCCTCCCTCCATAACCCCCCTCCATAACCCCCTTTTCTGCCTCCATACCCCCTTCCATAACTCCCCTTTCCTTCCTCCATACCCCCTTCCATAACCCCCCTTTCCTTCCTCCATAATCCGCTTTCCTCCCTCCATAATCCCTTTTTCTCCCTCCATAACCCCCTTTTCTCCCTCCATAACCCCTCTTCCCTCCCTCCATAACTCCCTCCCCTCCCTCCATAACTCCCTCTCCTCCCTCCATAACTCCCTCCCCTCCCTCCATAACTCCCTCTCCTCCCTCCATAACTCCCTCTCCTCCCTCCATAACTCCCTCTCCTCCCTCCATAACTCCCTCCCCTCCCTCCATAACTCCCTCCCCTCCCTCTCCAACTCCCTCCCCAACTCCCTCCTCAACTCCCTCTCCTCCCTCCATAACTCCCTCCCCTCCCTCCATAACTCCCTCTCCTCCCTCCATAACTCCCTCTCCTCCCTCCATAACTCCCTCTCCTCCCTCCATAACTCCCTCTCCTCCCTCCATAACTCCCTCTCCTCCCTCCATAACTCCCCTCCTTCCATAACTCCCTCCCCTCCCTCCATAACTTCCTTCCCTCCCTCAATAACTCCCTTCCCTCCCTTCATAATCCCCTTCTCTTCCTCCATAACCCTCTTCCCTCCCTCCATTACCCCCTCTACTCTCTCCAATACCCCTTCCCCTCTCTCCAATACCCCTTCCCCTCTCTCTATTGCTCCCCTTCACTATCCCCCTTACCTTCCACCACTCCCCTCCCTGACTTCCCCTTGCCTCTGGCATGACACTGCCAGGTGTATGTACGAGGGCCACATTTGTATTGATTGCACTGGAGTACAGTGCCTAAAGGTGAGGCCATGGCACACTTGGCGCCAGGGTGCCGCCTTCACCAAATTACAGTGAGGGTCATCAGTGAGGTGCTGGAGGGAGGAGTGTTGCCGAGATCCTAAAACAACCCTCACTTCTGGTCACGGATATCGTAACTGTATATGAAGCTATGTATTGAGTCTGCCGCCGCCACCGCCTCAGATACACCATTTCATTTACCAACTCTCGTTCCTCGTTGTAATTAACACACTAGCACCACAAGTAATCCGTACTAGTGTCAACTTAACACACTAGCTACACCAGTTATCCTTACTAGTGTCAACTTAACACACTAGCTACACAAGTTATCCGTACTATTGTCAACTTAACACACTAGCTACACAAGTTATCCGTACTAGTGCCAACTTAACACACTAGCTTCACAAGTTATCCTTACTAGTGTCAACTTAACACACTAGCACTGCAAGTTCATCTTAGTATCACCTTAACACACTAGGTCTCCGTGCTGGTCTCAGTTCTCTTCACTTACCTTGTGGTTACATATCTGTGACCACTTTCGAGGGTTCTCTCCTCGCATCCCGGCCTAAGGTCAGACTTCCATTTTTGACTGGTCAACCAAGCTGTTGCTGCCAGAGGCCCACAGGCTCACATAGCCATCACAACCTGTCTAATCAGTTACTTGAAGCATAGAAGCATATTATGAATAGTATACTGTACCGAAAAGTTGATGGATAACACACATGTGCAACACTAGGTGTCCTAATTGTTGAAAGGTTTTATATGCTCGGTGGAGCTAAGAACTGACCAAGGCTGAGGGACTGACCATCTTCTAGCAAGGCTGAGGGACTTTCCATCTTCCAGCAAGGCTGAGGGACTGACCATCTTCTAGCAAGGCTGAGGGACTGACCATCTTCTAGCAAGGCTGAGGGACTGACCATCTTCCAGCAAGGCTGAGGGACTGACCATCTTCCAGCAAGGCTGAGGGACTGACCATCTTCTAGCAAGGCTGAAGGACTGACCATCTTCTAGCAAGGCTGAAGGACTGACCATCTTCCAGCAAGGCTGAGGGACTGACCATCTTCTAGCAAGGCTGAAGGACTGATCATCTTCCAGCAAGGCTGAGGGACTGACCATCTTCCAGCAAGGCTGAGGGACTGACCATCTTCCAGCAAGGCTGAGGGACTGACCATCTTCTAGCAAGGCTGAAGGACTGACCATCTTCCAGCAAGGCTGAGGGACTGACCATCTTCTAGCAAGGCTGAAGGACTGACCATCTTCCAGCAAGGCTGAGGGACTGACCATCTTCTAGCAAGGCTGAGGGACTGACCATCTTCTAGCAAGGCTGAGGGACTGACCATCTTCTAGCAAGGCTGAGGGACTGACCATCTTCTAGCAAGGCTGAGGGACTGACCATCTTCTAGCAAGGCTGAGGGACTGACCATCTTCTAGCAAGGCTGAGGGACTGACCATCTTCTAGCAAGGCTGAGGGACTGACCATCTTCTAGCAAGGCTGAGGGACTGACCATCTTCTAGCAAGGCTGAGGGACTGACCATCTTCTAGCAAGGCTGAGGGACTGACCATCTTCCAGCAAGGCTGAGGGACTGACCATCTTCTAGCAAGGCTGAGGGACTGACCATCTTCTAGCAAGGCTGTTGGACTGACCATCTTCTGGCAAGGCTGAGGGGCTGACCATCTTCCAGCAAGGCTGAGGGACTGACCATCTTCTAGCAAGGCTGAGGGACTGACCATCTTCTAGCAAGGCTGAGGGACTGACCATCTTCTAGCAAGGCTGAGGGACTGACCATCTTCTAGCAAGGCTGAGGGACTGACCATCTTCTAGCAAGGCTGAGGGACTGACCATCTTCTAGCAAGGCTGAGGGACTGACCATCTTCTAGCAAGGCTGAAGGACTGACCATCTTCTAGCAAGGCTGAGGGACTGACCATCTTCCAGCAAGGCTGAGGGACTGACCATCTTCTAGTAAGGCTGAAGGACTGACCATCTTCTAGCAAGGTTGTTGGACTGACCATCTTCTAGCAAGGCTGAGGGACTGACCATCTTCTAGCAAGGCTGAGGGACTGACCATCTTCCAGCAAGGCTGAGGGACTGACCATCCTCTAGCAAGGTTGTGGGACTGACCATCTTCTAGCAAGGCTGAGGGACTGACCATCTTCTAGCAAGGCTGAGGGACTGACCATCTTCTAGCAAGGCTAAAGGACTGACCATCTTCTATCAAGTCTGAGGGACTGACCATGATCTAGCAAGGCTGAGGGACTGACCATCTTCCAGGAAGGCTGAGGGAGTGATCATCTTCTAGCAAGGCTGAGGGACTGACCATCTTCTAGTAAGGCTGAGAGACTGACCATCTTCTAGCAAGGCTGAGGGACTGATCATCTTCTAGCAAGGCTGAGGAACTGACCATCTTCTAGGAAGGCTAAATAACTGACCACCCTCTAGCAACGCTGAGGGACGGACCATGATCTAGCAAGGCTGAGGGACTGATCATCCTCCACCAAGGCTGAGGGACTGACCATCTTCTAGCAAGGCTGAGGGACTTTCCATCTTCCAGCAAGGCTGAGGGACTGACCATCTTCTAGCAAGGCTGAGGGACTGACCATCTTCCAACAAGGCTGAGGGACTGACCATCTTCCAGCAAGGCTGAGGGACTGACCATCTTCTAGCAAGGCTGAAGGACTGCCCATCTTCTAGCAAGGCTGAAGGACTGACCATCATCCAGTAAGGCTGAGGGACTGACCATCTTCTAGCAAGGCTGAAGGACTGATCATCTTCCAGCAAGGCTGAGGGACTGACCATCTTCCAGCAAGGCTGAGGGACTGACCATCTTCCAGCAAGGCTGAGGGACTGACCATCTTCTAGCAAGGCTGAGGGACTGACCATCTTCTAGCAAGGCTGAGGGACTGACCATCTTCTAGCAAGGCTGAGGGACTGACCATCTTCCAGCAAGGCTGAGGGACTGACCATCTTCCAGCAAGGCTGAGGGACTGACCATCTTCCAGCAAGGCTGAGGGACTGACCATCTTCCAGCAAGGCTGAGGGACTGACCATCTTCTAGCAAGGCTGAGGGACTGACCATCTTCTAGTAAGGCTGATGGACTGACCATCTTCTAGCAAGGCTGTTGGACTGACCATCTTCTGGCAAGGCTGAGGGGCTGACCATCTTCCAGCAAGGCTGAGGGACTGACCATCTTCTAGCAAGGCTGAGGGACTGACCATCTTCTAGCAAGGCTGAGGGACTGACCATCTTCTAGCAAGGCTGAGGGACTGACCATCTTCTAGCAAGGCTGAGGGACTGACCATCTTCTAGCAAGGCTGAGGGACTGACCATCTTCTAGCAAGGCTGAGGGACTGACCATCTTCTAGCAAGGCTGAGGGACTGACCATCTTCCAGCAAGGCTGAGGGACTGACAATCTTCTAGCAAGGCTGAGGGACTGACCATCTTCTAGTAAGACTGAAGGACTAACCATCTTCTAGCAAGGTTGTTGGACTGACCATCTTCTAGCAAGGCTGAGGGACTGACCATCTTCTAGCAAGGCTGAGGGACTGACCATCTTCCAGCAAGGCTGAGGGACTGACCATCCTCTAGCAAGGTTGTGGAACTGACCATCTTCTAGCAAGGCTGAGGGACTGACCATCTTCTAGCAAGGCTGAGGGACTGACCATCTTCCAGCAAGGCTGAGGGACTGACCATCCTCTAGCGAGGTTGTGGAACTGACCATCTTCTAGCAAGGCTGAGGGACTGACCATCTTCTAGCAAGGCTGAGGGACTGACCATCTTCTAGCAAGGCTGAGGGACTGACCATCTTCCAGGAAGGCTGAGGGACTGACCATCTTCTAGCAAGGCTGAGAGACTGACCATCTTCTAGCAAGGCTGAGGGACTGATCATCTTCTAACAAGGCTGAGGAACTGACCATCTTCTAGGAAGGCTAAATAACTGACCACCCTCTAGCAAGGCTGAGGGACGGACCATGATCTAGCAAGGCTGAGGGACTGATCATCTTCCACCAAGGCTGAGGGAGTGATCATCTTCTAGCAAGGCTGAGGGACTGACCATGATCTAGCAAGGCTGAGGGACTGACCATGATCTAGCAAGGCTGAGGGACGGACCATGATCTAGCAAGGCTGAGGGGGCTGAGCATCTGGCAAGGCTGAGGGGCTGATCATCATCTGGCAAGGCTGAGGGGCTGACCGTCTGGCTAGGCTGAGGGACTGACCATCTTCTACCAAGGCTGAGGGGCTGACCAGCTTTTAGCAAGGCTAAGGGACTGACCATCTTCTAGCAAGACTGAGGGACAGACCATCTTCTAGCAATTCATAGGGACTGACCATCTTCTAGCAAGGCTGAGGGACTGATCATCTTCTAGCAAGGCTGAGGAACTGACCATCTTCTAGGAAGGCTAAATAACTGACCACCCTCTAGCAAGGCTGAGGGACGGACCATGATCTAGCAAGGCTGAGGGACTGATCATCTTCCACCAAGGCTGAGGGAGTGATCATCTTCTAGCAAGGCTGAGGGACTGACCATGATCTAGCAAGGCTGAGGGACTGACCATGATCTAGCAAGGCTGAGGGACGGACCATGATCTAGCAAGGCTGAGGGGGCTGAGCATCTGGCAAGGCTGAGGGGCTGATCATCATCTGGCAAGGCTGAGGGGCTGACCATCTGGCTAGGCTGAGGGACTGACCATCTTCTACCAAGGCTGAGGGGCTGACCATCTTTTAGCAAGGCTAAGGGACTGACCATCTTCTAGCAAGACTGAGGGACTGACCATCTTCTAGCAATTCTTAGGGACTGACCATCTTCTAGCAATTCTTAGGGACTGACCATCTTCTAGCAATTCTTAGGGACTGACCATCTTCTAGCAAGGCTGAGGGACTGACCATCTTCTAGCAAGGCTGAGGGACTGACCATCTTCTAGCAAGGCTGAGGGACTGACCATCTTCTAGCAAGGCTGAGGGACTGACCATCTTCTAGCAAGGCTGAGGGACTGACCATCTTCTAGCAAGGCTTAGGGACTGACCATCTAGCAGGGCTGAGGGACTGACCATCTTCTAGCAAGGCTGGGGGACTTACCATCTTCTAGCAAGGCTGAGGGACTGGCCATCTTCCAGCAAGGCTGAGGGACTGACCATCTTCCAGCAAGGCTGAGGGACTGACCATCTTCCGGCAAGGCTGAGGGGCTGACCATCTTCTAGCAAGGCTGAGGGACTGACCATCTTCTAGCAAGGCTGAGGAACTGACCATCTTCTAGCAAGGCTGAGGGACTGACCATCTTCTAGCAAGGCTGAGGGACTGACCATCTTCCAGCAAGGCTGAGGGACTGACCATCTTCTAGCAAGGCTGAGGGACTGACCATCTTCTAGTAAGGCTGAGGGACTGACCATCTTCTAGCAAGGCTGTTGGACTGACCATCTTCTAGCAAGGCTGTTGGACTGACCATCTTCCAGCAAGGCTGAGGGACTGACCATCTTCCAGCAAGGCTGAGGGACTGACCATCCTCTAGCAAGGTTGTGGGACTGACCATCTTCTAGCAAGGCTGAGGGACTGACCATATTCTAGCAAGGCTAAAGGACTGACCATCTTTTAACAAGTCTGAGGGACTGACCATGATCTAGCAAGGCTGAGGGACTGACCATCTTCCAGGAAGGCTGAGGGAGTGATCATCTTCTAGCAAGGCTGAGGGACTGACCATCTTCTAGCAAGGCTAAATAACTGACCACCCTCTTGCTAGGCTGAGGGACGGACCATGATCTAGCAAGGCTGAGGGACTGATCGTCTTCCACCAAGGCTGAGGGAGTGATCATCTTCTAGCAAGGCTGAGGGACTGACCATGATCTAGCAAGGCTGAGGGACTGACCATGATCTAGCAAGGCTGAGGGACGGACTATGATCTAGCAAGGCTGAGGGGGCTGAGCATCTGGCAAGGCTGAGGGGCTGATCATCATCTGGCAAGGCTGAGGGGCTGACCATCTGGCAAGGCTGAGGGACTGACCATCTTCTACCAAGGCTGAGGGGCTGACCATCTTTTAGCAACGCTAAGGGACTGACCATCTTCTAGCAAGACTGATGGACTGACCATCTTCTAGCAATTCTTAGGGACTGACCATCTTCTAGCAAGGCTGAGGGACTGACCATCTTCTAGCAAGGCTGAGGGACTGACCATCTTCTAGCAAGGCTGAGGGACTGACCATCTTCTAGCAAAGCTGAGGGACTGACCATCTTCTAGCAAGGCTGAGGGACTGACCATCTTCTAGCAAGGCTGAGGGACTGACCATCTTCTAGCAAGGCTGAGGGACTGACCATCTTCTAGCAAGGCTGAGGGACTGACCATCTTCTAGCAAGGCTTAGGGACTGACCATCTAGCAGGGCTGAGGGACTGACCATCTTCTAGCAAGGCTAGGGGACTGACCATCTTCTAGCAAGGCTGAGGGACTGACCATCTTCTAGCAAGGCTGAGGGACGGACCATCTTTTAGCAAGGCTGAGGGACTGACCATCTTTTAGCAAGGCTGAGGGACTGGCCATCTTCTAGCAAGGCTGAGGGACTGGCCATCTTCTAGCAAGGCTGAGGGACTGGACATCTTCTAGCAAGGCTGAGGGACTGGCCATCTTCTAGCAAGGCTGAGGGACTGGCCATCTTCTAGCAAGGCTGAGGGACTGGCCATCTTCTAGCAAGGCTGATGGACTGGCCATCTTCTAGCAAGGCTGAGGGACTGGCCATCTTCTAGCAAGGCTGAGGGGACTGACAATGGTCTAGCAAGGCTGAGGGGACTGACCATGGTCTAGCAAGGCTGAGAGACTGACCATCTTCTGGCAAGGCTGAAGGACTGGTCACCTCGAAATTCTTTCTCCGCTTCTTCTGTCTTGAGTGTTATACATGACTGAATAAGCCTACTTTGCAGGCGGAACGTTTTCAACAGTAATGATATTTAAGTGTTGCACTTGTGTACTTGAAGCTCAGAGATCTCGTTTACTATTGAAAATCTCTGTTCCCGCAGTATAAACTTATTGCTTGTGGTGGTTGTTTGTTGAATATCTGTGGACGACGAATGTTGAATATCCGTGGACGACGAATGTTGAAGATCCGTTGACGACGGATGTTGGTTAATATCCCCCAAGATAGTTGTACCATGTCCCTGTTGGTTCTCCGTTCCTCTTGATCAATGTTCCTGTTGTGAAGATTGTTGTCTACTCTTGTCTCAGTATCCTACTGTCTGGCGCTAAGTTATAAGTAACAGTTACTGGCAGTTGGGTGGCAAGTTATATGGAACAGCTGCTTATTAAAAAATGGTAATGTGATACTGACAAGATGTGGAAAAAAGACGATTATGTACAATTCAGGACATTTATTAGAGGAAACGATTAGGACTGAAGAAGCCACCAATGGCGAAACGTTTCCTCCAATAAATGTCCTGAACTATACATAAGTATCTTTTTTCCAAAGCTGCTTATTGTTTGGGTTTCCAAGACTCGACTCGACTCGACTCACAAAATCGTAATGACACGATTGCAAACAAACCATACCCCGGTCGGGATTGAACCCGCGGTCAGAGAGTCTCAAAACTCCAGCCCGTCGCGTTAGCCACTAGACCAGCTAGCCACAATAAGATTCATCCAACTAGGTATATTTCTACACCATAGGAAGGTTAGCACAGGCACCACTGTGACCACAAATGCAAGTATTTACAGACGAATCTCCAGCTAGCGTGGCCGTGACGAACTCTAGCTCAAGTCCCCTCACTGGTTTGGGTTTCCAAAGTCGTCATAGTGCATATGTAGTTTCTGATCTCACCACTGTACCCAGCTTGTCAAAACTTCAGTGCTGTTCCTCTACCACCCTGTTACCTCATCCATGTATTGTTACTTTGTACTCTTCTTGGAATAGCGTATTTGTTATTATGTTTTGTTTAAATGAAGGCTGTTATGTCTATTTGTATACCTTATTTTGATCTGTTATTCTTACTATGTTCTTTCTTCATGTCTTTGAGAAAGGGATAAGTTAAGGGATAGATAAAATTATTGAAGTTCGTGCTTAGGAGAGGGGGAAATTTGGTTAATGTTCTGATAGTGATGTGGGAGTTCTTTTGGGTAGGAATGGTTGTCTTGGTATGAAGACGTGGTAGGAGTTTTAATAGGTGGAGTTTTGGGCATTTTGGAGGTGGCATGAGGGTGCATTGGGTGTGTGGTGAAGGAATGCACGTGTGGGAGTTACAGTAGGCAGGTAATGTGCTTGTTAGGGTGCTTGGGTTGGAGTAGGTGTCAAATGTGGTTTTATCTTGGGATGCTGACGTATGCTTGTTAAGAATGGTGCTGAGGGAAAGGAAGTTTTCTCACAAGTTTGTGAGAGTGCATGGGCAAATAAGGTGTTGTATGTGATTGGTTTTCCCTCCTACCATTCCAGTTAGGGATGATGCCCTGGCATCTTCTGTATTTTCTCCTTGTCTGTCTTATTGATTGCACCACTACCTCGTCCAAGTGCCAGTTTAATTAGGCTGTGATAGGTATGTTAGGTAAAAGGACAGAAGTGCATTTAATGCGACATTTTATTGTGGCACCGTTTCGCTCTCCAGGAGCTTTGTCAAACCGTGATAGATATTTAGGATTGAGACTGCTTTCAGCAACAGCTTGGTTGATTTAATGAAAAAGGAAGTCTAGCCTCAGGGGTGTTTCTTGTTCTAAGGTTTTGTCTCGTGAAATCTGTGACGCAAGAACTAGCTTGATAAGATAGAATTTGTTACTGCAGTGTTTGCTGACCAACAAATTTCTTTGCCTTGTTTCCTCAACTCTCTTTGTGCTGTGTTGTGATTTTTCTAACTTTCTTAATCTTATTTTCTCCTCTCTCCTTCACCATTCTTGCTTGTCTTCCCAATGTTCTTCCCTTCATTTCCAATTATTTTATTCTCCCTACTATTATCATGTCCTCTAGTATCCGGCCTCTGTCATTTCCTTCATCTCTTAATCCAAGAAATTAGAGCTGCCATTTTCTTAGATCAAACCTCATTACCATCTTTTCCTTAGGAACTCAACCCGGCAAAATAATAATAATACTGTTTCAGTTTTACCATTTTCATATTTTCTAAGTGTGTTGTCCCCAACAATCTTTCTTTGCTTCCATTCTACTTTCTTCGTGTAGCCTTTGAGAATATTTTGTCAGTTTCCACCCAGAGGTTATCAAGTTGCACAGGTAATTCTTCTTTCATTTCAGTCTCCTTTCTCTTCTGCTTCTTCCTCCCTGAATTTCCACTCATCACATCTCCTTTATAATCCTTTATACCTCCTTCGATTCCCCCCTCCTCCTCCCCCCCTCTCTCTCTCAGCTATAAAAAGTTAGGCGTGCTAGTCCTCAGCAGCTCTTAATACACCAAGCCAATACTCACGATTTACGAAACCTATTTTTGGGGAGGTCTGTATCGTAAGTAGCCATTAAGTTCTGTATGTGACCAATGTGCTAAGCTTCTTGAGTCGCCATTTCATTACATAGGCTCTCCGATGGGACGTTAACTTGGCCTTTAGTGTCCTTGCTAAGTTTTCTGATTGTCTATTAACATAAGCTATCTCAGCGGCCTTTATTGTAAGATTAATGAAGGACCATTAAATTAGGCTTTTTGAGTTGCCATTAGTTTAAGCAATCTTCGTGTCGTTGTATGTAAGGTTTATGAGTGATCTAAGTTAAGGTGATTGAATGATTGATCTTTTCTCTCCCCCTTAGTCTCACTCTTTCTCTTCCTCCTCTGTACCTCTCATCTTCTTTTCTAGGCTCTTCTCTCCTTTTCACTTCCCTCTTTCTTTTCATAAACTCGCTAGGGTTGTTACAGAGTTATAATAGGAATTCTTACATTTGTTTACAAGCCTTATTACTCCAAAAATTGAATAGCAACACGGGTTTAACGTTTACAATAATAATAATAATAATATAATGATAATTCCATCCCTAATATAGTATACGTATGTTATTTAATGGCCTCTTATCTGCCACACTACTTCATATAGATTACACACACCATTTTCCATGTGTACGGTACTTCTCCAGTATTGATCAAGTATATTATTCAAGAACTAGGCAAGTGTATTGCTCAGAGCCTTGGGTTCTTTCAGTATCCAAGATGATATTTTCTCAACCCCTATCACCTTCGTTGTGTCGAGTTCCTGCAGAAGACTCGTTACTTCCTCGCTCTTTGTTAGCAATTTTTGCCACCTCACTGATGATCTTATTTGGGGCAATGACCCCCAGCTCAGGTTTCAAGACGCAGTGGAATATTCTACGTAGCGAAAGATCACCTTTGCGTGGGTCTATACTCTACTCCCGACTTTACCAATTCTTGTTCTCTTGGCTCTTTTTTCATACCTTTGTCTAAAACTTGTGCATGAAATTTAGCTCATTCCACTTCTCTACTACTTTTAGACTGTTTTTCGCATGGTGTAGCTGTTTACGCTCACACTTGCTCTCTCACTTTTCCCCTTATTTTGAATTAGTAATTTCTGATTATTTGTCTTAGTCTTCTCTTGTTTTATTATGGCTTTGTCTTTGTTCCCGAGTTTTTAAATCATTATATTAGCGATTGGACCATAGCTAACATAGATCTCGCTCGCTCTCTCCCAAATTATATAAACGATAAAATTAATTATTATATTTGAAGCTAGATTTGACGATCACAATACACACTGATCACAACCTCATTGGGGTGATAGAAGCATAAATTCTTTTGTAGATAACCTAATAAATAAGATTGTGAGCTGATATTTTGTTAATTTCAACAATCAGAATTGACTGCGACAAAATAAGCAGTAAAATATCAAACATTTCTTGGTAAACTTCCCGTTCACCCTTAAACCGAACCAGTGTATAGAAAAGCTGAATCTGGAAGTTCGTAAGATGTGTGTAAAATATATCCCTCTGAGAAAGCCTAACATGAAATTAAATATAGAAATATAACAGAAGACTACAGAAGAATGAAAAAACTTTCCTGAACCGCAGATATTATAAGGAATAAAAATTTACACAGAGATTACCGATATAGAATATTCATAACAGAGAAGAAACAAACGAGCAAAAAGCCGTTCAGAAATAAAGACCAGCCACTAGTAGGCCGTGTTCGGGTCCGTTGCAGCAGGAGCATCAGATGGCGCATACGTATAAATTTTTTCCTGTATCGGCCCTGTATTCAAAAAGGTCACACACTCGTGATAAAAAAAAATAGCGGAATTCTGAAAGAACAGTGTGATTCAGTGTTTAGCAGTTCAGTCGACATTATGAAAATTGAAGACTTTGATAGTTTTTCAGTTGCTCTGCCCACTACATATTTTAAGTCTGACATTAGTACTCATCCTTCAGAAGTGAAGTGAGAAATAGACAATATCATGGCTTAATTCCCGGAAGACAATATTTTTAAAGAAATGCAAAATAAAAACTAACGCCGGTATTCATTGTTTAAAAGTGGCGACGTAACCCGTCCTTCTAAAGGAGGCAGCTCAGCAGTGGTAAAAGAACATAAGAAAGAAGGAACACTGCAACAGGCCTACTGACCCATGCGGAGCAGGTCCATGTCCCCCCCCCTGGAATAGCCCAATGACCCCTTCCCCCCTGGATTAGCCCAATGACCCACCCAGTCTGGTCACCTCCACTCAAAGATGGAGCACGGCATCAGACTCAGCAGCACAAGCTAGTCAGGTCCAACTCACACCCACCCACACCCACTCATGTATTTACCTAACCTATTTTTAAAACTACACAACGTTTTAGCCTGAATAACTGTACTCGGGAGTTTGTTCCACTCATCCACGACTCTATTACCAAACCAGTGCTTTCCTATATCCTTCCTGAATCTGAATTTTTCCAACTTGAAACCATTGCTGCGAGTCCTGTCTTGGCTGGAAAATTTCAGCAAGCTATTTACATCCTCTTTATTTATTCCTGTTTTCCATTTATACACTTCGATCATATCCCCCCTAATTCTACGCCTTTCGAGAGAGTGCAGATTCAGGGCCCTCAGTCTATCCTCATAGGGAAGATTTCTGATACATGGGATCATCTTTGTCATCCTCCTCTGTACGTTTTCCAGAGCATTTAAATCCATTCTGTAATACGGTGACCAGAACTGAGCAGCATAGTCTAAATGAGGCCTAACCAAGGTTATATAGAGTTGAAGAACAACCTGAGGACTTCAATTATTTATACTTCTAAATATGAAGCCAAGAATTCTGTTAGCTTTATTGCGAACACTAATGCACTGTTGTCTTGGTTTTAGATTACTGCTAACCAGAACTCCTAAATCCTTTTCGCAATCAGTAGTATTAAGATCTACATTATTTAGCTTATATGTGGCATGGTTATTTAACTGTCCAACATTTAGAACTTTGCATTTGTCAACATTAAACTGCATCTGCCACTTCTCCGACCATTGCATCAGTCTATTCAAATCATCCTGGAGTGCTCTAGTGTCCTCATTAGAATGAATTGGACGGCCTATTTTGGTGTCATCAGCAAATTTGCTTATGTTGCTATTTATTCCCTCATCTATGTCGTTTATGTAAATTGTGAACAACAAAGGGCCCAATACTGACCCCTGAGGAACACCGCTTGTGATGTGCCCCCATTCTGATTTCTCCCCATTTATGCAAACTCTCTGCTGCTATTTGTCAGCCATGCCTCTACCCAGGAAAAAAATTCTCCTCCTATTTCGTGTGCCTTAAGTTTCCTCAATAGCCTCTGGTGTGGAACTCTATCGAAAGCCTTACTGAAGTCCATATACACAATATCATATTCATTACCATGATCTACCTCCTCAAACACCTTAGTGAAAAAAGTTAGTAAATTCGTAAGACAGGAACGCCCTTTTGTAAAACTGTGTTGAGATTCATTAATCAATCTGTGCCTATCAAGATGGCTACGAATTGCTTCGGCAATTATTGATTCCATAAATTTTCCCACTATGGAGGTAAGGCTTATTGGTCTATAGTTCGAAGCCAAGGACCTGTCACCTGCCTTGTAAATAGGTATTACATTTGCCATTTTCCGCTTATCAGGCACTATGCCAGTTTGTAGTGATATGTTAAAAAGATTATCCAAATGTATGCTAAGTTCCTCTTTACATTCCTTTAACACCCTTGCAAACAGTTCATCAGGGCCTGGGAATTTGTTAGGTTTTAGTTTCTCTATTTGTCTGAGGACCATGTCACTAGTTACCACTAGTTACGGAGAAGCTCTTTAAAAGTGTTGACACACCACCTTTCTGATTTTGGAAAAGCATGACCTACACAACCCTAGTCAGAATAAACCTATGAAATTTCAGAATATGTCAGGTGTATGTCACAAGCTATGGCTCTAGAGGAGAAAGATTTTTGCCTATCATAACTGTTAAACTATTATTATAATCGTTGAGGCTTTGCAAGGAAAAGAAACAGCGTTTGTGGTCTACATCAGTTTTGCAAAGACTTAACAGATGCGACAGTGCAGAAATATCTCGTAAAATGAAGTCAGTAGATATAACATGAAAAGTAGGAAAAATAATTATTCAAATTTCTAACAAACAAGTCAGAAACGGTAATAATAAGGAACAAATCCATCCATGGCAAAAATAAAACGTTTAGCACCCCAAGGCACGTCCCTGGCATCTTTACTGTTTCTCATCATCATAGCAAACAGATAAAAGCACTTAGTCACTGCTTCCTGACTAAGTGATTTTTATCTGATCGCTGACCATGTTAAAATAAGCATGAAAATCGCCATAGTAAAAGATACAGAAGAATTAGGAAGGAACTGGAATGCAGAAGAGAAAGATATTTGATAATATATACATGGAATAATACTTGAGGGTCTGGTTCCCACTCTGCACACTGCCATAACTTACTGGGGTGAAAGATATGACAGGTAATACGTGTAGAATAAACCCAATAAAAAATAAAGGTGCCACTGGCACAGGTAGAGAACACCGTGTCAAGACTTCAGCCTGCTAGCAGCACATACAAGAGAGAGTGCCTGAATAAAGTTAAAAACTTTCAAAGAAGACTGTAGTACTGTTTATCCAAAGTAATAGTTAAGACAGTAGTAGTTGAGTTTCCTCTGTAGACATTTTGTACACACCCTGCATACAGCCTACACATATACAGTAAAGCTTGTATTGTCTCTTACTTGTACTCCCATTACTCTCCTTCCCTTGCGTTCTATCTCTTCCCCCCTCCCTTTCTTTTTCTCCCATTCTCCACCTTCGCCCTCTACATCCATCACTCTCTTGCATCCTCTACTCGCCCTACTCTTGTACTCTCATCTCCAATATGCTTGTCGTGTTTATTTCTGCCTATCTTTTCCACTCAGTCGCTTTCCTGCCTCACCCTAATCCTTTTCTTGCTCACCCCATTCGCTTTCTTGCTTACCCCACTCCCTTTATTACCCACTCCATTACCTTTATTTACCACGCCATCCCTGCTTCATCTGTTTCTGGTCCATCATATGCCATAGTGAACTACCCGAATCCCTTTCTACACTTTAGTTCCATTCCTGTTTACTCAAATCCCTTCACCTCTTCACTCTTTTCTACCCCCTACCACATCCCCATTCTCCTGATCCTGGTGTACAGCACACGACTTGTAGCATCTTTTTTTTTTTTAAAGAGCTGCCATGGGCGGGTGGTGGTGATGGTGGTGACGATGGTGGTTGTGGCGGCGGCTCTGCTGCTGCTGCTGCTTCTGGAGGCTGCATGGAAGTACTGGTGTTTGTGGTAATGCTGGTTTGACGTGGCGGTAAAATTGTATTAGTTTAATGGTCATGAAAGAGGAAAGAGGAGAGAAAATGAGAGAAAAGAGGGAGAGCGGTAGAGGTTGGGGACAAAGAAGGGAGGAAAAGAAGACAGGGAAGAAGAGAGGCAGCAACCCATTAAGAAAGTATATATTACAGTACCCCATTGTTCTTTTAAATTTTAGTGACAATTAACTATATGAACGGTCTTCACATTACACCATTGCTTGTATATTTTTTACGAATTCAGTGTTCAAATGAAGCACATGCAATGGAAGATCTATAGGTTAGTATTAAACGTACATGACAAAACATATTAAGAAAGATATTAGAATAAGTGGTCAGTAACATGAGGAGTCGTGTACATTTGTGTGTAAATCACAATGGTTAACACGTTTAACATTTTATAAAATTTACTAATAAAAATGCGTGCTCCAGGGCTTGTTTCCCTTCCTTTAATCACCTTGTGTATACTGCTGCTGTTACGTTCCCACTGTTCCAGTGATGGTGCTGCAGGTGCACACTACACATTATGAACAGTGATGGTGCTGCAGGTGCACACTACACATTATGAACAGTGGTGGTGCTGCAGGTGCACACTACACATTATGAACAGTGATGGTGCTGCAGGTGCACACTACACATTATGAACAGTGGTGGTGCTGCAGGTGCACACTACACATTAGGAACAGTGATGGTGCTGCAGGTGCACACTACACATTAGGAACAGTGATGGTGCTGCAGGTGCACACTACACATTAGGAACAGTAATGGTGCTGCAGGTGCACACTACACATTAGGAACAGTGATGGTGCTGCAGGTGCACACTACACATTAAGAACAGTGATGGTGCTGCAGGAGCACACTACACATTAGGAACAGTGATGGTGCTGCAGGTGCACACTACACATTAGGAACAGTGATGGTGCTGCAGGTGCACACTACACATTAGGAACAGTGATGGTGCTGCAGGAGCACACTACACATTAAGAACAGTGATGGTGCTGCAGGTGCACACTACACATTAGGAACAGTGATGGTGCTGCAGGTGCACACTACACATTAGGAACAGTGATGGTGCTGCAGGTGCACACTACACATTAGGAACAGTGATGGTGCTGCAGGAGCACACTACACATTAGGAACAGTGATGGTGCTGCAGGTGCACACTACACATTAGGAACAGTGATGGTGCTGCAGGTGCACACTACACATTAGGAACAGTGATGGTGCTGCAGGAGCACACTACACATTAAGAACAGTGATGGTGCTGCAGGTGCACACTACACATTAGGAACAGTGATGGTGCTGCAGGTGCACACTACACATTAGGAACAGTGATGGTGCTGCAGGTGCACACTACACATTAGGAACAGTGATGGTGCTGCAGGTGCACACTACACATTAGGAACAGTGATGGTGCTGCAGGTGCACACTACACATTAGGAACAGTGATGGTGCTGCAGGTGCACACTACACATTAGGAACAGTGATGGTGCTGCAGGTGCACACTGTACACTAACAACAGTGATGGTGCGACAAGTGCACACTAGGAACAGCGATGGTGCTGCAGGTGCACACTATACACCAGCAACAATGATGGTGCTGCTGGTACACCAACAATGATGGTGTTGCAGGTGCACATTATACACCAACAGTGATGATGCTGCAGGTGCACACTATACACCAACAATGATGGTGTTGCAGGTGCACACCACACTAGGAACAGCGATTGTGACGTCACAGAGCCTAGCAAGGGGTCAACTATGTAAAACATGTGGATGGTACTAGATACTCGGATAACATATACATATACAGGGGATCAGCAACTATACTGACACGATGGTGCTGCAGGTGCACACCACACTAGGAACAAGGATGGTGCTGCAAGTGCACACTATGCACCAACCACAGTGATGGTGCTGCTGGTGCACACTACACACCAAGGATCAAAGAAGGTAGGCGGATATACATTTAGGTAAACATTTGTGTGGGTAAGTGGGTTAATATGTATGAGTGTCCCTCCACTGCTTCCCTGTTCAGGGTAAACTGCCGTTGACTGCAAATCGGCTGAAAATGTCCAGTGGTGCGAATACTGCAGTGTGTTGCCAGTGTGAAGCAGCATAAGAGGGTGATTGACAGCCTGCCGGTGGTACAACTGAGCGCTTGTATGTGTGGGGCTAGTGAACGCAGTGTGCACAACGATCTGTGTTTGCGGGGGTCGAGTCGTGATTCCTACCACGCCTTTTTCAAGTTTCTGAATGTATTTGATGAGGTAGCTTCTCTAAGCTAGTGCTGCACGTTCCCAGATGAGTCTGACGTACGTTTTATACATAGTTTTAGAGCATTTTGTATTAACCTGTGTTGAGATGGGTTCGGATGAGTGATTTCAGGTAGCAGTAACACGCATCCTCGTCTTGTTTTCGGTTTATTGAAGACTGTGTATCAAACTACTTTTGACAGATGTTCTACCTGACATAAGGGAAAATTATACTTCTTTTGCCCTCCACGGGTGGATGTATTTGTGGGATATTTTACCCTCGGATTAGTGTAGTTTCTCGCGTCCCAGTCTCTACACCGACTATTGTCTTCCCTCTACGTCCCTAAATATAGTGATGCTGTGTATATTCAGCTTAAACTTCAACAACCATTGGTGTCACCCTTTAAGCCTTTCTAAATCTCTCTCAAGGATGTTTTAGAGGGTCAACGCCTCCTGTGACCAGGTCCCCACACTAGGCCTCCCGGTTCATCAAGACCTGATAATCCAGGCTCTTACTACTGGCCCCACACAGTCCAGTGTACGAACCATAGCCGGGCTGGTTAGGAACTGATTTGAGAGCTTTTCAAGAGTCCCCTTGAAGACAGCCGGAAGTCTGTTTGGTAAAAGGGCACGTGTGTAACTAATGTAACCTTTTATTGTGGCAACGTTTCGATCTCAAAGAGCTTTGTTACGTTCCTATAGCTTGACAAAGCTCCTGGAGAGCGAAACGTTGCCACAATAAAATGTCGCATTAGTTGTACATGTACCCTTTTACCTAACATATTGTCGGTAATTCTCCCATTATTACAGCCAGAAGTGTGTAATTCCCTTTATGCACGAAGGGGGAGTGTTGAACTGGCGGGCATCCGAGACTTGTCGAGTTCTCTTAGTGTCGTTGTTGTGCCCCTGCTTTTTATCGGAAGAACTTTGCACCGTCTGCCAAGGCTCTTGTTTTCATATGGAGTGATTTTTTAAGTGCAAGCTTGGGACCAGTGTAGTGGGGTGTGTGGAGGTAGCTGCTATGGATTTTTCTCAGCGCTTACTCCACGATTTTAAATGTAATGACGTTTTTAAGCCAAGAGACCAGTTTATGAAGCTAATGAATTCTTAATGGGAACTTTACCTTTTTAAGTAGCTTTTACACCCAAACATCATAAATTCCCTCCATGAATATGTTAAAAATGTGTCTAAAGTTGGAAGAAGAGAGAGAATTTTATTAATGTCACAATAGTACATTGCGAATTCTATGTTTACCAATTTCCGCAGTGGTAAGTGTGACGTTGTAGGTGCTGCTGGTGAGTGGTGGTAGATGTAGAGCATTACTGGGTAGTTAGTTTCAGAAAACACAAGTAGCCGGTAAAATAGCAAGGAATGGTGATGTTAGAAGACGATTTAAGCATCAAAGGTGCCATCGAGCCAAGACCAGGAAACTATACGGTGGATTATGCTATTGAAAGAGTAGAATAAACCAGAGAGAGTTAGGGAGGAAGTATTGCATAAACCCAGTGAAAAGCAGAGGTGTCTTAGAGACATCTACACTTGAGATGTATATTTTCGATGGTCAGTCGCCCTGCGGTCCGGGCCCAGACCAGGCCTCCTGATGGGCTAAGGCGTGATCAACCAGGCCGTTATTACTGGTCGCACGCAGTACAAAGTACAAAGCACAGCACGGCTGGTCAGGAAATGATTCGAGGAGCTTCAGGTTCCTTCTTAAAGACAGCAAGACGTCTGCTGGTAATTTTCCATATGCATGATGGGGGAGGGGGCATTGAAGAGTCAACGCTCCACCCCACCATACACTCCTCCCTCACCACATACTTCACCCCCACCACATACTTCACCCCCACCACATACTCCTCTCTACCACATACTCATCCTCCACCACATACTCCTCTCTACCACATACTCATCCTCCACCACATACTCCTCCCCACCACATATTCCTCCCCACCACATACTCCTCCCCTACCACATACTCCTCCCCCACCACATACTCCAACCCCTTATACTCAACCCCACCACATAGTCCATCCGTACATATTACTCAATTAATCCGCCACCAGTACCAAATATCCCACATCTACCAGACTTCTTCCTACCACTACTACGACCACAGCCACCAGTTTCTGCTTCTGTTATTGCATATTCAACAGCTTCACCCCAACACCCTCAAATAATTCCAGACTATAAACAGATGAATGACACAGCCGGATTCCGGTTCTTGATGCCGTGCATCATCGCCCCGCAGCCCAGTACTTCTTCAACCTTAGGATAGAAGTATTTCTTCAGTCTGTGAGTAGGAGAGAAATGGAATGAGCTTAATGTGGAGGTGGTGTGTTGGAGGCAAGCTCCATACGTAGCCTCACGACTAGATATGATAAAGTTGAGAGAGGCTAGTAGTCAGTAATACCTGTCTACGAAGGTTAAGACACACACACACACACACACACACACACACACACACACACACACACACACCTTACTAAGGAATCGTTCAAGAGACTGTACACTGTGTACGTCAGGCCTATACTGGAGTATGCAGCATCAGTTTGGGACCCACACCTGGTCAAGCACGTCAAGAAATTAGAGAAAGTGCAAAGGTTTGCAACAAGGTTAGTTCCGGAGCTCCGGGGAATATCTACGAAGAAAGGTTGAGGGAAATCGGCCTGACGACACTGGAGGACAGGAGGGACAGGGGAGACATGATAACGACATACAAAATACTGCGTGGAATAGATAAGGTGGACAGACAGGATGTTCCAGAGAGGGGACACAGAAATAAGTGGTCACAATTGGAAGCTAAAGACTCAGACGAGTCACAGGGATGTTAGGAAGTATTTCTTCAGTCATACAGTTGTCAGGAAGTGGAATAGTCTAGCAAGTGATGTAGAGGAGGCAGGAACCATACATTGCTTTAAGACGAGGTATGACCAAGCTCAGGGAGCAGAGAGAGAGGACCTAGTAGCGATCAGTGAAGAGGCGGGGCCAGGAGCTGAGTCTCGACCCCTGCAACTACAGTTAGGTGAGTACAGCACACACACACACACACACACACACACACACACACACAGAGGTATGATAAAGCTCACGGTTCAGGGAGAGTGACCTAGCGACCAGTGAAGAGGCGGGGCCAGGAGCTAGGACTCGACCCCTGCAACCTCAGCTAGGCGAGTACAACTAGGTGAGTATCTCTCTCTCTCTCTCTCTCTCTCTCTCTCTCTCTCTCTCTCAACACTACACACACACATTTTGTATTTTGACCTTACGTGCCAGAGCGAGTTGGCACTTTCTTGGTCCTGGGTTCTCTGGGAGTCATGAGTGCCAGGCTTTTAAAGTGCCACTCAACAAATGGCTCTCTACCTCCTCTTAAAACTTGCCACGAGTTACTTCCTCTAATTTAGACTTTTAAATCAATACTTAGCACTTGTTAGAAGTGAGGCGGGGAGAGAAGTGTTAGTGTCTTCTCTAACAGGGAAGAGGGAGGAGAGGGGGAAGTGTGGAGGAGGGGTAGGGGAAGAAGAAAGGAGGGGGATGTTATGGGGAGGAGTAGGAAGCTGTGGTGGAGGGGTAAGAGGCGTATGTGGGGAAGGAATAAAGGGAGGAGGTAGAGGAGGGGAAGTAGTAGTAGTAGTAGTAGGAGAGGATGAGAACCCGAGGAGGCGGTGAAAGGGATGAGAATACGACAAAGAGAACACATGAAAGAGGAGAAAACTAGGATGAGTATAAGACTAGGAGGAAGAAGGGTACAAGAGCAACAGCAGCACCGTTGTCGTGGTCATTGTGGGGGGGGGGGGCTGTGGTGGTAGTGGTTGTTGTTGTTGTGGTCGTGGTGTACA
This sequence comes from Cherax quadricarinatus, assembly GCF_038502225.1. Classification (NCBI taxonomy): domain Eukaryota; kingdom Metazoa; phylum Arthropoda; class Malacostraca; order Decapoda; family Parastacidae; genus Cherax; species Cherax quadricarinatus. The sequence goes on along the minus strand of NC_091364.1, from coordinate 9,609,752 downwards.
GCAGCATCTGCTGCAACAGAAAACAAAACACAACTCGAGTGATCTAAAAAACAATGTATACGGAGAAACAGACTTCGCTAGTCACATGAGAACTTCATGAAAATTCAGCATGGATTAAAAATACAAAATGGAAAAGAATGGAGCGAGGAAAACTTTTATTATCGTCAGTTGCTTTGATAGCAGCCGAAAAGTCTGGTATGACAGCTGTGTTTGTTGCTGTGATAGCAGCCGAAAAGTCTGGTATGACAGCTGTGTTTGTTGCTGTGATAGCAGCCGAAAAGTCTGGTATGACAGCTGTGTTTGTTGCTGTGATAGCAGCCGAAAAGTCTGGTATGACAGCTGTGTTTTTTGCTGTGATAGCCGAAAAGTCTGGTATGACAGCTGTGTTTGTTGCTGTGATAGCCGAAAAGTCTGGTATGACAGCTGTGTTTGTTGCTGTGATAGCAGCCGAAAAGTCTGGTATGACAGCTGTGTTTTGTGCTGTGATAGCCGAAAAGTCTGGTATGACAGCTGTGTTTGTTGCTGTGATAGCAGCCGAAAAGTCTGGTATGACAGCTGTGTTTGTTGCTGTGATAGCCGAAAAGTCTGGTATGACAGCTATGTTTGTTGCTGTGATAGCAGCCGAAAAGTCGGGTATGACAGCTGTGTTTGTTGCTGTGATAGCAGCCGAAAAGTCTGGTATGACAGCTGCGTTTGTTGCTGTGATAGCCGAAAAATCTGGTATGACAGCTGTGTTTGTTGCTGTGATAGCCGAAAAATCTGGTATGACAGCTGTGTTTGTTGCTGTGATAGCCGAAAAGTCTGGTATGACAGCTGTGTTTTTTGCTGTGATAGCCGAAAAGTCTGATATGACAGCTGTGTTTTTTGCTGTGATAGCCGAAAAGTCTCGTATGACAGCTGTGTTTTTGCTGTGATAGCCGAAAAGTCTGGTATGACAGCTGTGTTTGTTGCTGTGATAGCAGCCGAAAAGTCTAGTATGACAGCTGTGTTTGTTGCTGTGATAGCAGCCGAAAAGTCTGGTATGACAGCTGTGTTTGTTGCTGTGATAGCCGAAAAATCTGGTATGACAGCTGTTTGTTGCTATGATAGCCGAAAAGTCTGGTATGACAGCTGTGTTTTTTGCTGTGATAGCCGAAAAGTCTGGTATGACAGCTGTGTTGCTGTGATAGCAGCCGAAAAGTCTGGTATGACAGCTGTGTTGCTGTGATAGCAACCGAAAAGTCTGGTATGACAGCTGTGTTGCTGTGATAGCAACCGAAAAGTCTGGTATGACAGCTGTGTTGCTGTGATAGCAACCGAAAAGTCTGGTATGACAGCTGTGTTGCTGTGATAGCAACCGAAAAGTCTCGTATGACAGCTGTTTGTTGCTGTGATAGCAACCGAAAAGTCTCGTATGACAGCTGTTTATTGCTGTGATAGCAGCCGAAAAGTCTCGTATGACAGCTGTTTGTTGCTGTGATAACCGAAAAGTCTCGTATGACAACTGTTTGTTGCTGTGATAGCAACCGAAAAGTCTCGTATGACAGCTGTTTGTTGCTGTGATAAATGAAAAGTGTGGTATGACAGCTGTGTTTGTTGCTGTGATAGCCAAAATGTCTGGTATGACAGCTGTGTTTTTTGCTGTGATAGCCGAAAAGTCTGGTATGACAGCTGTGTTTTTTGCTGTGATAGCCGAAAAGTCTGGTATGACAGCTGTGTTTTTTGCTGTGATAGCAGCCGAAAAGTCTGGTATGACAGCTGTGTTTGTTGCTGTGATAGCAGCCGAAAAGTCTGGTATGACAACTGTGTTGCTGTGATAGCAGCCGAAAAGTCTGGTATGACAGCTGTGTTTGTTGCTGTGATAGCAACCGAAAAGTCTGGTATGACAGCTGTGTTGCTGTGATAGCAACCGAAAAGTGGTATGACAGCTGTGTTGCTGTGATAGCAACCGAAAAGTTTGGTATGACAGCTGTGTTGCTGTGATAGCAACCGAAAAGTCTCGTATGACAGCTGTGTTTATTGCTCTGATAGCAACCGAAAAGTCTCGTATGACAGCTGTTTGTTGCTGTGATAACCGAAAAGTCTCGTATGACAGCTGTGTTTATTGCTGTGATAGCAACCGAAAAGTCTCGTATGACAGCTGTGTTTATTGCTCTGATAGCAACCGAAAAGTCTCGTATGACAGCTGTTTGTTGCTGTGATAACCGAAAAGTCTCGTATGACAGCTGTGTTTATTGCTGTGATAGCAACCGAAAAGTCTCGTATGACAGCTGTTTGTTGCTGTGATAACCGAAAAGTCTCGTATGACAACTGTGTTTGTTGCTGTGATAACCGAAAAGTCTCGTATGACAACTGTTTGTTGCTGTGATAGCAACCGAAAAGTCTCGTATGACAGCTGTTTGTTGCTGTGATAAATGAAAAGTCTCGCATGACAGCTGTGTTTGTTGCTATGAAATTAGCTGAAAAAAAAACCAGGGAACGGGCGGGGTTTGAACCCTAAGCAAGCGAATCATAAAATTCACAGGCCAGTTGGCTACTGTAAGATTCACTCAACTAGATATATTTTTATACACCGTTGAGAAGTTAGCATGGGCCACCGCTGTGACCACAAATGCAGGTTTTTATAGATGAATCCCACTTGCCCTGAGTTCAAACTCCACCCATTTCGTGGTTTGTTTGTTCGTGAGTCTTGATTATCTGAAAGTTTCGCATAACCGCTATCTGTGTATGTTGCTGTCAGAACACACAGGCATGTTCACTCGTGCTGAATATTACTTTAGCTGTTGAACTCTTTCCTAGAGTGTAAGTGTATATTGAATGGTAACACCCCTGGGTAAGCAAGTCTTTCAGGCCAGCAGCCAGGAGGTCTGGTCTGGGACCGGGCCGCTGGTGCGGTGAACACCGAAATAAGATTTAAAGTAAACTCAAGGATCGAGCCTCTCTCGCGCTGTGCACCGAATGATATATACGAGTTTACTTCTTTACGTGAATAAAAAATATTCTCTGAGGAACTGCAAACTCTTGAGACAAACAGATATAAATATTGTCAGAAAGATGTTAGAAATTTTCAGGAGAAAATTGGACTAGGTGCAAGTGCTTAATCTGCTAGGTTGTGATGGCTGTGAGAGGCCTGCGTGCCGCTGGCACTAACAACCTGATTGACTATGTGGTCAGCAAAAAAGTTTTGCCATAATGACATACTGGGGGGAGAGATTTTGGAAAAAGTGTAGAATAGAGCCAGTGACAAAGAGGGTGCCGTGGGGATGATAAAGCATTGTATCAACATCCGTTCTCCCATGATTTTTAACAGTAGATATTAGAAACACTACAGATTAAATGTAGGAGTTTTCAGACGGAAACTCGACAATTTCCTCTGCCGATTGCTTGGTCAACCAAGTTGTGATGTATATGTGGGCCGCCAGCAGTGACATCTTGGTTGACGAGACAAACGCCAGACTATCCTGGCCCAGGATTGCAGGCACTGTACTTCGTGCCTCCACAACTCAAGTCACTCTAACTGGATTCCTTGAATGTGATTCCAACACAGTGATACATGCTGGGTGCTCAAGCCCCACCGGTCAAAGCTTCCTTTACACCATCCTTGAAACCTTCCTCGAACGTTACCTTCACTTCCATTCACTGTAGATATATACACCATGATAAAGCAACTCGTACCACCTAAATTATATTTTCATACACAGTCATCGAAGTTATGACTGTCTTCAGGTTCCTCACAAAGGGATCAATACGGATTTACCGTCTTTTTGTGTAATGATTTGATACAGGTTTCTGGCTTCTGTCCACCTAATGAATATGTATCTTGAAGTGCTTTCAGAGATTAGCTCCTTTGAAACCTGGTCTTGATACCCAGCAGATGTATTTGTTCACCTTAGATTCGATACCGATAAAAATATCATTTATCCCGGTTTCTGATATCTGATCTCGTGCGCCGCAGTTTGCCAGGCTATAAATGAAGGTTTACGACTTCCATACGCGTTTTCATGCGACTTTATCCGGAATAATCATAAATTTAATGGGGCACAAAATGCTTTGAGTATGATTTTCATTATAGATGAGAGATGCGGACCTGGCGGGTGTGAGCAGTGCACGTCACCTTCCCGCTGCCTGCAGGAGACGTGTTTAGTGTGCTGCACTCTACATATTGTTAACTTATCTAAGGTATACACACTGCACATAACGTGTAACGGGCACTGTACACTACACATAATGCAGGTAACATACAGGTAGTGTACACTACACATGAAACAGGTAACATACAGTACTGTATACTACACACTACGGTGAAGAACCATATAATACAGCTATGGCTCATATCGGTATGTAATTTCTGTCTGTATCCTCTTTTCTATGTATGTCGCTGCCCAGGCATAATTTCTATGTCCTGAATGTATCCCCTCTTGTTCTTCGTTCTATAGGCAATAGATAGGTATTTTCACCAGAGGTTCCTCCCACTTGTGATCCAAGGGGCTGGCTGAACCCCCACTGTCCACCCCATGTAATATTTTACAATTTATTTCGTGACTAATATTTCCAGAGTGAAAATGCAGCCTCAGAAGATTAATGAGTGTCATAACGTTTTCTAAGAATTTCCGGGGTCAGAAGATTTATTGTTCCCGGAGGAAGTTGTCGATTTTGTGTAACTAACACACACACACACACACACACACACACACACACACACACACACACACACACACACACACACACACACACACACACACACACACACACACACACACACACAGGCGCGCGCACTCGGTGCTCGCGGTGTCTATAACACAGCAAGCACTGAGTTGTGCTTGCGGTCTTGTAGACTTTCCGCCTGGCCCCGCCTCCTGGAACACCTTGATCGGCATCATTGATTTCTGGTGTCCTCTTGGGCCTTATCATACCCACTTTTGAAACGGTGTATTAAGTTTACCTTCACTGCTTCATCCAGGTCATTCTATTTTTCATCCATCCTGAGACTAAAAAAATACTGTGATTCCTTACATTCGTATGGCTTCAGCTTCCACCTTGATCTTGGTTCTCTTCAGTCTGTCCTTGTCATCCATATCAGTTCATGTCTCCTCTTGTCCTTTTTTTTTTTTTTGTTCGAGGTCGTCAGTTTCTTCAACTTCTCACATAGTACATCCCTCTCAGTTCTGGTACTAGCTTGGTTGCAGACCTACGGACCTTTTCAAGTTTATTCACGTACTTGACCAGGTGTGGGCTCGTAGGGTTGTGTACTCAATTATTGCCCTAACATATGTCCTATATAAGGTTCTGAATGATAAATTATTCATGTTCCTGAATATTTTGAGATTTACTAATTTTACATAGGCTAATGTTATGCTGTTTATGTATATTTCTTGTGTTTACTGGTATGCCTTCACCTAGTTGTGTTTGCAGCAACCTGATACATCTGTTTGTTGTCTTACTTGGCCAAGCAGTAGTCCAGCATACAATCAAGTCAAAATTCAGTATACTGTTTCTGGGTGCTCTCTGAACCCAGAAAAAAGGAAAAAAAATATGTAAAAATTTTGTATAACTTTTTATATAAGCACGTACGTAACTTAGGTACAAATACTCAGGGGAGGACAAGTTGATATTCCGACTGACAACGAACAAGTAAAAAAAAAGGCATGAATAATGAGGCTAAGGTTTATAAGAGTCGAGTCATAACTCCTGTCCCCATCTCTTATCCACCGGTTTCACTGATTTCTGGCCTGCTGGGTCCAGTTGTTCCTATTCTTGAAGTTCTATATATTGTTTGCATTCCACTTACCAGATTAAGAACAAAAAACAGTACCTTCTAATGTTCTTGTATCTTATCGTTGTCTTTATCTTTCATGTCTCGTGGCTCCCTCTCCTTGCATCTGAAACAACCTACTGTAATAACACAATGATAACCTACGTGATATGTCAAGATATATTATTAGTGAATATAATATACCAGATATATTGAACAAATATTCTAAAATTGCTTGCAACGGCTAAAACATTAATTGGAGATATACTGTATATCCAGATGTATCCCTGTTAACACCTCTTCTGGGTCTAGTTTCTAAGCCTTTTGCGTATCCATATCCATACCCTCCATCCACAGGATGGATATGGGATACACAGTAAACTAGCTTTTCGGCGGCAAAATTTAATCCAATCCCTTCCAACCCCTTGAGTATTTTGTACGTTTTAATCATGCGTTTCCTGCTGCTGCTGTCTCCTAGTGGTGCTAATTTGAGTTCCTTAGTTCTCTCGTCGTATTCCAGACCCTCATTTCCCGTACTAATCTCGTTACAATTTGTTATAACTTTTTCTGATTATACTTTTGTTCGGGTGCGGGTTCCATGCTGACTCCACATACTCTAGAATGGGTCTAACATACACTGTATATAACGTCCTAGATGAGTAAATGTTTAAGATCCTGGAAGCAGCTTTATGTTAGCAAGTCTTGCATATGCTGCCGATGTTATACGATATTTTGAACTTAGGTTGTTTTATGTTCTTTGAATTACTTGTAAGTTCTGGCTGGTTTGAACAGTTTTGTAACTTCAGTTTTTTTTTTAATACCATTATTTCATTCCAAGTCGCTTTAAGTATTTAATCTTAAGGCGTTTCAGTTATTTCAGTCTCAGAAATTTTAAGTAATTTAATCCCACACATTACACATTCAACACGATTCCATTATGTAAATGGTAGAGTTGGGCGAGGTTAGCGGCGCTGAGACGGGAGGAGAGAAGGGAGGCTGGCAGGGAGAGAGAGAGAGAGAGAGAGAGAGAGAGATAAAAGGCTCTGTTATTAGAATACTGAATACAAAATAGATTTTGAAGTATGTTTGGATACAAGAGTGGGGCACCACCTTTGATCTTTCTGATGCTCCTAAAACAGCGTAAAGCTTTTATTATTACAACGTTTTGCTCAAGAAGAGCTTGATAATCCTGACAAAGGTCTCTGTGAGTGAAACCTTGTTTTATTAAAGGTTTACGCTGGTTCATGTGTCTTAATCATGTACTTGTCTGCTCGTTGTTGCTTCTTCCCACACGAATATAATTGTAGCATAAAATAAATATGAGTAATAAATTTTCGTGTAGGGTTCAGTTAGTCATTATATGTTTGTTATATCTGTGGTTACCGGCGGACGCTAGGAATGAGAGCCATAACTTACGGGTAAAGTGAAGCTAGTGGCGTCAACTAACATATTGAACCAATCAACATCATAATTTTCAGTATTGTAGACATAGTTTAAATTTTTGCTGTCAACATCACACATTTGACGGTCTTCAGTTAGCCCAGAAAGCTGGGCTGCGCTCTCAGTATACATCCGAGAGAAAAAAAAAGCCATACTACGGGCGGGATTTGAACCCGAGGTCAGAGAGTCTCCGAGAGTTTTCTGCTCCCGGATCCCGGCCAAGGCTGAACACCCTCCAATGTATGATGTTGACAAAATTTAAACATGATTATTTGACAGTATTTTTGTTTTACACATCCACCTCTCTCTCTCTCTCTCTCTCTCTCTCTCTCTCTCTCTCTCTCTCTCTCTCTCTCTCTCTCTCTCTCTCTCTCTCTCTCTCTCTCTCTCTCTCTCTCTCTCTCTCTCTCTCTCTCTCACTTCTTTTTTTGGCATAGGTCAGGAAAATAAAAGGGTGGTTTATGAGAATCTTGAAAGTAAGTGCTGCTAATGATGATACTGTTCAGATCAATTGGACTCTCCTGTCTGGAATATTGTTTTGTACTCGCAGCGTCCTGGAAGGCAGGAGGGATATCAGAACTGGAAGATGTACAGAGGTCGTTTACTGCTGGCGTAATTCAGTAAAGCATCTCAGCAGCTGGAAACGCCTCAACGCAACATTAATTGTTTTAATCCTACACATATTGTAACTAAAAATTTAAAGGACTTGGAATATACTCTGTGGTGTGCGCGCAACAAGAGAACACCGTGTCAACATCCTTGGTCCAAGACTCTTCAGCCTACCAACAGGTATCAGACATAATAGTCGAATAAAAGTAGAAGTTTTCAGGAGGAAATTGGACCACTTATCCTGCAAGAATTTAATCAGCCATGTTGTAATGGTTACATGGGGCTGAGAGTCGCTAGTAAGAACAGCCTGGTTGACCAGACACCCAGCAAGGAAGCTTGGTCTTGGGCTGAGCTAAAGGGTTGACGAATCCTCGAAATCGGTCAAAGATTTGATCCTCTCCATTCTATCATCTCTTCTCTCCCTCTTTTCTTCTCCCTCTCGCTCCCATTTTTACCTTTATTCCATGATCACTTCCTGTAATTCCCCCATTCTCTCTCTTTTCTCCCTCTCTTCCCATCCTCCACCTTACATTAGCCAATTCAATTGAGAGGGTAATTGATGACTTGTCTAGGAATTTAAACTGATAGATTATAGAGGTATGTGTGTTTGTGGGAAACGATCAGGCTGCAGCATCAGGGTTACAAACAGCAGTTATTACCGGGATACCTCAGGGATATGTTTAAAAGACAATATTCAAAATAAAGTTGCTAGTAATGGCAAATCAATTGATCAACAAACAAAGAGGGATAGTAGAGGGCAACGAGTGACTAGCTCCCTTAAGGTTTATTATACAAATAGTAGGAGTCTAAGAAATAAGATAGACGAGCTAAGATTACTTGCAAGTGTAGGTAATATATATATTATTGGTATAACAGAGACCTGGTTCAACCTGAAAGATAGAGAAATGCCTTCTGAATGCAACATACAGGGTTATAAACTATTCCACACTGATAGGGTCAGCAGGAAGGGTGGTGGTGTGGCGATGCATGTCAGAGAAAATTTAAATTGTTGTCTTAGACAGGATATAAGATTGGAAACATCGAACACAGAATCTGTTTGGCTACAGTTTCTCGAGGGACATGACAAATTAATTTTGGGTGTGATTTATAGGCCCCCAAACCTTGATAGGGAGGGCAGTAAGCTGTTATGGGACGAAATTCATAAGGCATCTAGATATGAAAATGTTGTGATAATGGGAGATTTTAGCTTTAGACAAATTGATTGGATCAATATGACAGGAAATCTTGAGTCTAGTGACTTTCTTGATACGGTTCAGGATTGCTTTTTAGAACAGGTTGTGACAGAACGAACTAGAGGAAACAATCTGATTGACTTGGTTCTTGCCAACAAAGATTCACTAATTAATAATCTTGAGGTTAATGATGAGCTTGGGGAAAGTGATCACAAATCACTTAGTTTTAATATATCATGGAATTACCCAGATAACTGCAATCAAATCTCTGTCCCAGATTTTTCGCTTGGCCGACTTCATGGGACTGAAAAATTACCTGGGTGGGTTAAATTGGGATGTCCTGACTATGGGTCAGGTAGGTGATCTTGGTTGCCAATATGACGTTTTTCAGAGCATAGTTCTAGCTTCCCAGACAACTTTTGTTCCGAGTAGGGAAATTAGATCTAACAAAAATGATCCCAAATGGATGAACAATAGATTAAAACATCTCATTGGCCAAAAGAGAAGCATATATAGGCGTATCAAAAGAGGGGATGGGCAGTTAAGAAATCAATATATTCAATTAAAGAGAGAAATAAAGAAAGGAATAAGAAAAGCAAAAAGGGATTATGAGGCTAAGGTCGCAAGGGATTCAAAGACTAACAAAAAAGGGTTTTTTCAGGTATACAGAAGTAAGGTTAGGGACAAGATTGGCCCACTTAAGAGTAACTCTGGTCAGATCACTGACAGTGATAAGGATATGTGTGAAACTCTCAATACCTACTTCCTCTCAGTTTTCAACCAGGAAAATACTAGCGATATTCCTGAAATAATAGATTATGTAGAACAGGATGATGATAAACTATGTACGATTGCGGTAACTAGTGACATGGTCCTCAGACAAATAGAGAAACTAAAACCTAACAAATCCCCAGGCCCTGATGAACTGTTTTCAAGGGTGTTAAAGGAATGTAGAGAGGAACTTAGCATACCTTTGGCTAATCTTTTTAACATATCACTACAAACTGGCATAGTGCCTGATAAGTGGAAAATGGCAAATGTAATACCCATTTACAAGGCAAGTGACAGGTCCTTGGCTTCGAACTATAGACCAATAAGCCTTTTCTCCATAGTGGGAAAATTTATGGAATCAATTGCCGAAGCAATTCGTAGCCATCTTGACAGGCACAGATTGATTAATGAATCTCAACACGATTTTACAAAGGGGCGTTCCTGTCTTACGAATTTACTAACTTTTTTCACTAAGGTGTTTGAGGAGGTAGATCATGGTAATGAATATGATATTGTGTATATGGACTTCAGTAAGGCTTTCGATAGAGTTCCACACCAGAGGCTATTGAGGAAACTTAAGGCACACGGAATAGGAGGAGAATTTTTTTTTCCTGGGTAGAGGCATGGCTGACAAATAGACAGCAGAGAGTTTGCATAAAAGGGGAGAAATCAGAATGGGGGCAGGTCACAAGCGGTGTTCCTTAGGGGTCAGGGTTGGGGCCGTTGTTGTTCACAATTTACATAAACGACATAGATGAGGGAATAAATAGCGACATAAGCAAATTTGCTGATGACACCAAAATAGGCCGTCCAATTCATTCTAATGAGGACACGAGAGCACTCCAGGATGATTTTGAATAGACTGATGCAATGGTCGAAGAAGTGGCAGATGCAGTTTAATATTGACAAATGCAAAGTTCTAAATGTTGGACAGTTAAATAACCATGCCACATATAAACTAAATAATGTACATCTTAATACTACTGATTGCGAAAAGGATTTAGGAGTTCTGGTTAGCAGTAATCTAAAACCAAGACAACAGTGCATTAGTGTTCGCAATAAAGCTAACAGAATTCTTGGCTTCATATCTAGAAGTATAAATAATAGAAGTCCTCAGGTTCTTCAACTCTATATATCCTTGGTTAGGCCTCATTTAGACTATGCTGCTCAGTTCTGGTCACCGTATTACAGAATGGATATAAATGCTCTGGAAAACGTACAGAGGAGGATGACAAAGATGATCCCATGTATCAGAAATCTTCTCTATGAGGACAGACTGAGGGCCCTGAATCTGCACTCTCTCGAAAGGCGTAGAATTAGGGGGAATATGATCGAGGTGTATAAATGGAAAACAGGAATAAATAAAGGGGATGTAAATAGCGTGCTGAAAATTTCCAGCCAAGACAGGACTCGCAGCAATGGTTTCAAGTTGGAAAAATTCAGATTCAGAAAGGATATAGGAAAGCACTGGTTTGGTAATAGAGTTGTGGATGAGTGGAACAAACTCCCGAGTATAGTTATTCAGGCTAAAACGTTGTGTAGTTTTAAAAATAGGTTAGATAAATACATGAGTGGGTGTGAGTTGGACCTGACTAGCTTGTGCTGCTGGGTCTGGTGCCGTGCTCCATCCTTGAGTGGAGATGATCAGACTGGATGGGTCATTGGACTAATCCGGGGGGAGGTCATTGGTCTAATCCGTGGGGGGGGGACATGGACCTGCTCCGCATGGGTCAGTAGGCCTGTTGCAGTGTTCCTTCTTTCTTATGTTCTTATTCCGGAGATCAACGCCCCCGCGGCCCGGTCCACGACCAGGCCTCCCGGTGGATCAGGACCTGATCAACGAGGCTGTTACTGCTGGCCGCACGCAGTGCAACGTACGAACCACAGCCCGGCTACTCCGGCACCTTATCTAGCTCCCATAACTGTGCGTGTGTGTTATTTTGACCGTCGTGCTTTGTAGTCACAGTCGGTCAAGTGGGCCAAACTGGTATGGAAATGTTTCATATAAATTAGTATATAAACATATTCCTATAAATTAACGTTGTGTGTAGCGTTTTATTGTGTATCTGACTAGCTAGCTTAAGTTAACGACCTAGACTTCCTTGCATGAATTATTGCGCTACACTACAGCTTGGTCTTGCCCAGCTTGGGTCATCTTGAATTTGGTTTGTGTTAAGTAATGAAGAATAAAAGGGCACAATACCATGACCGGAACAATACACAAATAACCCACACATAGATGTTTCGGTCCGACTTGGGCCTTTAACTAGTCACACTTCCGCCGTCTCCTCTCCACTTCCTCATTTCCCCCACCCTTCCTTCATATCCCTCCCCCTCCCTGAATTCTAACGCAGAGTGCCACAGATTCATATCTTGGAAGCTGTGGCAGAGTGCCACGTCACTTGTCTGTAACTAAATTAAATATTTCTTCCAGCGGGTGGGGTGGTGGATGGGGAGGGTGGTGCGGCATGTGGAATTGTTGAATACCGCTTCAAGTGCTCGTAAAAAAGTCCCAACTCGTGTGTGTCGGAAAATTGGCGTCATTTCCGGGCAAATGCAGCTATAAATTAGTCTATAAATTATGGTATTAATGTTTGTGTTGGTGTGTAGTTGCACCATTGAGGGCGAGTCCGACCCTGACGTCACAAGCGTGGTTAGTGTTTGGGTGGATTAACTGAGTATGGAGACTGGCTGACTGGTTGGCTGCCTGGCTGACTGGTTGGCTGCCTGGCTGTCTGCCTGGCTGTCTGGCTACTTACATTCTGCAGTTCTGGTAAACGACTGCTTGCTGAGTCAGGTTGTTGATGCTTGATTCTCACTAACAACTGAAGTGCTATAATCCAACTAACCACGAAATTGCGTGAGAAGATAGTTATAAGGTTTATTATGTCATGATTAAATTACTTTTCTTATGTAAGGGCAGACACGTTTTTGCGTATAATTCAGACCACAGTATAGTTAGTTTCATGTATGAAAGAGAAGTTTACCATCAAATACGGCCACGCAAGTTGCTCTCTTCCAACATAACGAATTTTTTTAACCGTAATATTAACTGGAATGACGCCTCGGTTACAAGTACCTGCTCTTTTAAGAAAAAAAAGAATCATGAATCAGCATTAATTATTGGCGGCGTCAAGGGGGGCGTCAGACCCTAAAATTCCCTCAGCCCCGAACGAAACACTCCCATTAAAAATAATAACGCTGCTTCAATAGAAGTCTTCTTCCTCCCCCATCCTTCGACCCACCAGATAGCCACCCCTTCCCCAGTATAGAAATTCTGACGTCGTCCCTGACATTAATTGACACTTAAGCAAATTTTATTTTTTTCCAGGGGACACCAGAGACCAAGTCCTGCTAAATTTGTTTCGAAGAATTGCATTCTGTCATTTTGCTATTAGACCATGGATGACCTAACACTGCAGTCGTAGAGATTACCTTCTAGGTGCCAGGCACTATCGTCAGTGCTTCCTATTGAGTACTGTCAATTATAACTTTAATCATTAAGACTACTATAGTGCGCCTTTTTTCATTTCACCTGACATGTTTCTCTCTCTCTCTCTCTCTCTCTCTCACTATATATATATATATATATATATATATATATATATATATATATATATATATATATATATATATATATATATATAAATTATAACCATTTGCGCATCTTTTCACTTGGAATTACTTAATGTTTCACCCAAAAGGAATAATACAGATGTTGGTGTCGCTGCTTGCAAGACTGCTTTATTTTTGGGTTAATCTTTTATGGTGGTGTTGGCATTAGCTATTCAAATATTACATGCTGAGAAGGTTATGTTCTCAACTACACTTGTTCCTCAGGGCGATGTATGACTCAGTGATTTCTCTTCTCTCATATTAATGTACATTGAGGATAGATGTCGCGGCGAGCGGAAGTTTGTCTAATATGTACTGTACTGTAACGTTGTCACTTACCTGAATTGATTGTCGGTGCGTATATCAGTAGTAAAATGTACCAACAATAAGACAGTATGCGGGTTATGGCAGCTATTGAGATGGCTTGTCCATCACTGACGTTATCAATCCATGTGCGTTGATAGTCCCTACTGCACGAAACTTCTTCCCACTAAGTGCCATAAACTGTCGATTGTCTTAATTACATGTTTGTAATTAAGACACAATCGTAAGGTCAGGAATTTGTCACGTTCCCTCTTGAAGACGCCTATGGGTAGGTTGGTAGTTCCCCATGTATATAAATGGTGGGCCTTGAAAAGTATTGGGCCTTGTTTATTTATACCTTATGGACCTCCTGCACTTTTGCTTTTTCAATGGGAGTATTTTGAAAGAACTGCCGAGGCTCTCGCTTTGGAAGGAGTAATTTCGAAGGGCACACTTTGAAACAATCACTCCATTATTTTTCAGTGTGTAAATTATAATGTATTTTTTTCGCCTAAATTACAGGGAGTACAATTTTAGAGACTTTACGCTGTCATATTGGGTAATTGATTACCTGTAATGAAAGTTACACAAGTAGTCAGATGCAGACACACAAGCAACTGGAACAGAGGGACAGGGGAAAAGCAGAGAGCAGGCGAGTACAGATATTTTCCATTTTATCCAGTGGCAGGTAGCAGAAGGCAGCTGCGATCGCGGATCACAGGATATTTTTGACTTCCCAAAATTGTTTACTTTCAGATGCAAATCGGGAGAGCGTGAACCGCGCGCACACGCCAGCTGCTGGAGATTTACAAAACTGTTTACGTCTTGAATGTTCTACTTTGGCTGCGATTTGCG